>NC_090928.1:608775000-609142092 GCF_040938575.1 Ambystoma mexicanum
GCTCCCGGTCTCCTGATCGTCCTCCCTGGCCAGTCTCCAGGTTTTCTTTCTCCTAGAACGACTAAGGAAAAGCGGCAATACCTATTCATGGACATTTCTCCCCCACCATTGATATATTGGGGTGGCATATCTATTTTATAACTCAACAGATATGAACATTCACATTTTTTTAAATTAAGCGACAGGAACACATAAACTTGAGAAATACAGAATTTGATAGGCTATATGTAGGATATTTTAGGGTTGGAACTGAATTACTCTGGAGCGGCCCCCTCTGGTATTGCAGAGGACTCCTCCAGTTGCTGCAGAGTGTGCCTGGTATGGCAACACTTTAGCTGATTTGTATGTACCCACTTGTCTTCCCCCTCTGCCAAACCGCCTTTGGGGATGCGGATCTTGTAGGCCACAGGGGAGATCTTGTCTATAATCTCAAAGGGTCCCTTCCATGTAGGCAACAATTTTCGCTGTTTGGCCTGGTTCCTTTGGAAATTGTATAGATAGGCCCGATCACCCACCTAATATTCCTTTCGGGTAGTTTTTAAATCATAGTGGGTCTTCATGCTCTCGGCTGATCTTTCTAGATTCCGCTGAGCATAGGGAAAAGCATGCTGAAGGTGTTTCCTTAAATTCTCCACGTACTCATGAGTTGTGGAGGCATTTATCAACGTTTGCTCTTGGGTTCGGTAGAGCAAATGCTGGGGAAGCACCATCGTGCGTCCAGTCATCAACTCAAATGGTGACATTTTGGTTGCAGATGAAGGGGTAGATCTGATGGCCATTAGGACCAGAGGTAATCGGATATCCCAACTTGGCCCAGAATCTGCCACAAACTTCTTTAATATGCTCACAATGGTTCGGTTGTATCTCTCCACTGCTCCAGAAGAAGCTGGCCTGTAAGCAATGTGTAGCTTCCTTTTAACCCCCAGTATCTCCCACATCTTTGTCATTACTTTACTGGTGAAGTGGCTACCCCTGTCTGACTCAATCCTTTGAGGTAGACCAAAACGGGAAACAATGTGGTTAATCATCAGGGCAGCTGCTGTTTCTGCCTTGCAGTTTGGGGCTGGGAGACATTCCACCCACTTGGTAAACAAGCATGTGACGGTCAACATGTACTTGTTTCCTCTGGACGAGCGGATTACAGGGCTTACAAAGTCGATTTGCAAATCTGACCATGGCAGTGTCATCCCCCTCATTTGGAGGGGTGCACGGTGCGTGAGGGATGATGGCTGAAATTGTGCACACACAAGACACCCCTTCAAGTATTGGTCGAGGTCCTGCCCCATGTGTGGCCAGTATGCAACCTCTCTTAAGATTTCCAATGTTGTGTGAAACCCCCTATGACCGGCGGTGACCGCATCATGGGCGTGACTTAACATCAAGCTTCGGAATGAGGTAGGAACCACCCACTGATCGTGGCCAGCTTTGGATTTCCTTACCAACAAACCGTCTTGAATCCGGAACATTTTTGGACATTTCATCAACACTCTTAGGTCCTCTTTCCCAATGTAATCGGTATCCGTCGGTGGAAGGTTATTAGGGTCCTCAAGGTGTTGGTAAAACTTACCAATAATTGGATCCCTCTTCTGAGCTGTAATCAAATCAGCACCAGGGGTCTCCTTGCTCCATTGGGCAGTTGAAAGATCATTGTGAGCATTTATCTGGGACCTAGTGATAGCAGTGACCTGGATTTCCCCCAACAGGGACTCTATTTCGATTAGATCCCCTTGGATGGCCCCGGTTTTGGCCAGCTGATCAGCTAAGTCATTTCCAGTTTTGTCTGGTCCCTCTACTTTGGAATGACCCTTGATCTTTTTCCAGTAGATGGTCATCCCATTCGATGTGACCAGATCATCAATGTTTTGGATTAACTTCCCATGTTTCAAGGGTTTGTTATTAGCACATAACATGCCTCTGGTTTTCCAATTAACCAGGTGCTCCACGACTACTTCGGGGACCAATTTTATATCCAGTGGAGGGTTCTGGAAGCTCCTTCACCCATGCATTCCCTTTGCCAGCCACCAGTTCGTTCTCCCCGTCGTTGTCAACATGGTAAGAGCATCCATCCACATAGACAGTGGGCATTCCCTCACACTTGTCCTCTTCAAAGACTTTGTGTGGGGAATTAAGGTATGCCTCCGTGTTGTCCTTGATTTTTAGACTTTCGTCCTCGAGACAGTTTTCTCTGGCACAATCATGCAAGTCAGCCAGACCTTGCGCGAGGGGACTCTTCTTGTTTTGGCCATATCTGACCTCCACAGGAAAGCCTTGCATTGACAGAATCCAGGAAGTAATTCGGGAATTACTCACATTTCCGGGCCGGATTCTGTCACTTTGGAGATATTGCAGAGGCTGGTGTGGAGTCTCCACTATGATGTGTTCCCCATGGATAAACGGGCGGTAATTCTTCAATGCCCACACCGTTGCCAGGAGTGCCTTCTCACAATCGTTGAATTTTTCCTCCACAGAAGATAAAGTTTTGCTCGCATAGGAGATTACTTTATTGACCTTGTCATGCTTTTGGTATAATACTGCCGTCAAGCACGTATTAGAGAACCCCGTCTCCAGGAAGAACTCCTTGTTTCTGACAGGGTAAACTAGGCAAGGCGCTTGTGAGAGGCTTCTTTTGAGTTGTCTTACCGCCTCGGCTTGTTCTGGACCCCATTCCCACTTGACCCCCCCTCAGGAGATGAATCAGGGGTCTGGTGATCTCTGCGTAGCCCTCAATGAACTTTCTGCTGTAATTAGTCAGTCCAAGGAGGCTCCTTAGTTCCCGCAGAGTTGTGGGGTCTTTCAGTTTCTGAAGTGCTTCCACTTTCTTTTCCTGGGGACAGAGACCCTAAGGCGTAATCTCATGCCCCAAGAAATTAACACGGGTTCTACACCACTGTGCTTTCTGAAAGGAAAGTTTTGCTCCGGCAGCCCTCAACTGGGTCAGAACATAACGGATCTCCGCTATGTGTTCCTCCACAGATGAACTTTTGATGAGGACATCATCTACATAAGCCAGGTTACCCCTTGTACCCAGGTCGGGCATGGCCTTGTGTAGGAAAATGTTGAATTCATTGCTGGAGTTGAGGTATCCGAAGGGAGTCCGGGTCCATGTGTACTGCTGGCCCCCAAAGGTAAAAGCCAGCTTGTATTGGTCCTCCCTACTGACAAGCACAGTCCAGTATCCATTGGTCAGGTCTATTGCAGTGAATATCTGTGACCCCTGGATCTGGGCCAGCCCTTGGTCAATGTAGGGCAGAGGCCATCGGGAAGTATGGACCCGTTTGTTGAGCTCCCTAAGGTCGGCGCAGAGTCTCCACTGGCCGTTTGGCTTCAATATTCCCAGCACCGGGTTATTGAAGGTGCTGTGAACTGGACAGATTATTCCCCGGGACTCAAGGTTCTTAATTATTTCAGGAAGGGACTCCATGGATGCAAGAGGCAAGCGATATTGCTTCACAAACACTGGAGTCATTCCAGGGTCCGTGGGGATTGTTGTTGTGTGGATGTCGGTGCGGCCACAATCATATGAGTCTACCGCAAAGAGATCTTGGAAATCCAAGAAAACTTGTTTCAACTTTTGCTTTTGTTCCAGAGTCACACAGGCATCAGCTAGGTTGACTCTCTCTTCCACCATCTGCCTGAAGCCTGGAAAGACTTCTGGTTTGGCTATCTCAGCGGCCTCCTCCAGCTTGGTGGAGAGGTCCCTAGTCAGAGCGCTGATTTGGACTGGAGGCCTCAGGTGGGAAAGGCAACCCTCATGGACCTGGAAAATCACCTCATCCCTCCTGAAGTCACAAGTCACATCTTCCTTACCATAGGGGCATGAAGTGTACACCAGGACGTTCCCCCCATGTGGGTAAAAATCCTGTCTGGTGTTGTATTGTCATCACTGTCACTGTCAAAGCAGTCCTTGGGGATTGGTCCTAACAGTTCATTTCCTAAATCGATGGAAAAATGTCGGTCATCAACCGCCATTCCAATAATGGTGCCTGCGGCTAGAGTAATACTCCTTAAGTCGCTGTTATCCACCTCTATTAGAATGGTGTCATGTTCTATGTTGACTAATGGAGTTGGGTTTACCCCCAACCCTTGCTGTTGGAGAGAAGCGTTTAGATGTATGTAAGCATCAGGGTTTTTCAAATGTTGTCCTCTTTTAACTTTCACTTCCAGGGAGAATTGTCGGGTCCTTTCTGGGATGGTGACTTCCTCTTTAATCTGAATTTCAACTGCATAAGGTAGCAATTGAGCTGACCTAAATGCTTTTTCTGGATCATCAAAGCCCATGGGATTATCCGCTAATCGGGACCAAGCTTTGAAGTTTATTAGGTCCAAACTAATGGCAAAGCGATTGAGAATGTCACTGCCTAAGTAAAAGGCGGCAGTGACGTCTCGCACGACCCAACAATTATGGACTATGCTCTTGTTGCCAATGGAGATTTTGAGCATACACCTGCTTGGCAGGAGATGTTTGGAATTGGGTGCTTCCAGGTCCTTTTCCCATTTGTCTATCAGTTTGAATGTGGGAATGGCTGGATCTTTTTGGAGTTGGCGGAACATGGCTTCACTGATGAAGCTCTTACCCTTGTTCACACACACTCGAGCGAGAACAGAGTCCTTCCCATCATTTAACTGAACAGGGATGAACAACTGCTCTCCAATTTGCTGAATATCAGCCAGGCTCTGAGCTGATTTCACATCTTTCTGGACTATAGGAGTGGGAGTTTCTGATTGTGGATTAGTAAAGAATTTCAGGGTGTTTCCTTCCAGTGTGGAATACCACCTTAAACTGGAAGGAAGGTTGATTTTCAGAAATAGAGATGACCCCCCATCACCAGTCTGTTGTCCTACTGCTATTACTGTCACGTCTGGAATTTGGTTGTTCTGGAAGTGAAATTCTACTTGGTCAGATTTTTGTTCAACCACGTGGCAGGTGCCGTTTAAACTAACATGGTTGACACTCTGTTTTAATTTTATTGGTCAGCTAGTCTGGGTCCAGAGGATCTTGTTTACACAATCTATTAGGGGTGACAACCTTCTCAGGAGGTCATTCCCTAGTAAACAAGGGGTGCCCTCTGGAGTCACTACTATGACCGGGTGTTTCACCTTGTGTCGCCCAATTTTGATGTCCAAATCTGCAGTCCCCTCAACAGGAATTTCCTTCCCGTCAAAGTTCTGCAGTTGTCCAGGAAGAGAGGTGAGAGGAATACAGTAATTCTCCCCCCTTCCTGCATTTAGTTCCTCAAAGGCCCTTTGGACAGAAGGGTGGCTTGGGATCCAGTGTCCACCAGTGCCAAATTGTACCCTGCCCCTGTACTTGTACCGGGGCATAGTATCTTCTCTCCTTCTCCTCAAGGGGGCACAGATAATGCACATTTTTGGACAACTAGTTGGCTAACTTTCTGGTTTTGGACATTGCTAGAGAAATGATTTGGGCAGAATTCTGTGGAGAGCCTTGGGAATCTGAAAGAAAAAGTTGGCAACTGGAGATCAGAGCCATTGTGGGCTCCCCTGGTTCCGGATCTGGGCCGCCCCCCCCTTTTTGGAGGCAGTTACCAGGATGGGTTTGAACCAGGGGATTTTGGTATTGTCGGTTCTGGGATGAGATGATGGGCGGCGGTAGCTCAGTCTCCACATCTCCCCAGTCTGAATTGGCCTCCCTTGAGACCCATTTTTCCTTGGGAGGAGTTCCCCCATCTCTGAAGGAGAAGATCCTTTCCCCAGGATCCTCTGAGGATCCCTCTCCCTCAAATTGGAAGATCTGTACCTCCTCCACAAAGTGGGTCTGTTTGGGTCCTTTGTTTCTCCTACCCCCCCTCTGCTTCTTGGGAGGCAGGCTTTCAGGGGCAGGAGATTTTGTTTCCGGTTCCTGGTTTTCCAGAGGCTGTTTACAAGTTGGGAAGGAAGCTTCCTCCAAGGCTTTACACCCCCCTTCCCCTTGTGCTTCCTCCCTGGGAACCTGTGTGTTATCGGGGTGCTGCCCCCGTCATTGTTCTGGAGCACCAGGTCCAGAGTTTGGGGCATTCTGCGGTGGCATGCTCATCTGAGGGTTCTGTTGAGCCCTCAGTACGTGACCCAGATCCCGTGCCATATTTTGGACCTGGCGCTCAAGTTGTGAAACCTGCTCAGGCTGATACAGGGCTCTATTTTCTCCCCTGGGCTGATCCCGGGAAGGGTAGCTATCCCTTCTCTGGTAGTACCCCTGGTTGGGAAGAGTTTGGTGCCCCTCCACCCTTGGCCTCCCCTCTCCCGGATTAGGTTGTCTGGGCTCAGGGAATTGGGGAAAGAAAGATGGATGATTTTGGGGCTGGAAATTGGGTGGATACCTGGGGAAAAAGTTATGCCCAGGATTTGGAGAATTTCTGCCCTCCTGCGGGAAGTTGGGAGGGAAGTCCCCTGGGTTAGGTGCTTGGCTGGATCCCCCCCCTTGGGCTGGAGGAGTCCACACATAACCCAGGATTGGTCGGTTTCCCTTATAGCGGGGACTTACATAGTCAGGGGAGCTGGGGACCCCATTTGTGGGACTACCTCCTCGACTCCATGTCTGTGACTGGCCCGAGGGCCTTCTGGGATGTGAATTATTTGGTGCAGGCAGGTTTTTAGGCCCCCCATCTCCAAATCTAAAACGGGGGCAACCTTTACTTCTGCCACCTTGGCAGCAGCAGGGGTGCTGTTGGTTTTGGGGTTTTTCGGCGCGTTATTTTTATTTTCGATAGGCTTCTGCACCTCATAGATCCGGGTAGCCTGTTCAATGACCCAGTCTAAAGATATTTTCTCATGAAAATCTCTCACGAGCTGGGTCCTTATATATTTAGGGAGAGCATGGAAAAATGTATTGACAAACTCTTTGCTGTCTGTGCGCACCCTTCTGGTGGTCTGCGCAAAAGCACGCTTTAATTCTTGCACAAACTCTTGTGGGGCCTGATCCTTCCCACATTGCAAATTGTAGGCTGCCTTGCGAGCCTCTTGAGGATTTCTGTGAACAGAAAAATGTTTCAAGATGGCCGCATTATAGGTGGACCATCTTAAATGATTTTGGTCCTCCAGCCCCGCAAAGAAACTGGAGTATTCTGGGGAGAATGTCCATTTGATGTACTGGATGCAGCTACTGATGTCCTTCAAATGGAAAGTCTCCATCATTTGCTCATAGAGCTCCAAGTGTTCCCAAACGGAATACTTGGCGTTCTTATGATAAGGCGTGATGACACTCCTTATTGCCTTTATTTGCTTCAATGGGTCCTTAAGCAAGGCCCTTTTTTGCCTTATTGGCCTTTTTGGTTTGGGTAACACTGGTCCATTCATCCTCTGACCCAGAGGCACTGCTCCCAGAGGTTCCTGTCTAATCTTCCAGGTTTTCCCGGATTCTGCAAGCCTGGGAATGGCTGGCAGAATGTGGGGACCTGGTCTCCTGTGTCCTGCGCCGTTCAGAGGAGTCTTCAGATTCCTCCTTGCTGCCAGGATTTGATGGGTACCCCCCCACTGACCTAAATGGGCAGAAGTTTTCAGGATGCCCTTAATGGGCCTACTCTCCTGGGGTTCCCCACTAAATTGCACTGTGCTTGGGTGCCCATACCCGGATGCCCGCCCCTCCATTCCTGGGAGGTACTGGCCTATGAGCCCCATACTTCTGGTTGGATAGTAATCTGCCATCCCTGTGGCCCGGTGCTCATGTGCGCGAGGGGACATGGTGGTGGCAGAGTCCAGGGACTGAGAGATATGAAGGCCTCTGGTACTAGGGCTCCTGAGGTTATGCTCAGGAGTCTCCCTCTCCCAGTGAACCTGGTCTCTATCCGCCCCTGCTCCCTGTTGCAATGCAAGAGCCTGCGCTTTCAGTTCCTCAGTTAAGGCCTTACTAGACTCTATCAGTCTCTCCTGCATCGCTACCTGTTGTTGGAGCCTATCATTGTGCTGACAGAGAGCCTCATTTTCTCTCTGTGCCTCCTGATTGGTCCTGGAGTACTGGGCCAGTCTTTGCTGCAGGAGGGTTACCTCCTGAGTCCCTTCCCTACTGGCCTGCTTCTTTCTTGCCAGAGCCTCCTCCACCCTCCTGGTGTGCTCTAACAAGTTCTGGTGTTCTTTTTGGAGGTCACCCAGTCCCTGGAGGGCCAGGTGATTTTCTTCCATTTTCCTTTTTAAATGGCAGACTTCCTGGCCTAAGGTGTCCCTTTCCTGACTAAGAGTCTGCATCTGTGCCGCCAGGTCGTCCCTTTGCCTTTGGAATGCACCGGCTCTCTGGCGCTCCTGATCAAACTCTGCCTGGGTATCCAGGTCTTTCAGAATCAATTTATTGCTTTCTGCCTTTTCCCTATCTAGGTGGCTTTGCAGGGTGACTACCTGCTCAGCACATACCCTATTGAAATCTAATTGTTGCTCCAGCTTTTTCTGGCTCTGTAGTAGGGAGTCCAAACCTTCTTGGTACTCCTTTTGCAAGGCCAGAAATCTGGCATCCTGGTCAGCCTTTTCCTGTTGCAGGATGTCCATATCCTCTTTTTTTTTAATAATATACTGCCTACTATCATTTTTTAACTCCTGGGTCCTCTGCAGCCTCTGCTCAGAAGAGACCAGGTCAGATTGGACCGTCTCTAACGCCATCTGTCGCCTATTTGCCAGATCTTGTCTTTCAGTACATTTATCCTGCATGTCTCCCATATATAGGTACAGGTATGCCACTATCCTGGCAATCTTATTGTGTTCATCTTTGGTTTTAGGAGCCATATATAGTTCACTCAGGGCCACATGTAATGGACCCTGATCTCTCCATGTGTCTGACCCTGTTTCAGTGACCTGTTGCGCGATGGCCTGCAACCAGACCGTTTGGTCCTGGTGAGTCCACTCACCTCTCACAAATAGCTTATGTAAGAGGTGCTCTCTCGCTATTTTAATGTCTACCAGTGTCGTCATTCTGGAATTTGAGTTCCTTCCTGACTTACAGAAGTTTGTATTTTATTTTTTCAAAACAGACCTTTTCCTTAGAGTGTCCATTTGAAGAGTGCTTTGCAGCGTAAAACAGCATGGTGATCCGACCGGATGTATGTATCCCGTCAGTTAGCAAACTGTATTAAGCTGCACAAGTGATCGATCTAACCCAGACATCCCGGACGAGCCCCCAATTTGTAAGAGGATTCAATTCAACACTACAGCTAAGTCAATGCCTAGTCTGGGATACTGAATGGAAACCCTTATTGATATATCTTTATGTCCAGTTCATGAGTTCTGGATGACTACCCCTATATAACACCCCTCTCTTAGAATCCCCCTGACCCCACTGAGCCAAGAAGTAGTTCTGTTTTGCAAGTTTAAAAGGTTTATTTGAGAATTTAAACAATATATATATCACACTTTATAAAAAATTAATATCTGATAGTACACTTAGACATATGAAGTTGATCAACAATGGATAATCTGGCACTAGCACACTTCTTTACAATCAATGAGGAGTTAGTATAGGATGGATCAAGTAGCAAAAATACTTTTATGATTTCAAATGGATGCAATGTTGAATGAAAATGCAGTACAGAACTAACAAATATGGTTTCACAAGATATCATATGTTCACTTTTCCCCTGGTGGCAATTCACCCCCCTCCCCTATGCAATGTAAGACATGGAAGTAGATGGAAAGAGGGGCACACAGTTCTCAGGAATGCAATCAAATACAATACAAAATTCAGTTCCCCCCCAGCAAGCTTAGAGAAAACCGGTATGGGTTTTAAAACACAGGCAAAATGCTTTGAATATGGTGACAATGAAGTGAGAAATATGCTGAAAATGCTTTTAATTCCCTTCAGGAGGTTCAGGGTGAGTGGTATCTAGTTAATATTATTTCAGGCTCACTCTAGCAATGATTCAGGGATGGTTCTTAGGAGGCAAATGAAATTTTAGCAGTTCAGGCAAAAGCTGCTGATTTTTACAGGTGGCTGAAATCAGGCCAAATCGCAAATCGCGGTAAAATTCGCAAGTGCGTGAATCGTGATTGCGGAAAAGGTATAAGTAGGAAGTCGGTTCTAGGCTTGTTGGAAAGGTACGATTCTAAGCTTTCAGAGGAAAGTTAAACCAAGTTCCTAGCCCAAACGGTTCCAGAGATACGGACAATTAAATAAAGGTTGTTTTTTCGGATTTAAAGTAAACTCAAAATGACAGGTGACAGCTTGCAGCTTCAGAATTGACAAGTGACAGTGGTGCAGCTTTACAAAATGACAAGTGACAACTTCTAGGAGGCAGTTCTGGTTAGATTAAAATAGTTTGGATTAGATTATTTTAACTAAGAGATTGTTTCTGCACAGTTCTGCTAGGTGCTCACAATATATTTTTGAAATAGGCCTCGCCACGGATCTGGTCAGGTTTTGGACTGGACTCCTGTTCTGGTCTCGGCACTTCACAGTGATCTGGGTCAGCTCTCTGGTTCTGCTAACAGCGGTCTGGGTCACTCTGGATCTCTGGCCTCTGGTTCTGGATACTGCTCTGCTTTCTCTGGGTACAGCACTGCTTCTGGATCTTTCTGGCCTCTGGTTCTGGATACTGCTCTGCTTTCTCTGGGTACAGCACTGCTTCTGGATCTTTCTGGCGCAGGGTTTCAGGCCAGAATCAACAGCTCAGCCCGGCTGTGAATAGTCTGCAAATGATTTTGGGCCTGCTGACAAATACTTTTGCTTGCAGTGGGCATTCTTGGTTCAAAGTTCTGTAGTCTCTGTTTAGCTTGGAAGTCTAAGTGTAGGATCTCTGGATGTGAAGTTGTCAGTCAGCATGCTCCACAGCAAATGGAATTGAATCTCTCTACCTGTCCCAGCAGTCTCTGTTTATGTGTTTTGAAAATGGGTGTGTGCCTGGGCCTAGCTAAGCCTGCCCCTCTCTACTTGTCATTGGCCCAATTCGCCCCTCTCCCATGATTGGGGGAAGGAAATGTGAGTCAGAGTGATGCTGTAGGTTTTATGGGTCAGAGGATCCTCCCCTGGTCAGTTTGCCCACAAATCTATATTTGATTCAAATACATATTGCACAGATACACAGTTGTTTAAAATTACATGCACCCATCACATATCACATGAGGTATACTCTGTTCAAACTCTGCTCTTCCTGGGGGCTTGCATTCAGAAATGGCAACATTTTGCACTTTTTAACTGGTTTTGCAATATCGGACATTTACCCAAATTTACACACATGTGTGCAAGGAGTGTGGACATGAATTGATGAAGTGTCAGATTTTTAACATGCAGACATTTGGAGTGACAACCTCGTTTCCGCTCGTAACCCCCCAGATCATACCACTGGGTCCTAAAACCTCTTAAAATGTGGGCAGAAAAATCACAAGAATTATGGTATCATTTAGATAATTTTGACAAGTCCGCACCATGAGTTATACATCTTTCTTAAAATCATATTCTGGCCAACAGGGGTGTGTCTTCCCAGGTCACATGGTGGAGAAACCAGTCTATCCAGTTTCTTTAAGCTCGGCCTGTCCTCAGAGGGGGCTGCCCCTCCCCATTTCTACCAAGAGGAAGCCACTTTTACGACGCCCCTAATATAACTTCTGCCCGAGTCAAGGAAGGGCTTTGTTCAAAATGACGCCATTTACGATCCCCCAATAAACCATCTGCCTGGGCCCAGGACAGGCCTTTGTTCAACTCCCTGTAGCTGCTCCACCCCTAATCTAATCAGAGAGGTGACAACTCCTTTTGGCAAGGGGAAGAGTGGCTGAGCAGGTTTTAACTCCTGTGGGGGTAGATGTCAGGCAGAATTCAGTTTCATTAAGCCAGGTTACAGCTTAAAGTCACTTTTTGTCCCCCAGTTTAAGTCTATTACGATTTTTACATACACATTAAATAATTACTTCCTTCAAGTCATTTGAGAGAATAGTTTTACATTGTATCCACCTCTTAGCAAGACTTTCCTTGGTCTGGTTTTGTTTCATTTGTTCAGTTTTACACAAAAGTCTGGTGGTTTTAAAACGCCGGCTTTCTGATAGTGGTGAGTACTGGTAATGCAACCATTTTTTGGATTTAAGAAAATGAATTCCCCACAGTTCTAGGTTGCTTTTGGCAATCAGCATTGCCATTCCCAATGGTTTCAGGCTACTGTGTGGGTAGCCCAATGGTGGTTTTAGGCAGTGCCCTCCTGTGCTCACAACCTAGGCAAAAATGGGTGGCAGCCTATTCTTCATGCATTTCCCTGTGCATTTTCTGGGAAGTTCTGGCCATCATGATGTTTTCCATGCCAGTACTGCACAGTTTTCCTATTCTGGCGTACATGTGGGCTTTTTGGCCATCTTGGATTTTCTAAGCCCACAGCACCAAATGTTGCAGCATGATAGCTCACACGTGGGTCAGGACACCCAACAGAAGTATAATTAACATTGACATTAACCTGTAGATAGATAGATCTCTCCTCTGCCCCTTTTTATAAATTGTCAATATTATACTATCCTGCCAGGATGTCGCTATCTTCCTAGCCTCGCTTATTGCCGTAAACATTGCAGCTCTTCCTATATTTAATTTACTAATGATTTCAACCAGTCAACTAAAAGTAACAGTACAAGACCAGTTGCTATCCGTCCTACACTATGTTCTAAACATCCATCAGCCTGGTATCCAAGTGTATTACCGATATGCTGTTCCCAAGCACCATTTACCTACAGCAGGGTGTCTATTATTAATACGTTCCAAAAAGTCTGTCATTTATTTCATGTAATGTGTTTACAATCTCCATCCACAATTCCTTTTCCCTTTTCCTTTGGTGGACTCATAACCACCTTTTGTGTTTATTCTTCTGTGGAGCAAGTGCACTCCCTACAGTTGGAACACTCTCTTGTTTCTCATGCCTTTTATATTGGCACACTCACTCCTGCAATTGTCTTCTTAGAATATTTTTTTCTAACCGCACCCCATCATACTCCAGTCTAAAATGAGTGGGTTTTACTGTAGTCTGTGATGTCGGCCTCCCCACATTCTTTCAGCAAAACAATTTTGCTTGAAGACTATTGATCAAGCTTCCGAATCCATTGATGATATATTCCCCACTAGTACCATGTTTGGTGTCTTCGTATTGTGTAAAATAGGAGTTTAACTCTACTCGCAAATAATCTGGCTTTATTTAAGCATCCTTGATTCCATGTAATTCTATTTAGACCATTATTCACCACCAAATTACCACAAGAAATGATGTCTGGCTTCAGTTACTCATGTTGCAATAAGGCGCACAATGGACATGGTCGATTTTTTCCCTCGTGACAATTGCCATATCAACAACCAGATCTATATATAGAAGATTTACAAACAGGTGTTCTATAATAGAAGAAATTCTCCCATCCATTCGCATGTAGCTTTTAGGATGAGCCCCCATACAATATCCACAGAGCATTCTGAGACAATACAGCTATAACAAATTGTCACTGGGTACGTTTCTATCAAGCTTCCCACCATTCTCTGTTACACAGGGGTTATTACAGAGGGGATGCTAGCGTTAAAGTCACCTCCTATGATAACCCTTGCATTTTCATTCATTATCCAATATTGATTTGACTGTATTCAAGATTACTTTATGTTTATTTTGTGCTTCGTGGGTCATATTGAATACAAACTCATATTGGATGTATCTCATTATTGAAACACAGCTTTATGTAAGTAAATAATAACTATCGAAACATTGACATAAAATGGAAAGAAAACCATGATGATTGCAATCCATTGATAACAGTTTATCGCTGCTTGTATGGAATGCTAGTGAGAAGATAGCTCAGACACATCTACCATAAAGGGGCCTGTGCTGATGTGATTCTGACCCATTGGAATGTGCTGCAGATACGAACTGAACTAGGGTGGAGGTGAAGGCAGGTTTTTCTATCTAATTACCCCAACTGCATTTTCATGAATTCAGGTCGAGATCATGAACCCCTTCCTGATTTTATCTACTTGGAGGGATCCGCTGTACACTCTCGATTCACCCACACATCTTGCTCCCCGTACACACTTCCCAAACTGTCCCAAACAAACCACCACATATCAATGAAAAAATATCAAATTCACTTGGGGGTAGTGGGAAGTGCTGTCATCCCCACTGATTGTGCTATTTTAATTTAATTGTATGAATAAGCTTCAAATATTGGTGATATTTAAAAATATATATACATACAACATTCTAATTCTGCATGCAATAAATGTATCAATACCTCAAGTCTTGATATACAATTAGTTTACAACTGAAATGATCAATAGTCATGTTGTGCACAGACAGTCCTACCAAACTGCCTGCCCGCATTTATTTTGTGTCTAATGGACACTTCTTCATGTCATAAATGACCAAAATAAGTCAACATTTTCTAGTTTTCATGACCGCCATGTTGAAGCTCTACTTGCATCAATACAATGGTCAATAGAGTCAGTTGCAACAAGAAGAAATCAACAGTAATATACACAACATTCAAATTAAAAATGTTGATACAAATCCAAATTCACAGACACGAATGATAAATTAAAAAATATTTAATTAACTGACCAATTTTACATGCACGTTTCGCATTTAGTGCAAAATAACAGTTCATATATCGGTGTGCTATACTTATTTTTTTAATTAAATTGTGGATGTTTTACTTATGTATGTATATCAATATGCATTGCTTTTCTTTAGTTCTTTGTAATGCACCTTAATATGATTTCTTTAGTTATGTGAATTACATAGAAGAGTCGTTTGAATTTTCTAAGTTCCAAGAATACATGAACTATAACAGCCATTTCAAGTTCTAATTGTTATTGTTAAAATAAGTAATCCCTCTGGTACACGTATTCCCCTGCGCTGTCATCACCATTGTTGACGCTGTGAATCATATTACATGTTGCTGTGATGACAAAGAAGAAAATATTAAATATTGTTAGATTCGCATCCCATATCATCTAAATGTAGTCTGACCTATTATCGGCTACGGTCTTTAATCATGCATCGTTCACTGACCTTTAATGTTACATTTGCACCGCAATTGGTTCCGATTTTCACAATATTAAAGCCGACTTCAATCAGGTGCATTATGACTTGTAGTTGTGTGTCTATTGTCAACCTCCCAAACTTGTATTTTGAATAGTTTCTGACAGAAACAATAATAAAGAGAAAGACTTTTTGTGTAGCTATCCCAATCTAATATCTCGGCATGCAGAATAGGCACTGCGTCTAAAAGGAACAGGCCCAGTTCTGTATTTCCTGCATATAGTCATTGGTTGTTCACCGGTGACTTGCCAGACCAAACGCTGCTTCTCACATGTTCTCAAACGGTGCCTATTGGATCCATGACATACTGTTAGAAACAGATGTTGCATTTTGCAAGAAGCACAATACCATTCCTAGTATTCCTGGTGGCCATGTTAATGTTATAAACTGTATACTATATATTCTGTTATTCTATGTTTTGTTTCGAATTACCTCTCTATTTAGTGAATATCAATATTGCTCATTTACTGAATTGTTTTCCAACTACTAACAATATGCGCCTTCACAATCCATACATTTCTTATATTATAAATATTTAACGTGAGTACATACAACTTGAAAACTCAGTTCCTGTTGGCACATTTTTACTGAACATCTCACTAAATGATGTTCCAGTCTGTAACATCAGGCAGGTCTTGCTTAATATCATTGATTCCGTATATGCATACAAAACATTATTCTAAATTCGTGATGGTAAAAGCATCCTGTTGTAGTACACTTATTAATGACTAATTCACCAATACGTCTGTTTGATTCACATTGGATAATATTTGAAAGCTTTCCTACTTCTGTCTAATGATTGATTAAGTACATTGTGCCGATATAATTGTACCCTTCTTTGGTAGTAATGCTCTGTAATTAAATGAATGGAGTACAAAATAGGTACCATTTCATACACATAACAGACCCCATCATTCCAGACCCTTAATAGACACTCAAAATGTATCCTTCAATGAGCAGGTATTGATTGACAATATGTGCATTCTTTGCATCATACTACTGGAGATTAACATATGTAATTGTGGTTCTTAGAATGCCCAAAAGAAATGGTACATGTTTGTCATTGGGATATTTAAGACACAAGGGCCCTCATTCCGAAGTTGGTGGTAGTCATGGTGCTATTTGCGCCATGACTGCCACCTATAACGGTACAGTGTCCGGTTTGGTGCAATGGGGGCTTTCCGGTCTAGTCAGACATTGGAGGGACCGGTAAGTCACCATTCACCAAACCATTCCCCATTCCCATTTGAGCCCCCATAGGGCTCAATGGGAATTGGGAGGGCGCAAATAACGGCCCGGCGTATGCCAAGCCCGTTATTTGCGCCCAGGTCCCTTAACGGGTCCCGTCCATAACACCTGGTCAGACCAGGCTTTAAGGAAGGGACCCGCTAAGGGACCTCGTAGTAGGGCGGTAAGGGATTACCGGCACCGGTCTCCTTAAGGGTGCCCGGTATCCCTTACCGCCCTACTCGGAATGAGGGCCAAGGAGTGTCTTTTCCCCTGGGGAGGGACAGTTGCACTAACATTTGTTATCAAGGACTTGCACATGTAAACCTTACCTCTTGCCTTCAAACCCCCATACATGTTTTCACCAGATTGGTTAATGTTAACACATTGCATTTTTAGTAACAAGTGGTTTAACATGTAATTAGTTAATCATTTAATGTGAAACCACTGCACGCTATGGAGGAACAGAGGATTAAAGTAGCAGGTAGAACGAACTCTAGCCAGATTAATACACCTTCCCCTTTGGGTTAGGATGTCCTGAATGCTTGATGTCAGTCTTCATTATTCAGGGTTAATCCATTAATTTTCAAAGTTCTTACTAAATAGGAAGAATCATAACCGTATAAAGCGTGGCCCCTCTTCTCTACATCATCCTCAAGATGAATAGCTATTCATGTTCCCTATATAATCCTACCTCTGATGGAAGTGTAAAAAGATAGTGCCTGGTGCCAACACCTCCCAGTTTGATTTGAATGCTAAGTCTCTTACTAGTTTGAGAGGAAGGACCTTAATAAGAGGGGATGGAGAAAAGTGGGAAGCATTAGAAATGATCTTATCTGTGTTAAGTTATCTGGTATTTTCTATGTTCACCCCGCTTCCTCATCAGTGGTCTTACTTTATTAGGTTACACCAAGGAATACCCCAGTTTGACTTACACAAAAAATCACTGCATGGATTTCAGTGCAAACCAAGAAGAAAAGTGAATACTTGACAAACTGCATCCACACACTTTGCCTTCAATAGACAGCCTTCTTGTAATCCTTCACCATCCCCAGAAAAATGCACTCTCTTGCTGGGAACTTTTATTCATTGATTTGAGATATGTGTATCAAATGTCATTGCCATCATGTTTTGTTGTGAATGCTTTTTCTCAGCGCCTCATTTGAAGAAAAGCAACCCAATATTGCTTCTAGCTAGCACTCTAAAATATGCAAAGGTGTCCCTCTTGGAACATAATTCATTGACTAAGATAAATGCAAAATATATGTAGTGTTGAAAACAAGCACTGATAAGAGTAGTATAAATAGAACATTATACTTAAAGCACCACAGTGCACTATGAATTATTACAAGAGAACAACTACCAAGCAAGACGTATTGACCACACAGCTGCTGAGAAAATGTATGGGGGGGGAACTCCCACAAGTCCCACCCACAAAGCAGAAAACCCTCTAGTACCAAGTATTTTCTCTGTTTCCAGTATATCTTCATGGAAACGTGCTAAGGCAGACACAGTGTGTGCTGAGCCACATAGACAACACTGAAGGCGATGGCTTACACCTGTTATAGGACCAAATTATAATCCAAATAAATACTTATCAGATTGATGATGTGTTACTCTGGACGTACCCTGGATCTAGTTGATAATTCAGAACAGGAGGCACCATAGCAATAGCACCTGGATCCCAGACTCTCGTAGAAGAAGCAACTACTACTAACATTAATACTTGGACACCTTGATAATGAACCAGTCATTTCATTGCTAGTGTATCCATGTGTGCTATAAGAGCAGAGTTTAGAAACACAGGTTCCCTGCTAGTTCCACAACAACATCAGAAGTCCAGAATGTACCACTAGCTAGGTTAAGCATCATCCGTGAGGTGTGGCTGGAGACTCGAGGCACAGCAAGCAAAGACCCACGTGTGGGCATGTGCAGGGCACTTGGGTTGACTTTGAAGCACCTGAAAAGTCGTGAATGGTGAGTTCAGAATTAATAATAACCACTGGGAGTTCCTTCAGCTCAATGATTATTTCCACATATCACGAATGGAAATATCCAATGTTCCGGGGAGGACAGAAGGTCCACCCATAGATAGACAAACTTCATACAGGTGACCTTGACGATGTGATGCTTCATGAATTATTATTGAAGTAGAGGGAGGACTCTTTCGAGCCCATTGAGTACCCTTAGGAATCTAACACGTGGCAGAAAATGAACCAGCCCCCTTCACAAACCAAACAGAGCAAAATATGCAAAGTAGCGAGAGCAAGTTCGCCCTTGGCAGTTGATGGAAGCCCTGATTGCTGATGCCTGAGTGAATTCAAACAGAAGCATTCCACATTAGGGGAGACATCCCCTCAGAAGCCATTTCCCTCCGGGTTACCTTCAACTCCATGTGCGGTATCACCCTGCTATTCGACGCAACATATAGTTCTTACAACCATTAAAAAGTGACATTCTAAAAGTAATCAATCTTTACAATACATTAGTAGTTCATTTTTATTTTGTTTTATTTTTTTCATTTTACTTTGATAATTACAACTACCATCATCGCTGGTAAATAATGACTCTGTGCTCAGCATTATTAAATGACTGGACCGTCACAATACAAAACCTACACAAACCAACACGCTCTCACTTCTCTTTTCCCACACTCGAATTTGCAGAGAATGGGGAACTGGCCTTGCTTTATAGTGGCTGAACTTTCTCAGCAAATCAAGGTGGGAACTTCCTGATGTTCGTGTGCCCACTGAGTGCAGCTTTCCAATGAGCATTCGAACCATCCGACAAATAAGCAAGTTATAATTTTTGAATATTCTCGTTTTCCACAGAACATTTCATCTATTTCTAGAAACATGCACTGTTCATGTCATAAAGAAAATGCCTCAGCAGATTTAGATGTGTAACACAAAAGTAGCAGAACTGTGACAACGTTGGAGATGTGTGGTTGACTGGAGCACAAAAAGGCACGTGTGTTTCGAGGTTTGGGGCGAGGTAGGTGGCTGACAATACAAAATAAAGGATTCTTCTCTTTCCAGCTTAAATGTACATGCTATTGGGGTTTGCAGAGGTTTTCCTCCTGCATATTTTAGGACTTCAATAAAAAGTTCTGGGCAAGTGTCCAGCTAGATTTTCCTTTTGCTCTCAATCCTGATGTGGAATTTATTTATTTTTTTTGTTATGTACTTGTTTGTAATCAAAGAACAATTTGGATTTTACAAGACGTTGTTTCATGTAGAAAACACATTATAAAAGGTGGGTAGTAAAAAATAGGTATAAAAGAATAAAGAAAAAGAAGCAAAAGAAAAAAAGAAGAAGAGGAGGAAAACCAGAAAGCATGATACTTGAAAAACGTGTAGTGTCTGGATTAACAAAAACATCAAGATTTGTGTTAGTCACACTCAGTTAATTTGCAAATTCTGGTTTAAACTCAATGCTGCTTCTAAAATCTTTACTGCCGCTGTTGACCACTTGGTTCTGTCGCCTGCAATCAGACGGCACCACCATGTGTTTTCCTCTCGGAGGGATACTTCGTGCATCAGGGGGAGCAAGTATGCCTCCCGCAAAAACGCGGTTCTGGTACAAGTCAAAAGTTAAAGTCTTAAGGTTGCCACCGACTCTGAATCCGAACAGAATCTACAAGTTCGTGCTTCAGTTTTCGTGCGGCTAGCTATCATTTCCTGCGTTGGCAGTTGATTGAACCTTATTTTCATAAAGGTTTTCTGCATTTTTTTATTAGGAAATTTTATGCAGTAATTCATTGGTTGATTGAGTTTGTTTGTTGTTGCTGGTAAATGAGCGGAATGAGCGGAATTTTATATTGTGGTACAACAGCCCCACACTGGTTCAATGTATATTAATTCAAGTCTAAAGAATATTGGTAGTACAGTGAATTCTGTTTTCGAAAAACTAAATTGAGTGGGTGGTGGAAAAGTCCTTTTTAATAAAGCAGCATTTTTTGATCCGACCAATAAAACATCAAGGCTGATTTATGAACTGCGAGGCCACAGTTGGTAGCCTTGTTGTCCTGCAGGCTCTAGAATATGCATCTGCCGTCTCTCTGCTTCCCGATACCACTAGACAGGCCTAGCAGTCTCTCGTGCCATCACGTTGATCATACCCATTCACTGACTACCTTGCCCGACTACATATCTAAAATACGAACCCTCCCAAGGCACCAAGACAACCGCACTCTGCAATGCCTCTGTCCAGTCTGTACTTTAGCACCATTTCCTCGGTAGGGCCACGTCGCTGCAAAATATATCCTGAACTATAACCTGTATCCTGCCAAGGCCTACCCTGTAACCCACCATAAACCATAACCAGGACCTGGAAAAGGGGCTCCCTGACACATAGTGCTGAACCTAAGATTAATGACCCTCTGACTGTACAAATCATAACTTACTCCAGTCCAACATATGAATCTACCTCAGAATACTGCTACCGCGAACCATGAGGACAATCACTGCTAGCTCATACAGACTCAGAAAGTAACCAAGAACAGTGGACTCCTAAGAGTACATCATCCACTACAGACACTCACCTCTCCTACCACTACGCTCACTCTCCACTTCACACCAACAAACAATAGAGCACAGCTATACCCCTTGATCAGTTTCGGCCTTGCTGCACACATACAAACAATTCTCCATGAACACCTCAACAACCTGTTAGAAGGCAGCGATACCCCATAAAATAATTGGCATAGCTGCACACATAAATATCCTACACAGGCCTAATGCTGACAGAATGCAGTCTCTGAGACCAACCACCCGACTGCACACATTTGACTGATCTCTGACTACCACCGCACCTAGTGTTAGGATGCAGCCACATCACACAAATCACACTGGCTGCACACAAGCACTGTATTCTACCCTACTCTCTCGACTGACCTGAACTATGGTCCCCAAGTGCATTCAACCCACAAGCACTTTGAGATCATACCAATGATATACAGGGTGCTATATAAATGCCAGATAACATAACATAACATAATAACATAACATAACAGACCTGTCCATATCACTCAGTGCAGGCACTGGGTGATGCTGTTAGAAATACTGATAACCGCGGGGTAGTTCAGGAGCAGTTGTGTTGATTTGAACGAGAGATGTACAAATCTTTGAGTCAGCAAAAAAGGAATCTGGCAAACAATACTAAATGAATATTCAGATTCAAGAAATTAGCCATTTGTTTTGGCCATAAAGGTTCAGCGAGGTGAGAAGACAAATGTTGTGAATATGTGGTTCTCAACTTGCACAGCATATTTCCCAAAATGTCCAGTTAAGCAAAGTTTACACAACAGTGTACTGCTTACCAGCACAGAGGGAGCCCAAGTTAAGTAAGATTCAAAAAAGCCTACCAAGAAAAAAATCAAGGAAGAGGAATTATCTCCAAAACGAAAAATGAACTGTGAAAATGGTTGCAAAAAGTATTGGAACTCTGAATAATAAAAAATAAAGGTATTGGAACTCAGTACCTATTAGTTCCCTGTCACTTCAAGCTCAGTAGCTAACCTTTAGAAATGGCCATATTCACAGATCAAACCAACAAAACAAATGGAATTCACGTTTCCACCTTGTAAGAGCTCCCGAAAATGTGTAACAGTTATTAAAGGTAGACAGATGCATCAGTCCACTAGGTTTAATATTTTTTCATCATTTGATATATGCATAATTTATTTACACAATTGCTTTGTTTAGGGGACCAGTGAAGCTGCTCATTTAGGGAACAGTGCTGCCAAAACTAAAAAAAAAACGGTTTCGAAAATGTAAACACATTTTGCAAGAGAAAAATAAATGTTCTGTGTACTCTTTCTTTTTCTAATGAAAACGAAAGCACCTCATTTAGATAGTGGGAGAGCAAATATAAATTCTTGAGAACACTAACCCTGCATAACCTCAATGATTCGCAACTTTTGCCATTCATTTATCTTAAATACCTGTGAAACATTCCAGTTTTGATGTCATCTGATTTTTACATTTCTATATGCTGTATGCTAAACGGCATCAATTATCAAATTGGTATTTGTTAGTTTTTGAGAAACTTTAATGACTGATTCACGTACAATAAGGAATTTCCCATGTGTGTGTACACCCGTGTATGTGGAAAATAGAGTGCAAAGATAGGTAATTTCCTATTAGCAAAGGGCCATTACATGTACGCATTATAGACACCGAAATTGATAGGATCTTTTCGGACCCGGTCTGCAAGTAATTTGTATTTTAATGTAAAATCGTCTTAGCACCCTCCTGCCATTGGTGTTCTTGCTGTGTATGACTCTGCAAGCAAAAAGGGGGCTTGTTTGTGGCAGAGCTGGAAAGGCAGATGTGAAACATCTGGTGTTGATGATTGCAGTTTGGAATACCCGAGAGCTGAGTGTGGTTTTGCCTCTGTGAGATTGGCAGGTATACTTGGGAATGGGATATTTGAAGGGGAGAACACAAGATCCGAAAGGTTACAGAACCTTAGGTCACATTAGATACTGAGGTGGGGGAGTTTGAGTGTGATGCTAGAGGAGACAGCCTGGTTGTAGTTTGATTAATGTACATCCGGTCATGTGTATGCCCGTGGTAGCCATTTATGGGGGCGTTTTGTGCGTAGTGTAAGGTGGTAGGAGATGTTGCGGATAGTCAGGGAGAAAGGGCAGTAGACAAACAATGTGTAGAATTAGTGGGTGCAAGTGTGCAAAACTGGGATGGGAGAGGCCTCACATTTGTGTGCACATAACATGTTGACAAGCAGAATGATCTGACAAATTAATCAGTAACATTTGTGATGACCTGCCTATTATTTAACGTGTACATCTGTTTCAAGCATATTTTGTGGGTCTTCTAGGGGTCTGATGTTTTAAAAGTCGTTTCCTAATGTTTTAAACCTTTGGTAGCTATGACTCTTCAATGACAATTTCTTCGCCAAAATATAGTCCAATACTATTGACGCTAGAACAAAACGAGTTAATAGATGTGCATGAAAACACTGATTGATACCTAATCATTGTTAATCTTCTAATGAAATTCCACTGGTGCTCTTACATATAATAATTGATAGAAAATGAAATGGCTAGAAAAGGGAGACACCTTTATTTGGTGTGATGGTGCAAAGTAAAGGAACATTTGTGTGACTGAGCAAAATCTAGAATTATACATAAAGAAGTAAAGGTGTCTACCAAATATTGTCAAATGAATTGCTGACCAATTCCTCTGAACAGGACCTTTTCATAATGTGAACGACTATGTCCTTTCGGAAATCCCTCAAAATCATGCTCTTCACATAACCACCTCCCACCCCCCCATCCGACATGAACGACACATATTCCCTGATGTCTTATGTATGTAACTAAAACATGATACTGTTAATCTAAATGCCTTGTAAACGTATTTATCTAAAACATGATACCGCAAATCAAAATGCCTGTAAACTTAACAAGCTTGCTTCTGTAACCAGCCAAATGCTTATATGTAACAGCGCCACGATGCCCGCGGGCTAAGCATGCGCTTTAAAAATACGAATAAATAAAATAAATAAATTGGTCATTAATTCAATTACCTGGATTTTTCGTTATCCATATTCTCAAGAATATTCACCGCCCAATAATGAAGGCCTTTGAGAGATATTATTTATTGAATATTTAACACCATATACTATTATTTTAATATTATGGACTACCAAACCTGAGCTTTGGTTACCATCTCCAAACTCCATGTTGAAAAGCGCAGGGAGGAGAGACTGTAGAATGTGGGGATGCCCACATAGGGATCTCTGCCAGACAGATGGCAGAGATGGTGCTGCGGGAATCCTAAATCTATTATCCTCTAGCAATATGTGCCCAGTTCTGGTGTCAACAAATCTGATTTTTGACAAAACTCAAAGGATTAACCTCACTACTTTTGCATCAGGCATGACAGATCGCTGGCCAGCAGGCGAGCTTCGCACAGGCAGAACAGAAAATACACATTAAAAGAATAGTGACTATCAATATAGTTTCACAGACTAGTGATGACGACTTTTTAGCATGAAAACCCAATTGTGGAGCCTTGACACGTGTTACGGATCCCTAATCATTGTCAAACATTACATGGGGGAACGATGGTATAAAGTGTAGGGAAAGTTAGGATATGCCAACGTGCATTTGTGGACTGGTAAACATTAACCTATTAATAATCTTGTTTAAAAACTTGCAAAAAGGCCCTGCCCTGCTTGGCCCCAGACCCTGTAAATGTTGCGAAGAGCGCATAGCCAACAGGTTAGGGCTCTTTTGACATAAATACAGGACACTTTAGCAAGCCATGTGCTGTTTGTCGAAGATTTCTGTTTGGTGGTGGAACTTAATTCCCAATGAACAATCTCTTTATCCCCGTCTTCCACAGTGCTATTTTCGGTGACAAATGAAAAACTGTATTTTGCACAATATGCACCAACGACGGGAGAACAGAAACTTTTCCCTTGTGCAATTGCAGTTTTGCCCTTCATGAGATGAGGTTAAAGATTGCCTTGACCTATTATTTGAATGCATTTGTGCATCAGTGCAAAGATTGCACTAGTCCTAATATGGCACTCTATTACCACTAGGGAAATATTTTTTTCTCTGGTGCAAATATGCATTGAAAGCATATGTGTTTTGCAAAATTGCACTTGAATCTGTGCAACGTTTCTGTAAAATGTGCCCAATTTATTTTAAACTACCACACATTCTATGTGGATGTGTGCAAGCTGGGGCAGATTTTCTAGCACACCAATGTAAAGCAGAGCCAACAAATATTGTATGCATTCATGAGCCCAATACGTCATAGGGATAATATTTATTATAACAGTAATTTCCCAGAGGGCACCACTTCCATTTCCATTTAAGTGGAAAGCATCCCGTCCGCGCACTTTGGAGTGGAAAAGTTAAGAGTAAACCATAGGCATAACCGCCTTTACACTTCAATTTTCCACTTTGTTTCTGGTAAAGTGTAAATGCCTCCCACATTTAATGATTGCGGTAAGCATTTATAATGGAATCTGTTTGCTTTTACCAGGTGATACTTTCAGGGAGATGTCATATGAATCGTTTGCTTTACCACCAGCATACAAATACATATTGGCGGCTGTGCAGCTGCGATTGTTAATCAGTGTGGAAACAGCAGGCGGATGTGGTATCTCCATCCCGTTCGCCGATTCTCCCTTAGGCACATTAATAAAATCTGGAAGATCAGAAACATTGGTGGTAAACACTTTTTTCTGGTCCCCTTCACCTGCAGAAAGAATCCTTATCTACACTGCACTGGTTATGTCTCCCCCCCACCCCCTCGGTCCACTATTAAGACTTCCCCCAATAAACATGTTAAGGACGCCATCCTGACCGGGCCGGAAGAAGCGGTGATTCTGAAGCATCATCCATCCTGCACGTGGATGATTAATGCAGCTGCAGGCCTCAGCTTTTGGAGGAGATGCCATTGAATTGTTCCTGTCATAACGTTTACAACATTCAAAGAAGCACATTTGGAGAAAAAAGGGATCCACGGGGAGGTTTCCCATATGAAGGGCAAAACTGATTGACCCTTTTTGTACAGCGAACTAATTAATATAAGTTACACAGGGCTGTCAACAGTCGATATTACTACCCAGCACACGAGTACTGATTGACACATCTTGGAAGGGTGAAAGGCTGAGTTAGCCCTGCTGGTATTTGAACCTACCTGGCACTCACAACAATATCTAATGAATACAATTCTCCCGTATTTGGGACTAATGAGAGAAGTAACACTGACGTTCAATTACTTTCTAAATGCAAACCTTTTAAGCAGTTTATATTATAGTTACATTTATCTCAGTATAACTGACAGATAAAAGTCATTTTGTCCCCTTAACTTTTGCATTTCTTTGCTGTGGTGGAGGAGTACAACGCATAACTGGAGCATAATGCACAACCGAGCCATATTTTACAAAGTAAAACAATTCTGTATAAGGCATGGCAAAAATATGCAAATTGACCCATTTTTCTTTAATCATGTAGCTGTTTTTCGATATTCCTACACACCTGAACCAATCGCGAGTCGCCAGTGGCGTGCCTCTGTCAGGGTTCCATGTTCTGCTATTGCCTCAAATGCATAAAGATGGTCAGGACAGGGGCTAGAAGCAACTTCAAAAAATGACAGAAATGATGGTGATCATTAACTTAGGCTCAGCTGCATCCTCCTGGTGTGAGTAGTCCATACACAACTAGGCCCAGCTGTGAGGCCTCCACAATTAAGACCATCCCACAATGCCTGTTTTGTATATTGGCTTTGCATTACGCGCTTGGCATGAGAGTTGAATATAGGATTTGCTTGTACATGCCTATGCGTTTTGGCCATACGCAGGGACTGTCTTGTGAGTGCACAATTCAGCCTGGGTGTAGTGAAATACTGAAATTAGGCACTACTATAATGGATCCCATATGTGGCATCCAGCTTGCGAGCGAGAGGTGTGCAGAATGGGAAGAAAGAAAGAAAGAAAGAAAGAAAGAAAGAAAGAAAGAAAGAAAGAAAGAAAGAAAGAAAGAAAGAAAGAAAGAAAGAAAGAAAGAAAGAAAGAAAGAAAGAAAGAAAGAAAGAAAGATAGGTTTGGGAAATAAATTGACGGTGGAAATGGCACTAGCTTGGATATATTGATATCAACATTTTTGTGTTGGGATACTAAACGCAATTCGATATGGGCAATTACGATTGGGGAAATGCTTGAGACGAGGTTGACACAATACATATCAGACAGATTGTGTGCTTATATCAACAGAGGGTGAAGGCTTATCCCTTTCCTTGTTCAGCCATAGGGGGCCTTACGTGACAGTGTAGGCTCCTTCTTTCTGAAGCATCAAGAAGTTGAGAATACCCACATTTTCTGCAAAATATAGTGGTTATTATTTGACAATTAACATCAGCAGAGAACAAAGGCACGCCCATCTGGAGTTGCACTAAACATATTAGAATAGTCTACTTTACGTTACGATGTTTGAATTTTTTGCTTTCATTCATATTTTCTATGATTCATAGCTTTTTCACCACACACCATTTCCCCTTCCCTGTCCCCTTGCTGCTTAGCTCTGATCTTTCTTAAATTAAACTGCCCTGTTTACCCCTGCCTGTTGGTTCTTATTTCCTTTCCCCGTTTCAACTTGTCTCTGTTCTTGTCCTAACCTTCCTTCCCTGACCTCATAGAATCTGGTGAGATGGGGGTTAAGATCTGGTGTGTGGTGATTGGAGTGGCGAGAGAGGGTAAGGGCAGACGGGCAATGCTGCCACTGTTATACCTCCAAAATAAATGTTCTGCTGGCTCAACACTTCATAGTATATGGATCTGATTTCCACAATTCGGAAACATAATACTGGTGGCAAGGACGGCATGCTCCTGCACATATCCGGCTTGCACTCTTGGCATTATCGTCTGCAGACACAAGCACTGGGTAAGAGCGAATGAATACCATATGACGACAGATTAAAGAAAAATGTGTCTGGCGGGATAGCAACATTTTCCAACTGTAACAAAGACCTACCAGGGGGAGGGATATGCATTGACAGTGTCTGAGGCCAAGGGTATGGTAATGCTATGTTGCATTGTTGCCTGTTCTTCACTTTTGCCTAGGCAGTACACAATGCCATCTGATGCAATTACTCCAGCTCCTGGACAATAATAACAGTTCCACTTGCAGGTAGAATTGCAGTAGCAGATGGCAGACAGGGATGCATGGGCACTGTAAATTGGCAAGCAGCACATCTGAGTAGTTGTGTGGGAATATATATTGGACTAGGGAAAAAAGGAATAAAGAAAGAATCTTGTCAAAATGTATTAAATAACCCAACATTAGGATGTGGGACTTAGTACTTAGAACAGAGATGATGTCTGACAGTTGAAACAGTGTTTGTCTAAGTACCACTGAGTAGGAAACCCAGCCACTCCAACCACCACACAAACTAGGCTTTGGATAACATTATTCTTTCCTTCTCCTAGGCAACCACATGTGAAATGGAAGGAGTGCAAAGAGTGTTTCTTGAAACATATTCTTGTATGTAGAGGCCAAATTACTCAAATGAGAGGAAAGATCCTTTGGTATTTCACGGCTTGGGCCATGCGAGCCAGGCTATATGCTGGTTAATGGTGCCACTCTTTCACTCCAATACATCCAGGGAACAACAATGAGGTGCAAAAATTGCAGAAAAACAGCTCTTTGATGCTTGAAATTAACAGCCGGGAGATCAGCCAGTCTCGAGTGACAAAAAGTCTGAGATCTCTCGACCCGCCGACATCGGGCTATGGTATTTATAGACGAAAACCACAAAATTACAATACACTCCAGAGATAAAGTAAATGCAAATCCCTATTCTTCTACTGGCTCTCGCCATTTACAAATCTAAAGAACAACATACATTATCCTACTATATTGGTTAGTACATTAAACATAATATTCCAAATTCATCCCCCTGTAGATAACCTAATAGAGCAATTAGTAAAAAAGTGAAACCAGTACCGTGTGGCAACAACAGTAGATACACTAACATCCTTTCCTATGACACCAGAGATTTTGGCACCCAAACCGTTCCCAGACCTTGGAGTTTCCTCACAGAAAAGCATATCTTTGCAACTATCACATTTATACATGATGCTGTTCACATTATTCATCCTTCTAGCGAGGCCAAGGACAGAAACTGTTAGCTTGAGGGACATTCATCTCACTTGGGAAAGAGAGATCCTCATAGAAAAACATGTAACAGAGAAGTGATTTCTTGTATTAATTGTGCTACCGGGCCACGTTGCCATGAACTCGGCAGTCCTAAGACTTCACAAGACAGCAGTAGACCCAAAGCAACATTCAGTATTTTGGCAGTGCCTCAACCCGAGGCCTAGTTCACAACAGAACACATCCTTTGCAACTGTTGTATTTCCATCTGACTAATACAAAAGACATAAATCATTATTATTCCATTTGCTGGGAAAAGCTTAATGAGACAAGGCTAAAAGGAAACTCATTTTGGAAACAGTAACTAATATGATTAATATGTTCACTGCCTTGCGATCCAGCCACATACTTGGCAACTTAAAAAGTTCTCTTGGATGCAGCAGATGCACACCTCTCGCTCGCAGGCCTAATTCAAAATAGCAGAGACATTAAAACAACATGGAACCCTCAAACTTTGAGTATTCTCACAGCTTGTATTCCCCTTTACATGTAGGACATTGGATTTACATATTAACATTACCCTCTCTAGTTAATCTATTAACTACACCCCCGCACTCTTTCATCTTGTCAAAAGAAGTTTCTGGTGCGCACACTTTACTGACATTACGCAAATCTCCTCCATATTTTTCTTGACTGCATGGTAAAAAACAGCAATTCCCATCCCCTGTGCAATCAACATACGTTTCAATATAGTGTTCAGGTTCATTCAGGCAATAAAATCATGTTCCCGGTGGACCAATTGCACATTCTATTCTAACCATTTGAGGATGATCCTGGCTACTCCATTGTTCTATTTGTGTGTGAACATTTTCCAAAAGGGGAGTGTCATTGACAGGTTTAAATGACATCATGGGCATTGTTTTGAACATTACCTTCTTGGAGCATCACACAATCTGTTGACAAGTACACAAAGAACAAACAGCAACACAAGAACATGAATTAGCAGTGTGAAAATATTACTCATCCACAAGTACACTATCCACGAGTACTCATCCATGAGTACACAAGTAAAATAAGTCATGAACCAGTTTTTACCTTTACCCCACCTTCTTTCTCCATTGTGGTGACCAGATTATATATTGCATGTATTTCTCGGGTAAGAGTTCTGTTGTCAGTGTTGTTCGAATGTGTATAAGTGCAATAGGAAGTACCTACTTTCACACAAACTCTGCCTTTCATTGCAGTTAGTACATCTAAAACATAGCAATTCTGAAGAGTGGTCAGCCTAACTCTCTCAGTTCTTTCTTTATGGCATTCAGCCCAAGTTTGGTTTCATTAGTCATTGGTATCATTTGCCACTTTATAATTTCCAGCCAGTTTGCACTGGCCACTGTTCGTAACCCCTGACCAAAATATGATGCACACATTGTTTCTGCTTTGCTAAATAATCTATAGTGCTCAGGTATGCAATTGAACTTATCACTGGAGTCCTGGACCAGATAGTTGCTATGATGGTGGCATTGCAGGCACAAAGAGTGCCAGACTTGCTGATGCATTAAGTACACAGGCATTGTCATTGGGTGTTTGCAGATTTCTGTGAGGTTAACATCAGGGATTATCAACATGTGGGTGTGTAGTCTTGCCATGGAACATGTTCTTCTCCCTGATGGCAGTAATTGTGTGTAAGCCATCCCTCCACACACCCAGTAAATGTCCATGAGTGCAGGTGTACCCCTTGGGATATCTGGGAGATTGATAATCACATTACAGTGCTTGTTAATGCCCACAAAAATACTGCCATTCCCTCTGAATCACAAGGAAATAATGTACGTCCAACTGTTTTGCTTCAAAAGTGCACAGAAAATATTTCACAGCGCCAGCAAACAAAACAAAGAAACCTTAAACACTGAAGGGCATTTATATACACAAACCCTCAGCTAAACTGTAAAAATGGCTCGTTACGGTCCTTTATTCACAAAAGCCATACATAAATGAATAGAGTAAAGATAATACATTCATGTTTAATTACTACACATATAAGGAATGTAAAAAGTTAAAAAATACTTCACCGTTGAAGCAACCGCAAAAGAAATCCTCATTTCGCCTGGGATGCACGGAAAAGCACCAAACCAGGCAGGGAGACAGATCCTTACATCAACGGCACGGAAGCAGTGTATCCACTCTTCTGGAGAAGATGTTTGCCTGACTGCTCTGGTGCCTCTCATTTTAAACCATCTGCAAATGCGTGATGGCATTTTTCAGAACTTTCTGGTTATCAAAATTTTTACCTGTTGGCGGTTATCACAATCCCCTGGCCGGAGTGCCCCATGGCAACCCCAAGTGGCAAACAACTTCCTTTTCTCATGAAAGTGCAAAAACAGCTACAAAACTTTTATTCTGCTTTTCAAGATTCCTTTGCAACGTTATCAAGTACCAGCTGGCACCTTCTTCAAGACAGTCGTTGAAGCAATGTAGAAGCAAGAAAAGATGTTTGCCAGTGAAATAATACAAACCATGTTACGAGTTCACATCAAATGCAGCTTAAACTGAGACCTGAGGAAAATGTGCAAAGTTCACTGAGACCTGCAGAAAATGTAAATTTGTGCTCTGGGGGCACCCAAAATGCACTGCGCACAGATGCCATGTTTTAGTCAAAAGCCCTACACCAGCTTTTGACATATTTTTTCCAGACAGAAAAACATTTTTCATTTATTCGTAGTACTAAACTCTTTGGTAACCCAAAAATCCCTCCTGCTTTGCACCCAATCAGTCAATCGGCACATTCATCTTTGTATAAAACAGCACCCTTCATCTGTAACCAAGGTTTTTTCTGGATTGAAGCTCACCCTGAAATCCTTTATCATAACACCGGAACGTGGGTGGTACTATAAAAAAACAACTTATTCTTTCCTTCTCCTTTTGTTTGATAGATAAGCATAATAACCTTCAAATGATCTCTCTCTGTTATCTATTTCACGTTTATATAGTTATTTTCATATACTGTTCTGTTAACTTCTACCTACTGTACTTGAACGTGATGTCCTGTGAGAAACCTGAAGGTGTCTCACCCGCTAGTCCCCAGAGATCTGTCATCCGGGAGGTCAGGACATGGCCATCAATTTTGGGTCCAGTTTCTGGGGGTGGACCAGTGCAGGAGGATCACCTGGACGAGGGGTCTTTGGGGAGTGGAGGTGGAACACCAGAGGGTGAGATGCAGTATTCCCTTCCTTGTAACACCATTTCCCCATTCTACCATGTAGAATACCTAGGAACTCAACCCTCCCCCCCGTTCCTGATACAAACATTTTCTCATGGACAGTTAACCGTGAGCAACAATGGACTAACACCACAGCTGTCTGCGTTCTCTTTCATCACTATGGATTTGTTCAGCGAGAAGGGCTGTAGCCCATCCCTGCTCATACTGCATTCTTCATGATGTCAGAGATGCCGGCGCCAATCGCTGTTGGAGTAAGTCTAAGTGCATAACCAGAAGCATTGTTTGCTGCAACAAAATACCTCTGTTTCTTCAAGTTCAGAAAAGTACCTGGCTGCAGCCACTGTCTTTTCAGTTGCTTTTCTCTTTCTATTAGCCCCGCAGCAACACGTGTGCTATAGCTAAAATGGCCGCCATCTCGAGTTGTTTACCTGCTGCCTAGCAACCCATCTTTAGCCCTGCCAATCTTCTGTGACTTGCTGATTGGCCATTACAAGCTATTTTCCTGTTCTGGATCGACCGGAAAACGTTAGCCGGCCCTAGTCACTAAAGGCCTGATACTTAAGGTCATTTGTCTGTCTGTGTCCTGTTTCATCACTATAGCTTCATTCAGTGAGGAGGGCTGGAGCCTGTACCTGCTCATACCACATTCTTCACGACATCGGAGATGCCGGAGCCAATCGCTGTTGGGGTAAGTCTAAGTGCATAACCAGAAGCACTGTTAGCTGCAACAAAATACCTCTGTTTCTTCAAGTCCTGAGAAGTACCTGGCTGCAGTAACTACCCTTTTCAGTTGCTTTTCTCTTTGTATTAGCCCCGCAACAACACATGTGCTATAGCTAAGATGGCCGCCACCCCGAGTTGTTTACCTGCTGCCTAGCAATGGATCTTTAGCCCTGCCCATCTTCTGTGACTTGCTGATTGGCCATTACAAGCTATTTGTCTCTTGCGGAACGACCGGAGGGCGTTAGCCAGCCTTAGTCACTAAAGGCCAGATACTTAAAAATGTTCATCTGTTTGCGCCTGCAACCCCATGTTTTTACTTCTTCTGGGTTCTCTGTCTCCCACCCATCGTCATCGTCCTCCACTTCTCTGTTGGTATATACCAAGTCATAGTCTACACTGTTGTTGTGCTCATTCATTTCTTGTGGACCCCCCCATATCCTCCCCCAAGTTGGGTGCTTCCTCCTTTGCCAGTATCTGAGGAACATCGATAGCTTTACTATGAATTTTAAAAATATTCTGTCCTGCCCTCCATTGGTCTGTGCCTATTGATGCACAATGCCCCTTCCCTTTCCACTGTGAGGCTTTTGCCAGCTCCTCTTCTGCCTTCTGCAATGCTGCTTCAAATTGTCAGTGAGCCTTATTCTCTATTTCTAAATGCGATGGGTAGCTGGTGGTGTCCCTGGATTTCCCAAATGTTCTTTTTGTGTCTTTGTTTGGGGTGCGAGATCTATGCGTTAATGTATCCTATGTCAGGCTGTAGAAGGTAGGACCCATAAGGGGGTGGGGCCCTGGACTTACTGTGCACCTGACTGGATCTCTCTTTACCATTCTCAGGGACATTCTATTCCTCTCCAAACATTTTCCACAAATCAAGTCTGTGCTGTCTATTTTTCAACTGTTTCCCTTTATATGATGTTCACCAATATGTGTGTGTATGTTTTTGTATATTTTATATCATTTGTGACCTCTCTGTGCCATGGTTCAAGAGTTTACCCACTGATCTCTGCATCCCTTATTTGTGGTACTTTAAAACCTGTTCCTTATATTGTGGAAGTGCTTTACAAATATGCTCTAATTGAGTACCCATAATAACATGAGGTTCCAACCTCACTCAAAACAAAAGTCAAGATACTGGACCAGCGGCGTCTTATTTCCACGATCGTAGCACACCAATAAACCAATTATTCACATAACCGGCACAAAACACGAAAAATCCCCGGAACACCTTCATTTGTGCATTTGCCAAATATCTCTACCCACAAGCACCTCTATATGCACACTGTGCTACAAATGCTTCCCAATAAATACCTCTATTTACACAAATACTAACAATAAGTGCAATGAAAAACACATTTCTTTACATAATGATGTAAATCCTTCCTCTGCCTCCTTACCTTAAGTTCCCTTGACCTCCAGAACTGAGGGCCATTACTTTATATACAGCATTGTTTTTCCCTATTTTAAGAGGAGCTTCCCCACATTAATTCATCACTCTACATCACTTTATGCCATCATCTTTTCCCACATCAGGGGACATTCATCTCAACACTTTGTTAATACTCATGCAATACTGTACAACATTGTCTTTCCTCATCTAGAGGAGCTTTCTCCTGCTATTCCATCAACTCACAAACAATAGCAATTCACAAGCAATAATAAAAAAAGTCAAGAACAATCTGTTTCACACAAAATATGCACTCACTTATTATGTGTCCTCCGAATCCTCTTGATGTTGCGGCCTTGCCTGCACAGCCTGGAGCAGCAACTCCCCAATCCAGAGGTCAGGATGACATTTTGAGAACTAGGCGTCTGCTCACCTACACCGTTTGTGTGCAGAGGCACTGCTCCCTGAAGGTAGGCTCTATGGCCCAGGACATCTGTCGAGGGACACCTGGCAATATCGAAGGGGCACTGGAAATCACATCAGCAGGTCACCACATGTTTGACTACAATAAATACAGGGAACAAAAACGAGGTGCACAAATTGCACAAATTGCAGAAAAACAGCCCTTTAATGTATGCAATTAACAACTGCAAGATCAATCACTCTCAAGTAACCAAATAGCGGAGGCCATTTGTACCCACCCACCCAAATTCAGCTACAGTATTTATAGAAAAGACACAAAATTACAACATATTCCAAAGATTAAGCAAATGCTCCCATTGGCTCTTGCAATCTACAAACCTAAAGAACATTGTACATTACCCTACTCTATTGGTTAGTTCATTACACATGATATTCCAAATCCCCCCCCTGCAGATGACATAATAAGCCACGTAGTAAAAAGTGAAATCAGCACCTTGTGGCAACAGTAATAGATACACTACCCTTGTATTATTCTCACCTATCATTGCTCCATTTTAAGGGTCAATAGCTGGGCTATTAACCTGTAAACCCTCTATTGTAATATCTTGCTTACACAAAGCGAGACCTGGAGGGGAGCAACTAGATTTCCCTTCTTTTTCACAAACACCTGAGCTCCGTGTCTTGAGTGATTTTAGCTGCTGATGCTTTAGAGACCCAGAGACAAACTAAATGGGGGCTTTTTTCTATCCGGCAAGGACTGTGCACGGTGTGAACCCGTAGGCCCTTTAAGTGAGGTAACAATTTACTAGATGGATAGGGATGTAGAATTTACTCTGACACCAATAATAAGACAGACTCAGGAAGTTCGCAAAACATAACTGTTTTATTTGCAATGATCTAAAACAGGGAGTACAACAGACATCAATGGATGTTCGCTCAAATCTCTCGAGAGTTCTCAAAGCATTTCAGAAAAAATTATATTTTTTATAGTGAAAATTCATCATCATTGATGTCATACTACATGGTAAAATAAGAAAACATATTTGGGGATGTGATAGGCTTAAGGGGAACATCTAGGTATACTTTCTATGGGGGATATGATTATGATTGGGTCTCTAGAGTCAGGTGGACAACTTATGCCCACCCCTAGTGCAAGTCATCTTTGCTGTCATGAAATACACAACGTTTCATTGGCTTTCAAACTATAGGGCTCTTTGCTACGTGGCCCTCTACAATTAGTTGGCATGCTTGTAACCTCCTGGAATATTCCACTCGCTAGCAGCATGCAAGCTGGTACCCCAGGTACCAGGTACGGGTGAACTTAACCATGCCTTCCCAACCAATTAGCCCATCACATCATCCATCATCACTCCTTCTGTCTGCCATTCAAATTGTCTTTGAACTCGGCCTTGCAAAGTATCACTGCGCCTGAGACTAAAAGGGAGTGTGAGCACAGTCTTATCTTCATTCTCAATGTAGCTTGCCCAAAGTCTATTTCCATCTAGATCAACTGACAAGAGACTGTGTTTTTAGCTCCTTCTTCGCATTTAATACTATTAAATGAATAAAACCTGGCATTCATAGTGTTTTTCCATTACACCTCAACAGGAGCTTGCCTCACTTCTCATGTTAATTGTATCTTCTCGAATAGATAACCAGTTTCTTGGCTGCCACAACCCTTGACACTTGGCCAGACAAGCCGTCTCGATTCTTCCTCCATCATCAGCTGTTTTCTTCTACTGCGCCATACTTTCAGCCCTTTCGCTCATGGGGTCCTAGTTTGCTTAAACACAATGTGGAACATCCAGATTCTATACACATATATATATATCCCGGCGGCACCGATTGCAGTCTATTCACTACATATTGCCAGCTTTATGATTACTTAGTCTACTTGCGTTACAGCATCTGTACAGTTATAAAGCGATTTGCATTTTCTTCAGTGCTCTTGTACGTGCAAACTTCATTCTCGCACATGAAATGTTACTCAACTCTTTAGTTCGTCATCAGAATCAATAAGGTCTATGTACTTTCTTCTTCGGCATCTCCTCTTAGTGTGTCATCTCTGCTTCATGTGATGTCACCAGTCTCTTGCCTTTATCACTTCACAGTTCTTCAAGAACCTCCTTTAAGAGGCTGTCATTTCTTCCTGGGTATGTTATGTAGGGCTTTCTTAACGGATACCTAGTTTCGAGGCTCTTTCGTGAGATAGATGCCAATACTGGTGTTGTGCATGTCGTAATTTCCGGCTTCCAACATATAGGAAGAATGGGGTTGGGACTCCGTGTAGAGGCATTTGGTTCCTCCTCTACAGGTGCATCGAACACTACCCTTTAAATCGGGACAGATTCAAAATGCCATACATTCCATCTAGATTGTGTGCTGCAAAATAGGTTTATCTCCTAATGAGTGGAATCGGGAGTAGATGCTCAAGATTTGTTGAGAGTTTTATGACTGAGATGGTATATTTGATGTTGGGTTTTCTAAAACCTTAAATGAATCAGAAGATTTATTTTTTAATACCCATGAATAAGAGAGAATGAGATGGTGAATAGTTATTTGAGCCATGAAGAGAGCAATGCACACAAAAGAAAGTTCACCTTGTTTCTAGGTCGCAATGAGGATCTGTATTTGGCCACATTTCTTGACGGATGCATCCAAGTAACAAATGGAGTTACACATATGCTTTAATAAGAAAATAAATTGCGATGGCTGGAAACTCAGGGTGGTCCACATGATGTGGATGTGTATACCATTGCAAAAATGGAGGGAATGTGTTCTGATTGTTTCTACTTTGTTGGCTTGTGTATAAGTGTTAGGCATTTGCCAGGTACTGCTATTATATGCCCAGTTCCTCACACAATTCTGCAGCGGCTATAATTAATGCACATTTAACACCACTATGACAGTGCCTGACAAATTCCTTTCCATGCCTACACAAAAGTCAAAACGGTTGGCATTGTCAATGCTTGTTAACAGAAGTTACCAATGGACCAGATTAAAAACTCTAATACACAAGTAGATACATTATAAGCAGTAACTCACATAGCATTGTAAATAGGATGGTATACCGTCCACTCATCTGTTCTTCCTACACAGTAACAATAAAGTGTGCAGTATTTAAAGCCACTCATTTTAAGGACCTCAGAAAAATAAGCAACTGTGTGGACCTTGCCTAGATTTGAAACTGCAACTGCAGACTCATTGTAGATTTCTTTCACAAGCACTTAACTTGTCGAGCAATCATTGCGACATAAACATGACACCAAAAGACGTTCTTCATATGTTTTTAAATGGTTTCCTGTTTTTATGTTTGCTGTGACCGAACACTCTTTATTCCATGTAAATTTGATTCAAGACCAGTGTTGTCACTTACTTTTTTACAAAAGCAGCAGGCTGAACATAGTGCGACATCGATTTGCACCTTTTTTGCCCTGTTCGATCCTTACATGATTTGTCACCGTTTCGGAAGAGTGAGCCGACTTGTGAGTGCACTGAAAATAATCTACCAGAAGTTACACGTAATGGACCACATCACTTAAAATGTCTGCCCATTTTCGACTGCTACATGGCATGAAAGTATGTACAGACTGCCAGGTATGTACAGTATGTGTGGTACTTGCTGCGTCTGAGCATTGCCTCTGTATACTTATTTTTAAATTAATTGTTGACGGAGGCAGACAGTTCAAAGCGTGGAAATGGTGACGTAGAGAACTGCACTGGATGTGCTGCCATTTCCCATTCTTTGCATATACAGAGCCAAAACACTGAGCTGAATCAGAGGAGATATTTTAAGACATGGTCCATTTGCAATCTCAGTAAAAACAGATGCCTCTGTTCCCATCGCAGGATCAGGTGACTCTGCCCTCTTTTGTGTTTATTAATAGATCCGATTCATTTCTGTGTTCCGGCGACGGAATAATTCGTTTCTAAATGCTATACAGTATTGCATGGTAAATTGACACCTTATAAGATAGTGCCGGGTGGGGAGATTGTATGTCTCTCAAAGTCAGATTTGTGTAAGACTGGTATGATTTGAGGGCGCGCAACTGTAAATGACACGCGGTCTGAGGTCTGGTGAAAACGATGCCAGTATAACATGCTTTGTTCGGTTTCCCAACCAGGAGAGGCAGTTTATTAATTCATAAGGATTTCCTGCTGGCCAGACCATCGTCGCTCTTCAAGTAACAAAACCTTAGTTCATTAAGATTGATAAGCAAATTAAGGTATTTTTCGGATCTTATGTAGGTTATATGATACATTGTCCCAAGTCAATGATAGCTCTGCATATTTTATTTATTGCTAATTAAGTATTTTCCCGGCAAATCATGAAACTGGACGCAATAATGATAATATAGATTTGTTTCCCGCTCGTTTTGCAAACGTGATCGGCTCTCAGGACGATAAAGGTCTAATTACATTGCATTTCAGAAAACTGTAAACTGATAAATAACTTTAGTCAAATGCATGCTGAGGCTGGGTCGAGGGCGTTTATGAGCATACTTTCTCACTTTAAATGTATACCTAGGATGGTTGGCAAAAACAAATATTGTATTACATATACTGAACTGCCAGTGCCTGCGTGCCATCAGTAAAATGGCGGCATCATTTTTAGTTTTGGCTATATGGTGGAACTTTAAGTCGAAAACTAATCCACTGGAGTACAGCTATGGAGAGATGGCGTATGAGGAGGGACACAATGCTTGTGTTCTGGGCCCCGGAATGGCCAGAGACCATAGAGGTGGAGGGCCACGTTTTTAAGTGAGCTAGACAGGAAGAAAGGGCTGTTTCCAGGCACTGCAAGGCAGAATCAAAGGACAGAAGCAAGCAAATGTAGGCAGTGACATTCAGGTTTCACTATTTTGGACCTAGGGCAAAACCTTTTCGAGCAAGGACTTCAAAGGGAGCCAACGCAAGGTAAGTACAGAGATGTAGGGAAAGAATGCAGGAAGAGTACAAATAGGGCTCTGGGTGCGGGGTGGCGTCAAGCCGGGGACTAGGTGTCTTTTCAGATGACGGTGGCCATTTTGGATTATATTTTCCATGGCTGCCGTCATCCAAAAAGGGACCTAGTATCTCTTACATTTTAATGGTGGCGGCCATTTGTTTTGCATTTTTTCCTCCAACGGGAGATGGGCTCGCACAGAGCTCCTCTCCACTCAGATAAAAAAAACTATCAGCACCCCGATAAATCCCAGGGTGTGAGGGCAGAGAAAGCCCACCTGCAAATAAGGGGTTGCCAGGCAAAAAAATGAAGGAAATGGTAAGACTCATGTAAGACCAGGTCCGTCATGCTGAACGCTAAAGGGGACCTAGACGAGAAAACTAGAGCGTTAACCGGATAATAAGTATACCGTCATGGACTGGAATATGGCTCTGGGAGTTGTATTCAGCTAGTGGGAGGCGGGCTTACTGTTTCTGACTGCTGTGCCCAAATGCACCTACAGTTTGATCATGCCAACATTTGTGTTTTAAAAATAAAACCTGCAGGAATTTTTTTTCCATGAAGAAGTGGTGTGTCTGGTTTTATTTCAAAGGGTCGCATAATGTCTCTGCTTAGCTTATTTGGTGTTATTTGGTGTTTTAACCACCCAATTGTATTGTATTGTATTATTTATTTATATAGCGCCTTTACACATGATAGTGTTTTAAAGCGCTCAAGGAAGGTGGGAACAAGGGGAAAAAAACAGTCGTTCACAGTCCTTGAATTTCTAAGACGATAAAAGCATGAACTGTGCATAAATATAATTAAAGAATTGAGACACAGCAAATAGGCCTATCAGCGATTCTGCAGTTTTACAAGTGCAGTTCAGGTGGAAGACAAGGGAGAACAGACAGACAAGTTGCATTTGGGTCGTGCAAGTGCATAGAGGGTCAACAGGGCGAGGAGGTCCAAGTGCAACCGGCCGGTGCAGACTGGGGTAAGTGCAGAGAGTTTCATTCTCTAGAGTTATTCTAAGTGCAGTGAAGGGGGGTGGGAGTGGGGCCATGAGGCAAGTGCGAGTGGAATAGAGGGGGGAGCCTGGTACCAGTGAGACTCTGTGGTGCACCAGGCAGCCAGTCAGCAAACTGTAAGGAAGTGGAGGAAGAGATGGAGAGAGCAGAGAGCTGAGTTAGCAGGGTAGAGGGAGTGAGAAGGAAAGGAAGAAGAGGAAGGTATTGAGGAGTCTCCTGAACTTAAGAAGCTGAGGCTCAAGATGGAGGGTGGCCGGGAGTCTATTCCAGAGGGAGGCACTTGCTGAGGATAAGGATCTCTGTACAAATCTCTGCTTGGAGAACTGGCTCACTCGTAGAAGGTTTATGTTTGTGTTTATGTTCATGTTTGCCATTTATATAGCGTGCCAGGTACCCGAAGGCTTAAGGGCGCTTGAAACGTAAAACTCAGACAAGACAAAAACTCACACAAGTAGAAGAAGCAAGGAGCTGGCTTAAAAGAACGGTCCAGAAGAAAGCTGGGTCAAATATGAAATAGGGAGTCGCTCTATGAAGAAAGAGCAGTTTTCAGCCCTTTCTTGAAAATCTCAGTGGATGAGGTGATCCTCAATATGGTTGGAAGAGAGTTCCATTTCTGAGGATCTGCAGATATAAAAGCGGCATCCCTTGATTCTTTTGGTTTTCAGGCGCGGAACGATTAGGGTGTTCGTTTTGTTCGATCTGAGAGATCTAGTGTTTTTTTTTTAGAGATGATCATTTCTTTAAGATACGTAGGCATAGTTCCATGTACACATTTATGTGTTATAAGAAGAAGCCTAAACGCAACCCTAGCCTGAACAGGTAACCAGTGTAGGCTTTGGCATGCTTCCGACACATGATTCCCTTCTTGTCAGGCCTTTCACCGTTCTGACTGCTCCATTCTGTAGGACCTGAAGACGGTGGAAATCTGATAGTGGCAGACCTACCAGGAGGCTACAACAATAGTCGATCTTTGATCCGATAATGGCCCTTGCCAGTGTTTCAGAATTAGTTTCTGGCACAAAAGGCCTAAGGCAACGAAACAGCTTGATGAAGTAGGAGGCAGAGGAAACAAGGCTGTTCACTTGTGCTTTCATATTCAAGTTTTGTATCTAAATAGATGCCCAGCATTTTGACTTTGCTCATAACATCTATTTGACAGCTAACTATAGAGAATGACTTGTCCTAGCTTCTGAAGTTTATTCTCTCAGCCGATAAGTAAAAGCTCGTTTTTTGAGCTGTTAATGGCTAGGCTATTGACCACCATCCAATCCTGGATTTTTTAAATAGATTTAATTAATCCGGACTTCGTCCTCCACATAGGATCCTGAGATGGGGATGGCGCACTGTGTGTCGTCCGCATAATTTGGAAATATGATCCCTTCTTTTTCCCGCATCTGGAAGAAGGGAATCATAAAGATGTTATAAAAGCAGGGCAACACACAGGCTCCTTGGGGGACACCGTACCTAAGCATGGTGGGTTTGGTTTCAGCGCTGTCTCTGGCCACTCTAACTTGCCTACCCTCTAAAAAGGAATTAACCCAATTTACAGCCTCTTGAGAGAAATTAGCATTCATCTTTAACCTGGTGGAAAAAATAGCGTCAAAGGCTGCCGACAGATCTAAAATCATTAGAAGCGATATGTGTCCTCCGTCCATCTTATGAAGTAGATGGGATTTAAGAGCCAGCAGGGCCGTCTCAGTACCTTGATTCATACGGAACCCGGACTGATACTCGTGGTAAACTTGATTCTGCTCCAAAAAGATTGAAATCTAATTATATGCCACCCTACCCAAGATCTTCAACAGGAAGGGTGTGCTTGTAATAGGCCTGTAATTAGAAGCAGTGAGGGGGCAGAGATTTGGCTTTTTTAATAAGCGTAATCCATGCGCTTTTGATGTTATCTGGAACTTTGGTATCTGCAAAGGAAACATTAACAAACTTTGTCAGAGCTGGAATAAGGATTGGAGCGCACTCTTTGATTATAATGGAAGAGCAGGGATCCCCTTGGCAGCTTGTGCTTTTTAGGTGGGAGATCACCTTAGCCAGTTCTTGATCAGAAATGGGCTGAAAGCTGAACACTGCTTGTTCCCCCCGATTTTTTGATTAAAGTCTGGAAGTGGCGCTCTAACACTTGTTTAGGCAAATTGAGTTTTTTATGCTCGATCACCTCTCTTATTTTCTCGAGTTTATTAGATAAGGCAGATTGTATTTCCTTCACCATGCCTCATCTTTATTAATGTTGACTTGTGTTGGGCCAGGAGCATGCGACTGCTCTTTTAAAATTTTGATCAGTTCTCGACTATCTGATTTAGCTTTTATTATCCTGGTGTTAAAGGATTCTTTCTTGGCAAATATATGAGCGATTTATAGTCCCTGGACATTTTCTTGTAGGCTTCGAGGTCAGCAGGGTCTCTGCTTTTACGCCAGATATAAAGAAGTTTAGTTTTCTTGGGTTTGAGTGCTTGGAGCTCTTCATTAAACCAAGAGTTGCGTGCCACTAAGGGTTGTATTTTATTTCTAATTGGTGCCAGCTTCTCTGTGATTAAGCCAAGAGAGTTCAAGAGTGTAGTAGACATTTCTTCAAGATCATCAGTTATGATGATCTGGTTATTAAGAGTGGATGCCCAGTCCGCAAAGTGGGTAAGGTTTAACTTGCTACGGATTCGTACCTTAAGTGGTAGTTTAGATGAAATAGCTCTCTTCTCATAATAATCCGTCTGTATTTGAAAACAAATACAGCAATGATCTGACCAGGGGCGGCGTGCACCTCTTTATTAGAAAGAACGAGGTTCAAAGTAGAAACCCAGTCGAGAGTGTAAGTGGTTTCAACCCAGCACTCCACCGAAGTCAATGCCTGGCGTGAGATGCCCAGCTATAACCCTTAATTATATATTTTTATGTCTAAAGTTCTTTTATTTCTGAACGATGTACCCTTATATCACGCCCCTCTCTTTGAATCCCCCCGGTCTCACTGAGCCAAGAAGTAGGTTGTTTTACAAAGTTAAAAGATTTATTTTATGAATTGAGCAATATATATATCACACTTTCATGTATTTGAACAATATCTAGGTATCACGCTATTAATATTTATGCAATGATCAGCAATGGGTGATATGACAATCAATAATCTCTTTAATCAAAAGGAGTATGGATGAGAAGAATAATGTAGCATAGAATAACACTTTGTGTGGGTTCAATTAATGCAATGATAGGAAATTAATGCAGCACAGAAATAATACATTTGTGTTTGATCAAATGCAGTGCAATCACTCTTTCCCCCTGATATTACTCAATCCCCCCTAATATACAATATAGAGATGAAAGGAGAGAAAACATGTTACAGGAATAAACACTCTACAAATGCAGTTTCAATCCCAATTCCCCCAGCAAGCAGAGAGAAACAGGAATGATTTTAAAACAGGTCAATTGCTTTTGAATGTGATTTGAATAAAGGGGAACATGCTAAAAATGACTTTAATTCACTAAATAGGATTCAGAACTAGTGGGAGCCACTTTGGATAGCTTCAGGTAAACACTAGCAATGATGATGCGATAACTAGCAGATATGAAACTGAATTCAGAGGTTGAATTCAAAGAAATAGCTGTTTTACACGGAATGAAATTGAGCCAAATGTAGAATCGCAGCAAACTATTCCACGCGCATTAAGCGAGATTGTGGTAAAACTGTGAGGATTGAAATAGATTTGTTTGAAGGCTGAGGATGTTAGCTTCAATTTGACACTGAAATGTTGTTCCTAGTATGTACGGTTCAGAAGTTATGAAGGTTTAAGTAAAGGTTGATTTTTCTCAAAAAGAGTCAAGATTACAAATGACAGATGAGCTCTTGAAGATTACAAACAAGGATTGGCTTTACACTAAGTGGCTATGAAGATGCGAGATACCAATGGTACAGCCACCAGTCCAGAGGCGCCTCTGTCTGATCTTTTCCCGCTGCGACACTCGCCTTTCTTCAGCAACTATATTAGCGCAAAGATGATTTATCACTACAATTATCACAGGATTATATGGATGAGAGAAAGATTCAGAACAGACAAAAGAGATTGTACAATGCAGTCTGGATATGTTGGAATGGGTTGGATGGGATTACTTAAGGATAAGAGATTGGCTATGGACAGTTCTATGCTACAGATACTCACAACTATGGTTTTGAAATAGGTCCGACAGAGATCTGGTCAAGGGTTTTGGACTGGAATCTGCTCACCACCAGACAGGATTCAGGCGCTTGGTTCTGCAATCAGCAAGGCACTCTCGTCTCTGCACAGCCTCTTGAACTGGATCTGGTGGGTTGGTTCTGGGTTACAGCTCTGCTCTACTGGTTTGGATCTCTGGGTTCTAGCAATGGTTCTTGGCAAGAACCAGAAAAACAGCACAGCCCGGCTGTTGAATTTGTTGTGTCCCTGGGAAGGTTGGGGTTAAAATCAGGTTGCAAGATTTTAAAGGCCAGTTGAGAAAGGTTCAGCTTTAGATTTGGGCCTTCTGCTTTCAGAGTTCTGGAGTCTTGATCTGGGTTCTTCCTGCAGAGCGCTTCACAAGTAAATCAGTTGATGGGTGAATCTGTGTGTGTCTAGGTCCTTAACAGTCCCTATTTATGTATTTCCCAAGGGGGTGGGTACGCTGATTATACTATGCCCAACCCTCTAAGAAGCCTATTGGTTAAAGTATTCCCTCTCTCCTGATTTGCGAACCAACCAGAGTGTCATAATGTGTCATAGTGATGCTGCAATTTACAATCCAGGGAAAAACCTCCCCATTGTTCCTACACAGAAAATCTGTTTTTCATATAAAACATATTTCCAATATCACCAACTTGCTAATAATACATATTTACATCCCAAATCAAATAAGGCACGTATCCATCAAAGTCCCATCTTTTAGTTTCCATTCACAAATGACAGTTTTTTGCGCTTTTGGTTGGTTACCTAATGTCAGATCTGTACACATTTTTCCAGATACATGCACATAACATCTGGGCATACTCCTGTGAAGTTTCATATTTTTAACATTATCACAACTGCTACAATATCAACATTTTCGTGGTTCAGTCTCTGAATGCCGCACAGATTCCAGAGTAGTTTTAAAACGTGAGCAGAAATTTCATTTTAACAACACTAAATTTACCAATTTTGTTCAATTTTCTATGAGTCTTTTTCAAAAAAGATATTTTCTGTGCTCTGCGAATAAACAAAACTGTCTGTCTCCGCCCCCAAGGTTTTGGCTGGGCCAGAGCAGTCCGAGGCTTCTTCCTGCCAGCAGTTGTTTTCTGTCACACCCGAATTTGCATTTCCTTTCATTCAAGGGAGTCTTGTGTTTCTTGTCAGAGCAACAGGCCAAAGTCCCCTCCCACTTCATTTCAAACCTCCCTGCCAGTTCTTCAGCAGGGAGCAGGGGGGAAGATTCCTTTGTTTGGGGAGAGCTGTGGAATGTCTTTAAAGCTCAATGTGACTGGCTTTAACTTACTTTTAAAACAATGTTTAAAATAGTCTTTCTCTAAAATACAATTTACATTTTTACAAATATAGCCACAAATCTCTTAATTCCAGCCTTTTTAAAACATAGAGATTGAATTGTCACCCTATATTGCTTTTGATGGGAAGTCTCTTCTTTTCCATACTTTGATTTTAAGGCACAAGTTTAACTGACAGGTTAAGTAAATAGCAGTTTCTGACACAGGGGAGCGGCGGTACTGCGCCCATTTTTAACATATTTTTCCAAGCAAGCATCTTTGCATATGGATTTTCTTCTGATAAAAAATGCTCCTGCGGACATTGTGCTTAGGTGAATTCTTTAAATAAAGTGATGTTTAACACCCAACAAGGATGTTGGATCTTTTGTGATGTTTGAGAACCATAACTTTGCACTTTCTACAGCCAAAGAAAAGCATATTTTTAAAGGAGTTCTGGGTTTTCCTTTGCAATGCAGCACTGCTTTTTCAAGTAGTTTCATTTTCCTCTGTGGGCAGCCAAATGATAGGTTTTGGCAGTGGTCGCCTGTGTTACCACTGACATAGGCAAAATGGATTGGCGGTCTATTTTTCAGGTTTTCCTGCGCACTTTCAGAGATTTTTAGCGCAAAGATATTTTTGGAGGCCACTATGTTGTTTCTGATGCAAGCAGCACACAGTGATGTTGCAGGGCATAGACTAGTGGGTTAAAACATCCCACAAGAGTATGTCCCTTAATGTGAGTGGGGACTCTGATATGTTGAGACAACTCTAAGGAGTCTAGTATTTTTTTCCATAGTTTTGGCTGTGGCATCTGTAGCACGTCGCAGCCATAAATTGTTTTCAACCAAAAGAACTTCTTTAATTTTAGGTTTGAGGAAAGATAGTAAGGTGCTATTTAGGGTAGCTGTGAAGGTGGTATCTGAGGAAAGAGTCCTGTATAATAAGATAATATTCAGAGTTTTTTCCACACTAACAGCTAATTTAACCCTTGAAAGTTCAGTACCCTCTATTGAATCATGTTCTGAACTGAGATTTAATGATAAAGGCCACACCCCTTCTGCTAGATATTCTATCCTTTCTGATTATATGATAGCCCTCTGGGGTGGTCAACTCCAGTATGGGTCCTGCTGCCTCATAACCCCAGGTTTCAGTAAGGGCACATATGTCCAGGTCTAGATCCTGAATCATAGTTGCTACCTGAGTAGCATGTTTAAAAAGAGATCTGGTATTTAACAACATGCATTTAAGGGAACAGACAGTCCTACTGGGCAAGTCAGTAATGGACTGACAGTTGGTTGGCATACGTTCACTAGATGATAAGGTTTGAGGACCTTCTGATGGTGCTCTCTGAAGAGGCTCTGGGGCCAACATAGTTTGGGCTAAGGTGGTGTTTATCACCTCATATGTAATTACACAGGGGGCTGTTAGGTCAAATAGAGGGTCTAAACTACAAATGGTGGACACTCGATCAGAAGCAGAATGGCTAGTCTGCTTGTTAGGGACCTAGGGAAGAGGCTGACACAATAAGTGATTGTTGCGTAGTGTTTCAAATGCTATGGGACTGGAGTTAACTGTCTCCCTGGACCCACATTGAGGACTTAGTGCATCCGTGCGGTCTCTGGATTGTTGTATAGCAGCCATGACCTCATTGATACCCATGATGTAGGCTTGCCTTAAAAATGGAGGTTTGATCCTGATACCAGACTCCTGTAGCGAACCCAAGCATAAGAGGACTACAAAATTCAAGGGAAATGTAGTTCTTTTGTGGTTCTTAACCGAATTCCCCTTGCAATTACAAATAAATGCTTGGTGGCAGTTCAATTGGCCAAATGTCACCAGTACAAGCCTGCTAACACTCAGAGGTAACCTAAGTATGCTTGCAAAAAGAAGGCACGTAATACAATGCAATTTCCTGTTTAACTTTTTAAAAAACGATTACATTTCTGCGATTCACACAAAGCTAAAAGCTAATGTTAAAAAGACACAATAATGGCACTTTCGCGGTCCTGGCAATTAAAAGTAAAAGAATCAATGGAATTGAATCTCCAGAAACAGTTTAAATACTGGAGCAAACCGGCTCGTACTCACCGGCGCATACGCGCATGACGTGATCTTAAAGCACAAGAGGACTAAAAAATTCAAGGGAAAGTAGTTCTTTTGTGGTTCTTAACCAAATTCTCCTCGCAATTACAAATAAATGCTTGGCAGCGTTTCAATTGGCCAAATGTCACTAGTACAAGCCTGCTAACACTCAGAGGTAACCTAAGTACACTTGCACAAAGAAGGTACGTAATACAATACAATTTCCTGTTTAACTTTTTCAAAAACAATTCAATTTCTTCAATTCACACAAAGCTAAAATCTAATGTCAAAAAGGCACAATAATGGCGCTTTCGCGGTCCTGGCAATTAAAAGTAAAAGAATCAATTGGTGGAAGATGAGCGGAGTGCTCATGAGGGACAGTATTTAGGTAAGCAGCTTTGCAGGTAGGTAGGACCCAGGCACCAGAAAGCCTTGTGGACAATGCAAAGGGTCTTGAACTTGATCCTTGCAGCCACAGAGAGCCAATGCAGTGATTTCAGCGCAGGAGAGATGAGGTTCCTGGGCTTGAGGCCAAGGATAAATCTCAGAGTTCTGTTGTGGATGAGTTGCAGAGGGTGCAGGGTCGAAGAAGTGAGGCTGTTGCAATAATCCAACTTAGGGAGAACCAGGCCTCTGGAGACAGTGAGCCACTGGGGGAAAGTGAGAAAAGCAAGAGTACCTCTGAGGAGGTGTAGCTGATAGTTAGATTTTTTAGAGATGTAAGAGATGTGTGAGGAGAAGGAGAGAGTGGAGACAAAGATGACCCCAAGGCCTTTTGCCTTCCATGTGGGTGCAGGCGCAGGGCCAAGGGAGGCAGGCCAGAGCAAAAGTGGGAAGGTGGGAGCAGGGGTCCCAATGAGAACAATCTTTAAAACTGGGGTTGAGCCAGAGGTCATTTGCAGCACACCATGACTGAATAGCGGACAGTCAGATGTGAGCGAGGAGGAGGAGGAGGAGGTGGTTGAGCAAAGATAGTTGTGTGCCATCCGCGTAATACTGGAAGTTAGAGGTGAAAGTGGCAATCACACGTGCTAAGGCAGCCATGTAGACGTTGAAGAACCAGTGGAGAGGTTAGATCCCTGGGGAATGCCACAGGTTGAGAGAGCAATAGTTGAGAGAAAGGCTCTGAGTTCCACCTGGGAATGGCGGTCAGAGACAAAGGAGACTAACCAAGCCAGAGCCTAACCTGTGATTCCCAGGGTGTCACAGAGATGTGCGATCAGGATGTTGTAGTTAACCATGTCAAAGGCAGAGGAGAGGTCAAGGAGAATGAGGACAGAGGGAGTGTTACTGTCAAGATTTGAGAGCAGGTCCTCACAGGTGTTCAATAGAGCAGTTTCCATGCCTCTGGATGCTGTAAAGCCAAGCTGATGGTCATGGAAGCAGCCAATGGATGCAGTATGGAGGGTCAGCCAACTTCTCCAGAAGTTTGCCCAAGACGGGAGTGATGGAGATAGGGCGGTAGTTGCCAGAATGGTGGGGCCGGCAGAGGGCTTCTTGTGGGAGTGCTGAAGGGCTGTTGGGAAAAATCCAGTGGAAAAGGAGAGATTGCAAAGATCAGCCTAGGCTGGGGCAAGGGTGACAATATTGTCCTTAATGGTTTTTGAGGGGCTGGGTTCCACCTGTTTGGATGAGGCCTTCATAGACCGGACTTGTCTAGTGACCTCATCAGGTGAGATGGGTGAGAGAGAAGAGCGGGTACGAAGAGGGTGGGCCAAGGAAGTCTCTGGTGTAGGTGTGTGCTGTGGGGTAAAAGAAAGGGAAGACAGGAAGTCTTGTGTTTCTGAGATGAAGTGTGCAGCCAGGTCCGAACAAAGGTCCTGGGTGGGTGTGACAGAAGAAGAGTCTGCTGCAGGATTGGCCAGTTCCTTGCAGACTTTGAAAAGTTTGGCCATGTTGTTTGATGCCACGGATATGCAGGCTTCAATATGTACTCTTTTCTTGGACGAGATGCAGAGTCGATATTGTCTCTGAAGGAGGCTGCAGGCCAGTTTGTCAGATGGTCCACCCGATGAGTTCCATTTCCATTCAGCTCCCCTACACTTGCGCTTAAGGGCAGCTAGGTCAGAGTTGTACCAAGAGTTACACTTTTTGGAAGGCCTCAGTCGGACCCTCATGGCAGGGGCAAGAGTGTCAAGAGTGTTGGAGGTAGAGAGGTTGAGGTTAGCGAGGGCTGTGTCAGGGCTGGAGTCAGCCCTAGGAGTGGGAGGAGGAGAGTAGGTGGAGGCAAAGGCAACCACTGTCACTTTTTTCATGGGTCTGGTGGCTTTAAAGCCAAGAGGCAGTGCCGGGTGTGTTGCTGTAAGAGGAGAGGAGAGTATCAGGTGCTTTGAGAGAAGACAGTGATCAGTCCAAAAAAGAGAGGTAGTGAGCAGGGTGGAGAGAGGGATGTCAGTAGAGATGAGAACATCCAAGGTGTGACCCGCACTGTGGGACCTGAAGAGTCGGGGGAGTCCAGCTGGATGTTGAGATCACCAGTCTGGAGGAGTTGAGAGGAGGAGGAGAGTAGAGAGGAAGCCAGGTCAGCCGATTCTGAGAGGAAGAGAGTGGACTGTCTTGGTGGCATATAGAAGGTGGCCATAGTGAGAGAAGATTTAGGGGAGAGTGAGAGTCGGCAAACTAGGAACTCAAAGGAGGAGTAGACTTGAGTAGGAATGATGGGTACAGTTACCCATTCCGGGAAGATACGCCCCACTCCCCCCCTGCTTTATTAGGCCTGGACACAGAGAGGATTCTGTAGCCTTTAGGGAGGAGTGTGTCATAGCTTGTGACTGAGCTTTCTTTGAACCAGGTCCCTGTGATGGTGAGCACATCAAGGTCCATGAGTTCAAGGAGGTTGCAGATGCCAGACGAGTGTTTGACAGCAGAGCAAGTGTTGAGAGTGGCAATGTGGAGCATCTTGCCATCTTTGAACGTTTTCCTTGTGGGGGTGCAGGGAACAGTAGTCCCCCTCGAGGGTGGCAAGAGGGCCAGGGGGATAGTGGAGGATGGTGAGGCAGCCAAGGCTGACAAGGGAGCTGGGGTTGCACATCAAGGCAGGGATGTCTGTAAGGATGAGTGTACAGAAGTCATGGGAGATGGAACGGAGGATATGTGTTGATAGAGAGGCAAGGAAGTAGCCTGTCGAAGAGAAGAACGTTGGGTCGAGGACCTGGATCTTGATGGTTCCATTGAGATAAACATTAATGATGACTTTGGAAATGGCAAAGAGGTCAAGGAGAACCTCCCAGCGAGTGCCACCATTAACGGGAGAGGAGGCGATAGGAGAGAGAAAGCCGACCATGTAGCGAGACCATAGGTCAGATGAGTTAACGGAGAAAAGGATGTCTCTCTGGCGGAAGCCTTGACGTAGGTGTCTGCAATAGGAAGGCCTGGGTTGGAGCCCAGTATGCCCTTCTTAAGTTTCTTAAGTTTCTTTCGGACAGATTTAGGGATAGGAGAAGGATATGCGATAGTGAAGCAGATGGGGCGGATAGGAGAGATAGAAAGTGACATGGTTGGCTGCAGTAGAGGGGGGCACTTACCATTCTGGGGCACTGATGCACATGGGGGTGTGGGTAGGGTGCGGAGGGAGTACAAGGGTGGGGGTTAGACAGAGGGAAGCACACAAGGTATTGTAGCCACAGTCACAAGGCACACATACATTTGAAAGTTAGCAGGGCAGGGTGTAACACATTCAGTTACAGGGCACAACTAAAATCGAAAGTTAGCAGGGCAGGGAGTAGCACATTCAGTTACACGGCACAACTAAATTCAAAAGTTAGCAGGGCAGGGTGCAGCACATTCAGGTACAGAGCACAACTAAATTCGAAAGTTAGCAGGGCAGGGTGCAGCACATTCAATTACAGTGCACAGCTAAATCCAAAACTAAGAAGGGCAGGGTGCAACAGATTCAGTTACAGGGCACAACTTAATTAGAAAGTTAGCAGGGTAGGGTACAACACATTCAGTTACAGGGCACAACTAAAATTAGCAAGGCAGGGTGCAATACATTCAGTTACAGGGCACAAATATAATCGAAAGTCAGCAGGGCAGGGTGCAACACATTCAGTTACAGTGCACAACTTAATTCGAAAACTAGTAGGGCAGGGTGCAACACATTCAGTTACAGCGCACAACTAACTTCAAAAGTTAGCAGGGCAGGGTCTAACACATTCAGTTACAGGGCACAACTAAAACCGAAAGTTAGCGGCACAGCTAGATAGTGGTAGATCAGATAAGATGAAGTGAGTGGAAGGCCAGTAACAGGTGAGAAAGACGAACAGTGATGTTTGTTAGGGGAACTGACCTTCTGTAAAAAATGTTGGTTGCTCCAGTGAGTACAGTGTAGCCAGTGAGTATTGCGCTCTCCTCAGCCTCCATTGCAAGTTGGGGCTACAGGGAACCCACAGGCCTGACAGGCAACAGACAGGGGAACAGACAGGGGCTTAGAAAAAGGGGCCTTTCAAAGGAGGTGGGCCAGCTAAAGCCTGCCCGTCCACCATAGGCCTAAAAGATTAGCAGATAGCCCAATCGGCAGGCAGGAGGCAGTTGCTGTTGACCAAGCTGAGCCTGCACTGCTAGGAAAAGGCGGCAGGCCATCGTTAGACTGCCACAAGACCACAGAGAAAGGCCTCCAGATGTCGCTCACACCGCAGCACTGAGCACAGTGGGCAGCCAGCACAAAGTGGGTGATAGGATAGGATGCTAAATAATAAAGCGCTCCGAAATTATTTTGCATTTTTTTCGAATTTCAGAAAAAAGCCTCACTTTCCACAAAAACGTCTTTCAATAGTCTTGATGTCTGCCGGGATTTCTCCTACCTCATGTGCAAAGGAGAATCACTGCAAGTAGCTGCGCCATCTGTGTCTTTCTGGGAACTGCAGGCAGGAGACACCCCACACGAGCTCCAAGGAGTAGACAAATCAATGACTGCCCATGGCCATGCTAATGCCTATTGCCATTATCATCCACTTCCTGCTCCTCCCAAAACACACCCTCCTGAATCTGTTTTAGCTGACGTAATCAAACTATAAAGCAAACTTTGCACTCAAAGTGCCGGCCGTGATTTTTTCAAAGCACTGTTCTGGGAGCTAATGGTTTAAGTGGTTCTGTAAACAAGCTACTTGTGTAATACAAATGTCTTAACCAGATCTTCCTTAGAGTAGCTTCATTGTCGAGAGCGGTACAAGATTGGGGTGTTTTCTGTGTGGCAGAGAGTGCCCATGGTAGCAACACATCCTATTTTCACAAATTCTTTGAAAGCCATTTCCTGATTGATACAATCCACTAAACTGCCTGTAAGGGTGATAGACAGGGTTTCAGGGGGTATATATACGAGGTACATACAGGGTATGGACATAAAGGGGTGAAATTGGTCTGTTAGTATTGCCTTTAGGAAATCCACCTGTGTGAAGTATGTACTCGATGTTTCAGAATGTTTGGTGCTATGCTGAACCACGTAGGAAAGGTTTTTCGGTGAGCCAGTCGCATTTTCCATTAGGTTAACCTGTAATGATTCCTAGCAATTCAGCAACCAACAACTTACATCCCAATTCTGTAGAAGGGTATCTCAATGATAAGTAGAATGTTTTGGGGAGCCTTCAGCACATCATTCCTAGTGGTCTCTGGCAGTCTGGGCAATATAGACTAATGGATCCTACAAAGTTCTCAGGCTAATAAGTGGACACAAAGCAGACTTTACACCCGTCTGTTTCTCATTGCTCCTTACATTTTTCATGTTGGGTGGGAAGGTACACCACACAAATCGCAGTTGGAATTGGTTCCAGGCAGGCTCCCCAGAAGAAAAAGTAGAGCAGAGTGTTGGACTCCTCTGTAAAGACCAGAGGGCGGTCTGTACTTCCGCTCTCTATATGGCAGAGCGGAGGAACAGAGGACCCCAGCCAAGATTATCCATTTGGTAGCTACGGTCGAGCAATCAAGGCCTAGCTTCTTGGGAGGTGATGCGAGCTGGTTCTTAAGTACAGTGTAGTCCCCAAGCACCCACAAAGGAATGTCCACACACTGTATTGTTACAACACAGTCTTTATATAATTAATGTTCAAAGGGATATACAATGTCACGATAACTCACTTTGTACTCCAAAAATCAGCAATGGTAAATATAGACAGTTTCTAAAGTGGTACCACTAACAATATTAGATCTCATTAAAGTGCATACGGTCAGAATGACACACAGCTCAGAATAAAGAGGAAACCAGCAGTAGAGAGAGGAAGGAAAGCAAGATGGATGAGCAATTGGCAGAATACTGGCCCCGTTTACCTAGATGCAGCTCTGTGTGGAGATCCGCCCACCTGGGCAACCTGTAAAGCAAAGATATATCACAAGCCCAGTCCATATATTGTTCACAATAGACTTTCCAATAGTTCTGCAACCCCAAAGTACCTTGGCATTGTAGCATTCCGTGTCAGGGAATCGACGGCCCTTCTTCAGTGTCCTCCCTTTCAGGCAGGAGTCACGGGTTGTCGAACGTCCGATGGAGAACAGGTCGAGCTACGACGGTGAAGTGGCCGCGTCGTTCCTAGCAGTGCTCATTGACAGGAAAGCGTAAACGTCCTGCCAGGAAGAGGCATGCGGGGCACCTCGGTATTGATAGTTCTGGACCATAAAGAGTTGAAGAACTGTGGCCCAGCAAGGGCGTCGAGTCGTCAGCGTCTCTGTGGTCTTTGGGTGACAGGAAACCCACCGGTGATGCTCCTCGGATCGTCGACGGTCAGGCCTTCTCCAGCCAGATACAGCAGTGACGATGCAGACGAGAGCCTCCTTGGATCAATGAAGTTCTTAGGCAACGGGAGCACGGTGGCTCCAGTCGGCGACGGCGGTCGTCGACAGTGGCGGACAACAGCCCGGGCGCTTCTCCTTGGAGTTCCGCAGCAATCACTGTTTTGGGTCGGCAGCCTGTCGAAGGTCTGTCTACCAGGGAGCTTAGGCAAAGATCAGCTGTGCACGATGGTCCCTCGTAGCTCGGGAAGAGGGTGCCTTACCAGGTCCTCTCTGGGTCCGTTCTTGAAGCACAACAGCTTTCAGATTGCGAAGGAGCGCAACAGCAATTCTTCTCATCCAGCAGGGCTTCAAGATCAAGCTTCAGTTACTCCAGTTACTCGTCATAGTGGACTTCAGCTTCTGAACATGATTCCTAGTAGTGAGAGGTCCCCAGATATACTGTTGATCTCCCATTCATTCCGCTGGGTCACACTCAAGCATCCAATCACGACTACGGTCATTCATGCAGGCAGGCAGCCAATCAGGCACACGGTGCATTCAGGCCATTCACTTCTCTCCAGACACTCACAACAAGTTATGTGTATTGGGACAAGTACTGAGCCATTCAACACTCCAAGCTGCATTCATACCGGTTTCGGGCAGGGCTGTCTCAACCATTGTGTCAACCACCAGATACTAGACAGCCACAACATAGAATGTATATTTGTCACACTCTCCATTCACCCAGGTCCCACCCACAGGCGTACCCACAACATACGGTCGCTGAGAAGGCTCCAGCCAGTCTGGTCGGCACTTCCCCACACTATCATATACGGAACTTCCACCCAACAGCCAGTCAGGGGGAAGGGACAGAGGCAGGGCTTCCCGGGACATCGGGAAGATCAAGGTAACAGGTGATGGAAGGAAAGAGGCCATGGGGGCCATTTTGTCTCCATCCGGAATCTACTGATTCCAATGACAGGGCCTCGGCATCCCAAAATGGAGGACGCTCAGGGCACCAGTCATTTCAGCACGGAGCTGCCACCAGCCTGTACCCTGCTCTGTGGGTCACACACAGGTGCCCAAAAACATACACTAGGGGCACAGGGTTGCACCCCTACCCATGGGTGCCATAAGGGTATCCCATGGGTCTGTTCACCAAACCAAAAGAGAGAGAGCTGCACCGCCAGGAGTCCCACATGAACTCCTGCGTGGAAAACACGACAGAACACATGATAAAAAGCAGTAAAGGACAAGGATACGGAGGCCCTGTCCTTCCGATGTATTTCCAGCATCACAGTCGCCCCCCCCAGACTGAGGTTAGGGTGCCTAATCTGCCACGGGATAGGCACCCTCATCCAGACGGCCAACATACCTTCTGGAAAGGCCATCTGCTTTATCGTGACTCTTCCCTGGTCTGTGCTCAATGGTAAAGTCTAGTCCTTGCAGACTAATGGACCACCTGAGCAGTTTCTGGTTTTCACCCTTCATCTGCATAAGCCACTTAAGGGGTTTATGATCTGTTTGGACCTTGAAGGTAAACCTGATAAGGTAGGGTCTAAAACGCCTAAGGCTCCAAACTATACTAAAACATTCCTTTTCAACAGTAGCCCACCTAAGTTCCCTACCCTTGAGTTGTCTACTGATGAATATGATCAGATGTTCTCTTCCTTTGTCATCTAACTGGGACAAGACAGCTCCAATTCCGGTGTCGCAGGACTCAGTTTGAACGATAAAGGGTTTGCTGTAATCAGGCACACCGAACACGGGTTCCCTACACTTCCTTTCAAGCCATCGAAGGCCCTCTCACAGACTTCCGTCCAATTAACCTTTCTCGGTTACTTGGGTGAAGTCAGAGCTGCCAGGGGTGCAGCTATGGTTCCATAGTCTGCCATGAAATTGCGATAATACCCCGCGAGGCCCAAAAAGGCTCTCACCTTTGTTTGAGTAGTGGGAGTCTCCCAGTCATGTACATCCTGTACTTTACTGGGGAGAGGTTGGATTTCACCCCCTCCTAACAAATGACCAAGATACGTGACTTTCCCCTGAGGTATCTGGCACTTGGTGGCCTTGATAGTGAGGTTAGCCCTTTTTAACGCCTGCAACACTTTATCCAGATGAGTCAAATGCTCTTCCCAGGTGGAACTGTAGACGGCAATGTCGTCTAAGTAAACCACACAAAAGGCTGCCAGCCCACTGAGCGCATGGTTGACTAATCTCTGGAAAGTGGCAGGGGCATTCTTCAATGTGAATGGCATGACTCTAAACTGGTAGAGTCCCTCTGGTGTTGAGACCGCTGTCCTTTCCTTGGCATGGTCAATCAGAGCTATTTGCCAATAGCATGAGGTAAGGTCAAAGGTGCTCACAAATTTGGAAGCACCTATTGTGTACACAAGCTCGTCAGCCCGGGGCAATGGGTGAGCGTCAGTTTTGGTGACGGCATTGACTCCTCGGTAGTCCACACAGAACCTCCAATCCTTTGTACCTGTCTGGGAACTTGCCTTGGGGACAAGGACCATGGGACTGGACCAGAGCCTGGTTGAGGGTTCAATAAAACCCAGATCCAACATCTTGGTGACCTCAGCCTGGATGTGGTTCTTGACGGTATCTGACATACGGTAGCACCTGCTTTTGACAGGCACACTGTCACCAGTGTCAATCTCGTGCCTACACCACAGTGTAAGGCCTGGTGAAAGTGAAAACAGAGAGGTGTACTGCCGGACCAAAGCCCTGCAGGCCCTCTGCTGCTCTGTTGTCAGATCGGGAGAGAGATGTACTCCCTCCACGGAGCCTTCCTGAGGGTTGCTATGTAGCAAATCAGGAAGGGGCTCACTCTCATCCTCTTCTTGCCCTGAAGCTAGCAAGAGACATGAGAGTTTGGCCCGCCTCTGGAAAGGCTTGAGCCTGTTAACATGGAATACCTGAGGGGCTATCCCGGAGGCTCCCATGTCAACCAGATAATTGACTTCGCCAATCTTGGAGATGATCCTGAAGGGTCCAGTCCATTTATCTGCCAAAGCCCGATGCTTGGAAGGCTCCATCACGAGGACCTCCTGTCTCAGAGTCCAATCCACTTGCGATGCTTTAAGGTCATGCCAGTACTTATTCAATTCCTGGCTGGCCTTAAGATTCGCTGTTGCCTGACCCATCATCTGTGTATTCCTACATCTGAGGGCTAACACATAGTCCCCCACTTGCTTGGTGGGACCTGGAGGGGTGGCCTCCCAACCTTCTCGGATCAAGGCGAGGGGCCCCCTCACAGGATGTCCAAAGAGTAACTCAAAGGGGCTGAAGCCAACACCCTCTTGAGGTACCTCTCGGTAAGCAAACAGTAGGCATGGCAGGAGCAGATCACACTTCTTCCTGAGGGGCTCTTCCAAAGCGCCTAACATGCCCTTAATACTTTTGTTAAATCTCTCAGCCAAACCATTGGTCTGGGGTGGTAAGAGGTGGAGAATTTGTAAGTTACTCTGCATTCTTTCCACATGGTTTTCATGTAACTCGACATGAAGTTGGATCCTCTATCAGAGACAACCTCCTTGGGGAATCCAACATGGGTGAAAATTCCCAGGAGAGCCCTGGCAACCACCTTGACAGTAACCGTCCGAAGGGGTATAGCCTCAGGGTACCTGGTGGCATGATCTACCAAGACTAGGATGAACCGATGTCCACCCGACGTGGGAGGGTCAAGGGGACCGACGATGTCGATGCCCACCCTCTCAAACGGTGTGCCAACCACTGGCAATGGTTGCAGTGGGGCGATGACTCTGCCTCCAGTCTTGCCAAACAACTGACAAGTTGGGCAGGTCTTTCAGTGGGATTCCACTTCTACTCCCATCCGTGGCCAGTAGAAATGGGCCAAGAGCCTCTGCCTCATCTTCTTGGTCCCAAGATGACCAGCTAAGGGCACCTCATGCACCAACTGCAGCAGGAAGAGCCTGTAAACCTGGGGTACCCCCAACCTCTTGAGGGCACCAGGCTCAGGCTTAGTGGGCTCACTAACAAGGTGCTCACCCTCCCAATAAATCCGAAATGTCCTTGTGCCTGGGACAGGGCCTGTATCCTCAGGCCCTGGAGAGAGTGGCACTCTCTCTGTCCCTTACAGAAGTCCGCCCGGGAGGGTCCCCCTTCAGCCAACAAGCATTGAAGGTCGGGATGATCCTCCGGGTTAAGAGCCTCTCCCACAGGAAAGTCTTCTGGCTCGTCTCCCACAGGAGTTGAGATGGGATCAGAACAGCGGGAAGAGCAGGGGCTCCCTCCACAGGGGCGGCCTTCTTACTCCTCTGTTTCTTTCGTGCCTTGGGTTTCCCCGTCAGCAAGGGTACCGGGCTCGCAGCCGGACCTGTATGACCTGCGATCGAGTGACCACCACAGCAGCCATGGGTAGACCATCCTGATCATCCCCAACTCGACCAAATTGTTTCCCAAGAAAATGTTCGCAAGCACGTTGTCCTGAACCAGAACCAGGACCGGAAGCTTTGCTGTCTTGTCTCCAATCGTAATGTTGACTAAGGCTACAGGTGATAATGTGGGAGGCCCACCAGCTAACCTGGTGGATCTCATGGAGCACCTACATAGTCATTTGACTTGAGCAGGGTCCTGTCCACCACTGTCATGCTTGCCCCAGTGTCTCTCAAGCCAGTAGAAGGCTGGCCATTCAAGAGGACACTTCTCAAAAACCTACGAGTGTTTTGTGGGATAGTCGCCAGTACTTCTGCATACTGGTCCCAGGCCCCAAGGGACACTAAGGAAATCTCTATGGGAGCACCAAAGGTGATCCCAGTAGAGGAGGGGAGGACAGTGGCCTCCACCTCAGGTAGAGAGTAGGGGTAGGTAAGGCTGGCACCATGGACTCCAAGTGCCTTACCCTTACACTTGGGGTCACCCCTTCGGTGGTCCAGAGCCCTACAATCCCAACAAGTGCCAGGAGTGCGGGGGACGGTACTGGATCCACTGGGACCCTGCTTTGCAGCAGGCGGACCACTACTCTTACTCACACCCACAACAGACTTATCCCCACTAGGTTTTTGGGTCTTCGGAGAGGAAGGTTTTGGTTTACCCGACTGTGACTGCTTTTGGGACTCCTCATCTTTCTGAGAGGCCCCCTTTTCTTTGTCCCTGTCCTTCCCACTGGAGTCCTTAGTCCCACTTGTCAGCCAACCTAGCCAGCTTAAAGGGGTCCAAAATGTTCTAGTCAGCAATATACTGACACAGCTCTGGTGAGCAGGCATCCGAAATATGCTCAAACAACAAGAGGTGAGACAATTCAACAAACGTTTTCACTTTGTAACCATCAATCCACCCCATCATGTTCATGTGCGAGGCACTCACCAAGTCAATCCAAGACACATTCTCTTGTTTCTTAAAATCCCTGAACCGTTTAAGATATTGGGTAGGCGTTTTGCCAAACTTGGCAATTAAAGTAGACTTCATGCACTCATACTGACCCCTTTCTTCCACACTCAGTTTCAGAATACAGTCATATCCAGTTTGAGGCACTCTGCTTAACAAACACTTAGCCCAATTTCTCTTGTCAACATTGTGAATTGCACAAGCCATTTGAAACGTTTCAATCCATTGGAGGATATCAGAACCATTCGCATACACACCAACCAAATCTTTCATGAACTTGGTTTCTGGGGACCTGACACTCTCAACTGGTTTTGCTGAAGTCTCCACTTGAGCTTTCTCTAACTGGATTCGCTGACATTCAGTGTCCTTGTCTTTGAGTTCAAGATTCCTATTTTTGAGTTTCACTTGCTGTGCCAACTCCTCTTTCTTAAGCTCAGCATCTATTTCTAACTTGCGATATTCAAAGGCCAATTTCATCCTTAATAACTGAAGCTCCAAGGAACTCCTGGGGTTCGGAAAAGAGGCAGCAGGAATGGTGGCATTCTCAGAATCAGTTTCGGCATCAACCCCTGGGGTAGAGTCCTCATTGGTTGCATCCCCCCCTTCAAGAGTTTCACAATTGATCTGGTAGTCCATCAGGGCAGCTATCAGCTCAGCCTTAGACTTATCCACAAAGTCTAACTCTCTGGCTTCACAAGCAATCTGAGAGCCTCTAAGCTCATCTGAGTCAATTTACCATTTGCAATAGATTCCATTGCTTGTAATGCAGTTATCTTGTACACAACTAAACCTTAATTTAACAAAGTGCAGATATCCTTCATAAGTGGCACGGTTATACACCGAGTCTTAAAACCATAAGCATCCCACCGCTGCCACCAGCTGTAAAGACCGGAGGGGGGGTTCTGTACTTCCGCTCTCTATATGGTAGAGGGGAGGCACAGAGGACCCCAGCCAAGATTCTCTATTTAGTAGCTACGGTCGAGCAATCAAGGCCTAGCTTCTTGGGAGGAGATGCGAGCTGGTTCTTAAGCACAGTGTAGTCCCCAAGCACCCACAAAGGAGTGTCCACACACTGTATCTGTTACAACACAGTCTTTATATAATTAATGTTCAAAGGTATATACAATATCACGATAACTCACTTTGTACTCCGAAAATCAGCAATGGTAAATATAGACAGTTTCTAAAGTGGTAACACTAACGTTATTAGATCTCATTAAAGTGCAAACGGTCAGAATGACACACAGATCAGAATAAAGAGGAAACCAGCAGTAGAGAGAGGAAGGAAAGCAAGATGGTTGAGCAATTGGCAGAATACTGGCCCCGTTTACCTAGACGCAGTTCTGTGTGGAGATTCCCCCACCTGGGCAACCTGGAAATCAAAGATGTATCACAAGCCCAGTCTATATATTGTTCACACTAGACTTTCCAATAGTTCTGCAACCCCAAAGTACCTTGATGTTGTGCGTTCCGCATAAGGGAATCGACGGCCCTTCTTCAGTGTCCTCCCTTTCAGGCAGGAGTAACGGGTCGTCGAATGTCCGACGGAGAAAAGGTCGAGCTACGACAGTGAAGTGGCCGCATTGTTCCTAGAGGTGCTCGTTGACGGGGAAGCGTAAATGTCCTGCCAGGAAGAGGCATGCGGGGCACCTCGGTGTCAATAGTTCTGGACCACAAAGAGTTGAAGAACTGTGTCCCAGCAAGGGCGTTGAGTCGTCTGCGTCTCTGTGGTCTTTGGGAGACGGGAAACCCACCGGTGGATGCTCCTCAGCGATTCGACGGTCAGGCCTTCTCCAGCCAGATACAACAGCGACGATGCAGACGAGAGTGTCCTTGGATCAATTAAGTTCTTAGCCAACGGGAGCACGGCGGCTCCAGTCGGCGACGGCGGTCGTTGACAGTGGCGGACAACAGCCCAGGCCCTTCTCCTTGGAGTTCTGCAGCAATCCCTGTATCGGGTTGGCAGCCTGTCGAAGGTCTGTCTACCAGGGAGCTAAGGCAAAGATCAGCTGTGCACGATGGTCCCTCATAGCTCGGGAAGAGGGCGCCTTACCAGGTCCTCTCTGGGTCAGTTCTTGAAGCACAGCAGCTTTCCGATTGCAAAGGAGAGCGACAGCAATTCTTCTCATCCAGCAGGGCTTCAAGATCAAGCTTCAGTTACTCCATTTACTCGTCGTAGTGGACTTCAGCTTCTGAACATGATTCCTAACAGTGATATGTCCCCAGATATACTGTTGATCTCCCATTCCTTCCGCTGGGTCACATTCAAGCATCCAATCACGACTACGGTCATTCATGCAGGCAGGCATCCAATCAGGCACACAATGCATTCATGCCATTCACTTCTCTCCAGAAACTCACAACAAGTTATGTGTATTGGGACAATTACTGAGCCATTCAACACTCCAAGCTGCATTCATTCTGGTTTAGGGCAGGGCTGTCTCAACCATTGTGTCAACCACCAGATACTAGACAGCCACAACATAGAATGCATATTCCTCACACACTCCATTCACCCAGGTCCCACCCACAGGCGTACCCACAACATACGGTCGTTGAGAAGGCTCCAGCTAGTCTTGTCAGCACTTCCCCACAGTACCATATACGGAACTTCCACCCAACAGCCAGTCAGGGGGAAGGGACAGAGGCAGGGCTTCCCGGGACTTTGGGAAGATCAAGGTAACAGGTGATGGAAGGCAAGAGGCCATGGGGGCCATTTTGTCTCCATCCGCAATCTACCTATTCCAAGGACAGGGCCTGGGCATCCCAAAATGGAGGACGCTCAGGGCACCAGTCATTTCAGCACGGAGCTGCCACCAACCTGTACCCTGCTCTGTGGGTCACACACAGGTGCCCAAAAACATACACTAGGGGCACAGGGTTGCACCCCTACCCATGGGTGCCATAAGGGTATCCCATGGGTCTGTTCACCAAACCAAAAGAGAGAGAGCTGCACCGCCAGGAGTCCCACATGAACTCCTGCACGGAAAACACGACAGAACACATGATAAAAAGCAGTAAAGGGCAAGGATACGGAGGCCCTGTCCCTCCGATGTATTTCCAGCATCACATCCTCCATTTCCTGTCCTCACAGACATGCTGGAGTCATGGTGGGCATCACAAAGGATTTGCGCTGAAGACAAAGGTCAAACCAGGACATATGACACCCAGCACAGCAGAAGATGGTCCAAGAAGGGACAAGCAAAGGAGAAATGCCAAAACAAGAGTACAGCTACCCTTTTGGGTCAATAGTGACCCAAAAGGGTCAATTATGGAGACCCCTCTATATCATTAGGGCTTCTACAGTGGGTCCTTCTCGTTCTGGGAGTTTAAGGGCATAGCAACTTCTCTGGCTTGAACACCATAAAGTTCTTGGGCTCAAGACAGAAAGAATGTTTCTGTCCTAGTATATTTTGCATCCTGGGGGAAGGCTAAGGCAACAGATGGTATTCCTAAGGGTTTACCCCTACACTTGGAATCTCCTTTGACATGGTCCCCAGACTCACAAACCACACACTTACCAAAGATTTTCTGGTATTGGGGTTTCTGGAAACCTTGTTCTGGCTTGCTCCCAGAAGGTCCACTATCCTATTTATATTTCCCATGATGTTTTCTCTTATTATGTTTGTGGACCTCATTGTATTGGGAATCATTGAGGGAGGCTTCTTCCTTGTTAGGCTTTTATCCCATCCTCTTTTTTGTGAGAAGCCCCAGAATCCTTGTGAGTGGCCCTGTTAGTCACCCACAAGTCAGCAGCTAGTGCTAACGTTTTGGGGTCAAGTTCCTTTGAGTCAGCCAAATGCTGTCTCAAATCTGGGATACTGCCATCAAAAATGTTTTCTAACATGGAGCGATTCCTCATGCATTAGAGGTACTCACCTTATGGCCTTCAATCCATCCATCTACATTTTGCAGGCATTCACACGCCGAGACGGTCCACAAAACACCATTTTTCTTCGTATGATCGCTAAAGGTTTTTAGATATTGGGAAGGAGTCTTCCCATATCTAGCTATGAGAGCTTGTCTCACCAGTTTATATTTTCTTTCTATCTTCAGCATTCAACTCCAGAATCACATCAAAGTCATTCTGGGAAAGCCTCAAAATAACTCATGGTATTTGCTCACTCTTACACACGTTTAGCATTTCACAGGCAAGTTCAAATGTTTCCAGCCAATCAATAATGTCATTCTTCACTTCACACTGACTCGCCAATTCTTTAGACAGTTTGGGTTTTTTGATCCTAGAGTCATCAGACAGAGAAAACCCTGAAAGTGAAGAGTTTAGAGACAATGTTGTCATGGCTAACTCATGATGCATTTTCATTTCTTTCTCTTGGAGTTCAGGTTTTCTGCACTCCAGTTGAATTCTCATTTTCCCAATTTCAAAATGTGATTCGGAGGCATTGGTAGAGGGAGGTGTGGGCATGGGAGTGAAGTACCGGATATGGTCTAGTAATTGGCACTTTGAGCACTTCCAGCTCTTCATCTTCATCCCCATCAGAGACATTTTGCTGCAAGTCAGAGTTCTCACATGCATCTTCACCCAAATCAATATTAGGAGTAGGAGTGAAAGGCCTTTCATAATTCAACAGTTTTTGAATCATATCATTCTTGTTTCCTTTACAGTTGAGCTTATTTGTTTTTCAAAGTTCTCTAAGTGTTTCTACTTTAAATGCAACAAGAGCCTCCTGCTTATAGTTTTCCATATTACAATTGATTAGTTAAGTTACGCAGACTGTGTTTAGTGAATCATTCACTTGGACATAGTTATCCCCAGGAGTCAGTGTATCAAACACTACATCAATCCCATCGCTGTAACACCAATTGTTATGGAGTTTTACAAAGGTCTACCTTAGACCGGAATTTAGAAGACTCACACTTGGGACACAGGGCTCCAACACTTGGTATAGGCCTTAACCACACAAGTATGTTGGTAGCAATAGCTGAGCAGCAAAGCATATTTTAAGAGGGAGAACAGGCCTGTAGGTGGTACAAAAAACGTATAGAGTATACACATAGGTCAAAGAAACATTAACACACTAAACGTTATTTAAAATCAATGGTTTATTTTATATATACACTAAGGTAAAGTTAAAAGGTAAGTACTATAACACACAATAAGTGACTTTATGAAAACAAATGGGTTATTCAAAGTAAACCACTTTGTAATACTTTTTAGAATGGCAGTATGCAATTCAAAGGTAAGTAAAATACATTTGTAATAACTGTTTCATGTAAGAAAAATGAACTAAAACCAGCACAAGGTAAGTAAATGCTTGGCAATACTTTCACGAGGCCTAACACTTTAGAAGTCCATCACTAACTGGTTATGAGTTTTCCAGAGTCAGTTTGGAGGGCAAAACAGGTAAGGTATAGCTGTAGAAAGTTCAAAGTCCCAGAGGAAGTTGTCTGTAGCAAGTAAGAAAGAGTTTTCTTTGGAAAAAGGGTCAGGCACTTTGGAAAAGTCTCCCTGTAGGCTAAAAGGCGTTAGGCCTGGGCGAACATGTATGGGCAAACCCCCAAACACACAAATCAGCACTCCAGCAACACTGGAGCAGCAATTCAACTCTAGGTAAGTTCTACCAAGGGTCTCACAGTTCCTTAGGAGTGAAGAAGGAGTTTCCGCACAATGCTCTCACAATGCAGCAGCAGCAGACACAGTCACAAGATTTCCAGTCGGCGAGATGAAAGAAGTGACACTGGAGTGGATCTCATAGAAGCAATCGAGTGACAAGGCATCCAGCAAAGGATTCTTCTCAGTTCTGGAATGTTGGTGCCTTTTGGGAAGCACCAGTAAAGAACGATTTCCGCCAGTCAATTTGCCTCATTATCTTGGCCCAGAACCCTGGTGAGGGGACTTCAAGGAGTGGAATCCTGCCTCTGGAGGTCCAGAAGGAGTCAATTAAAGCTTCAGGAGAATTCAATTTTCAGAAGACAATGCATTGTACAGTGGCTACAGGTCCCAGCGTATTGGTGGTTTGCAGTCTGTGAAGGTCACAGGTCATCGTGGGATGGCTCGAAATGCAGGTTGTATCAAGACGGATTGGTCCCACTACTCTAAAGGAGAATGACATCCTCTTTGGGGTTCTCCTGATGCTTGGAAGAAGGGGTCCGACAGCAGCAGTTACTCAGAGGGCTTCTCTGGTCATCTGAAAGGGGCCACAACAATCCTCTCCCATTCCTCCATGTCAGTTCTTCAGTTATTCTGTTCCAGGGGTCAGCTTGTCTTCAGCCTCAGGATCCATGCCTTTTTTGAAGGAACCCAGCCATTCAACACCCATGCACCATTCAAACTCTGGATGAGGGCTGTCCTTTTGTGACATCCAGACCCCCCCCATTGGAATTGGTTTCACAAAGGCACACCAGGAGACAAAGAACAGCAGGGTTTTGGACTCCTCCTCTGTTTCTGGTTCTCACAGACATGCTAGAGCTTTGGCAGGATTCACAAAGGATTCCTGCCAAAGACAAAGGTCAAACCAGGACCTCCCCCACCCAGAATGGCAGAAGATGGACTAAGAAGGAACAATCAAAAGAGAAATGGCAAAAAAACGAATACAGCCACCATTTTGTATCAATGGTAACCCTTCTGTGCATTACCACAGCTGTGCGTACAGCCTGGGAGTAAAAATGCAGAAAGTTAGGAAGGATAAAACCACTGCCACCAGCCATTCAGATTTGCCTATCACTGAAACCAAAAAGTTACAGAAGCAGTGAGGAAGGTGATACAGTGTAACCCCCAGCGCTTCACATAAGGTGGTGTGTGCTGATGTCACAATGTAAACGTTAGGAAGGATACTAAATATTCCCCTGCCCTTGGGAACATAGGTTCTCACAAGGAAAATAACATAAAATAAAAAGGGAAGCCCAAGGGGCTCCCAGCCACACTATATAGAGAGTGTTGTGTGTAGCAAAAATCAATGAAAGATGACATAGACCTTGAAAGAAAGCATTTCTCCAAGAAGGAGTTACAAAAAGAAATGCAAAGTCTCCCAAAATATAAGGTTAAAAAATGAATGAGTGCAGAAAAAAGCTTCCGCTCACTCTGGGGAATGGAGCAAAAATTCAGAGGTCCAGCAAAAAGTACTCACTTCTGGAGGGGATTATGCATAATTCAAGTCCCCCAGCTGACTAACCCCCATCCCTGACACACACACATTCTGAAATTAAATATCCAACCACTTTCATAATATTTCACTTGAAAAACATCACACCATCACCACAAAGCTAGTTCTGATTGTCCCCTCTACCTCCTGCCCTCTCTTGAAACCAACCCTTTCCCCGCCCTGCCTACCAGCCCTCTCTTCGTTTACACCAATTTCCCAGGCCAAGTTCTACAACCTACTAGCACTTAGCTGCCCCTCAGTCTCCCCTGGAGACCCTTGCCCAAACTCCTTTCTAAAAAAAATTCTCGGGAGGATAGCTCAGGGGCAATGTGCTTGCCTTGGAAGCAAGACGACACGGAGCACCACAGGTTTGATCCCCGGTGTTAGGGAGAATTCTCTGCTTAGGCTGAATTTCCTAACCTAGTGAGTCCCCCACCAGCTTTGCTGGATTTCTGGAGTTTGTTTTTTTCCATCCTGCCAAGAGTGAGACTCTTTTTCTCCCACTCTTGGACATGAATGTGGTTAATTACTTTGAATGTCAATGTGTTCTATGGGCTATGGGGTCTTTTACTCCACAGGGTCTCATATGTTTTTCTATGTGTGTTACCCCGCACCCTCCATGCCGTAACACTGGGGCGTCCTAGAGGATCCCCACCATAGACTCCATACCCTGGGACCGACTACTGTCTCCCAGGGCATGTAAAGTCACCATTGGCTTTACTAGACCTAAATTTACTAACATAACTAGTACAAACCATCCTATTGTGGATGTGCTAGTAGGGGTAATTCGATTACCCCTGGGTCTGTTATTCGTGGGGGCACTGTCCCGTCCCCCCTCGTCGAGTTTTGGCTGGTGGCAGTGGAAACTACTCGTTATATTCGACCCCGAATATAACCCTATGGGATTCTTCCCATTGTTGGAGGTTAATACTTTTTCTCGTTAATCTCTAACATACCACTGGTTTATTTATCTTAAATAACTCTATCGGTTGGTATTTTCTGGCAGAACTCGGTTTTTAAAATGGCGTCTGTGTGACTCCTAAACCAAAGATTGAGCCCTTTGTTCCACTTTTGGCGGGCTTCTGCACAGAGGCACTCCAAAGTGGTGCCATTCTGTCTGGGTACCTCAGGGGGTGTGGGAGGGGGTTTAGGCACCCTGGACTGAGTTGCCTTGCCAACTCAAGTCGCACTCTGGTGTGATTGGCCCAAGTGGTGAGCCACCCCGCTCACCACTTAGCGTGTTTTAATTGACAGCTAGGCTGAATGAATGGGGGTTTTCTGCATAAAAGCAGGGCTTTTGGGACTGGATCTTCAGAAGTCACCACAGGACCTAAGAACCCGACGAGGGTAACGCTGAGCCGACCTGCAACGATGACACCTCCGGTGGAGCCCTGCTGAACCGACTCACCACTTCCCAACGATAGAGGAGATCTCCCGGCTGGAGAGTCTTCTTCCCCTGACTGGTGGGAACAACCAGTCCCCTTTCCTTTTTCTTCGCTTCCAGGGCGTAGTGGTCGAATTGCCCGTGCTGAGCACCCCGGCAACCGGATTTCCACTAGCCCATACCGCGACCAAAAGGTGGTGCCTTGTGACGGAGCACTCTGCGGCTGGTCTCTTCCCTGGTGGTGCAACGATCTTCAACTTTCCTTCGACGACTAGATCATCTCTTCCCTTGGCAAAGCCCCGAATTGCATCCTCCACCAGGAACAACTGCCCCCGCCGGAGCTGTCTCTCCACATACAAGGTACCGTGTCCGCCTGGCTTCCCTTGTGTCGGTTAGCGTGAGGTGTCTTAATCCTCGCCTCTCCATTGGGTCGCCTCCAAGCCTTCTTAACTTTCTGTTCTGAACTGTTCCAATCTTTCTGTGACAATTTGCGCCAAAGACTCGAAGTGCATTTCCACTGTGATACTTTTTGGGACATTTCGCCTTGCCTCTCTCCGAGTGGGCCTGGCCTCTGAACTTTGCGATCTACAGTAGACCCTGCCTTACTTGCCTTGAATTTGTTCGTAAAAGTGTTGGTACCGAGTTGATTTCATACCCTGCCTTTTCTCTCCCGTCCTACGAATACAAGAGTGCCATCTAGGTTAAAGCATTCACCTCTGTCTGCAAATAAGTTGTGCCGTTGAACCTAGACTTGTCGAACTATTGTTAGAGGGATTGATTTACTTATAGTAATTGTGATTGAAGTTATTTGCCGTATTCGTGCCAGTGTGTTTTCCATAGATGTGTTTTTATAAATAAATAACTATATATCTTTACACCGAAGCTCTGTTCCGTGTTTGCTTGTTCTACTGTGTAAATTGCCCTATTTTGTGTACTCCACATACTGCCTAACTCTTCTTGAGGGAAGTCTGACTGCTCAGCCACAGCTACCAAGTGAATCTGTGTGGTACAGACTGCTACCAAGTGGGTTTACTGCCAAACACCTGTAGTCCGAAAATCTTTTGCAGTGGTCCCAGAGGGAACTACACAGGTTTCCGCCTAACACCCGGGCCCGCTCTTAGAAACCTCTGGGTATTAAGCGTGTTATATATAACCTATCATATCATATCATATAACCACCACCTGTGCAGGTAGCATTGCCCACTCCATCATCAATAACTCCCTCTCATCTGGCATTTTCGCAGAGGCCTTGAAAATCTCTCATGTCAAACCGCTACTCAAAAAACCCAGTCTCCTCCCACTCTCCCCAATGAGCTACCACCCGATAACCAACACCTGCTTCATAGCTAAACTAGCAGACTGCACTGCATAGAAGCAACTTGACTTCTTCACAGAAGCCAATAGCTTCTCACCCCAGCCCACTCAGGGTTCTGACCCCTCTGTGGAATGGAATCCTCCATGGTGTCTATCTCAGATGACCTCAAAACAACTGCTGATTCAGAAGGATGTGCTGCACTCATCCTCCTCAATCTATCTGCGGCCTTTGACACCATCAACCACACAAGGCTCAGGAACAGGCTCCTCAGCCTAGACATCAAAGATTCTACCCTCAATTGGATCTCCTCATTCATTTCTAATCGCTCACAAATTATTCTCTTCCACATTTCTCCTCCGCCCCTTGCCCATCAAAAAAGGGTCGCACAAGGAGCCTCCCTTTTGCCCCTCTTCTTCAACATCTACCTAGGCCCACTGCTGGTTCTCATCCTCTCTCACAACCTTACCTGCTACAATCAAACAGACGACACCCAGATCATTTTCAAAATTCCTAAGACTCCGGCCTCCCCTTTCCTGACCTCGCCACTGGCTTCTCAGCTATTAACCTATGGATGATGACCAAACACCTTATCCTCATCCCGGGCAAATGAGTAATTGTATTATGTGGCAAAACTGGTCTCATTTCCCAACCTATACCATGACCACAAGCCGTGGTAGCCCGACCTGCCACATCCATTAGAAATCTTGGATGCACCATGGACGCAGACCTATCTCTCTCCAAACACATCAACTCTGTATCCAGAATTTGCCACTTCCATTTACGCATCCTAAAGCAAATCTTCCCCTATCTCTCCTACCCACAAAGAGTCTCTGCAATCATCTCCCTCCTACACGCCAGATCAGGAAAGCCCAACAAATCCAAAACTCAGCAGATAAACTGCTCCTTGACCTCTCGCCCAGACAACATATCACCCCACCATCAGAGTACTACACTGGCTCCCTATCAGCCTAAGAGTGACCGTCAAAGCAATGTGCATCACACACCGAGGCCTCCATAATACAGGACCAGAATTACTACAGAAAAACATCATACACTACCAACCCACCAGAAACCTCAGATAGGGCTCGGCCTTCCTCCTCTATCCTGACAATTATTACATGTGAAATTGTTGGTTCTTTTCAGAAGTCTTCTGAAATACTGCTGCACCCTTTTAGAGTGTGTGCATTCTAAAAGACTTATTTTTATGGAACGTGTTCTATGGGGCTGGATTAAAAAGTGAGAGTAGTGCATGGATTGGGAGGTGAAGAGTTTAAAAGCTGATATATTTTGTTTGGGAAGAAGGATACATCATACTTTTTTGTGAATGGAATGCAGCTTCATAAAACCCACCTCTCTTGAACACTACTTGTAATGGAGAATCAGATTAGCATGCAGTTAAACAGGCACTGCTGATGCAAGTCTCGCTTTTCAGATCCCTTCATGTTCTAGGAGTCTGTGGAACACTTAGCACCACAGATGACCAATGAGCCACTTAACTGCTCCTACATCTCTCCTATCTTCAAAATCTCGCTTCATTTGGGGATCTAACAGGACAACTATTTGTTGGTCTCTTCCCCTCACCCAGGGACTGCTGTCTGGATACACATTATGCCAACTTCCCGACAAGCCTCAGTTTTTAGACCACTATGGTGTGGATTTGGACCATTATAAAGATGTCTAATACAACATAAAATAACAAGTCCACAATCTTGAATATGAGTAATGTTTAACAGAAAATCTTACTACCAGGAGACCAATGCATATGGGACCCTCCTTTAAAGTATGTCTCCAGATTCCTCACTTCTGGTAATCACTCAAACACTCTTTCTGTTCTCACCTTCCTCAAGCTATCTTCAATCTGTTTATACCGTTGACATTGATTTCCTTCTGCTATCTCTGACCAATGTGAGCATCCAAGATCTAGTGCGTAAGTCAATTGCCTCTGTCAAACAAACCTTTCTACATCTCAAAACCTATGACATCTCTCCTACAACACCCCTGCCACTGGTAGGGATGGCCCAAGTGTTCGTAGTTGGGCCACAATCTTGCACCATTGACACATGCATGCTAAACACACTAATTGTCTCCCTTGATTTCTCTGATCACATATTGGCTGATGTCACTGACATCTTCTACTCCATTCCTTCCTTCTCTCCTGAATTGTCTTTCATACACTACTGCTAGTTTGAGAGGTACCAAAATTAGGTTCCTGATGCTCAGTTCCACCACAATCAAAGTAATCTACCACCCTGCCTCCAATTCCTCATTAATCATACCATCTCCCATTTCCTTTCTCCCGCAATGTTTGCAAATTCAGGATTCTCTTCATCTGTGAGTTCAAGCTTCGGCAGTTCATCAATTCATCATCACCATCATCTTTATTTGATTGGTCATCATAAAAGCACACATATGTTATCATACATAATACATGTACTAAACATTACCATGAAAGACAGTATTAAAATGTTAAATAATTGCATACATCTACTTAAACACTAAAATAAAAACATACAATTATCTCATACATAAATACATAATATTAAGGCTTATGCTAAGATATATCAACACATTAAAATATCCACATCACAACTTTCCAGATAGCTCTCTATCCATAATCGCATGTGTTTATCAGGACAAATGGCGCTAGTATTAACAATATTACTTATAGTAACTTGATGTCATTTTCCACACTGCTACTAAATAAGATGAGAAAGCCTTATCTTGTAACATTCCCTCTGTAACATTACATAGGGATAGAGCATCCATTATGTTGATGTTCGTCAATTGAAATGGCATGAATGTTAGGATTAACCTCCCTAACAGCCATACAATCCATTCACAATTTACCTAGCTCTCCACCAATACCTTGATCTCTACCCTTATTCCCATCCATCTCAATTACTGCCCCAGTCGCCTCTTGGGCCAACTCCTAAACTCCTTCATGTATCTGAACAATGAAAAAACGTTGCGACTTGGACTCTCTTTAACCTCGCCCGATGTTCACCCACCTCCTCCCACCACCTACATAAGGGATTGTTGCCCATGTACTAACAATCCCTCTTCAAACTCCATCTCCCTCTGCACTCACGTTCATACTCTTTGCTCTCAAGCAATACACTACATATCTGCTCCCAGTTCATCCAGTAGCACTGTACTCCCAGTTGTGCTCATTTACATTCTGTGTGACCTTTTACTGGAATATTGACAGGTCACTAAATCAGAAAATTATATTATGTCTCCTAATATTGCTGTGCTGTATTTCTTTCGGGGTAGCAATAATATAGTTTGGGGGCACACACGAAGAGGAAGCATATAGATGGTAAGTTGTCTTCCCCATAATAAATAAAAGTAAGGCAACTCTGATAAAAGTGTAAATGATACTGGCACCACAGTATTAAATTCAACATTTTTTTCGGTCACTAGTCTGATATGGTTCCCAGTGGAACTCCTCACCCAAAGAAATACAAACTATTACCACTATCCATCATTTGAAATTAGCTCTCAAGAGAAACCTTCCTCACCTCTTATCTTCTAGCATCATCAATGCTTTTGAACGCCCACTGAATCCACCACATGTATCTGCAAATAGAATACATTACTGGCGATATGTGTTTGCTGGCTTAGTTGCTTGTCTGTGGCATCCAATTCCGCTGTTCCAATGTGCCTTCTTTCACATCTGGTCGACTTTACTTGCCATTGCAACTCTGTCTCCACAACTGTAAAGCACAATTTAACACTGTTCTATATGATTACTCTTCTAAAGTATTTCTGGTAGAAGAACATGCGTATTCAAATCTATCATGGTTCTTTTGTTGCCCGAGAATGACTTTGAAACATTATTAGCCCCTGTGGTTTGCTGTCAGTCAATCAAGAGGTGCCAATCATGGGCATTACCTGCTCTTTCCCATGACAACCCTACTTCCACTCATTTACAACCCATTACCCCACTGGCTTTCCTTGCTCCTTCTGCTCATACTTGACACCTGGACAAGCACCCAGAATGTTCTTATAATTATGTTTGGTTATGTATAACGTGCTTAATACTGAAAAGGTTTCTAAGTGCAGATACGGGATTCGAACCTATGTTGCGCTGTGTCATCTTGTTTCCAAGACGAGCTCGTTGTCACTGAGCTATACTACCCGTGTCAAAGTGAAATTGCAGTAGGGCAGAACCTGAAGGACTTTTGCCATGTTTATGGTGGACATCTTATTTGAGTGTTTTCCATATTATATAAAAAAAAGAAAAAGATGGGTTGAATTTTTTTGTGGGGATGGCTTTTTTCCGGATATAAAATCGGTTAGCACTGTGGATGTTAAGCAGACGTGCTAATAGTTACAGTGGCATGTTTGATTGGCGTTCCTGGGTGGTAAGAAACTGCCACATTTGTTAAAGGCTCTAACTTGCTCAAGCCTATTAACTTGGAACGTCAACTGTAACCTCTCTGTATGTCCCAACACGTTCTTCATTATGTTTTAATGTATGCATATTATTTTATTATAGATTTTTAGATAGATGCAGTGGAATTCTACATTACAGCCCGTAGTTCGACTTATTCCCAATAATAATACTAAACTTTTGGAACTACCAAAATTGTATTTACTTGGCATCATTTTAGTTCTGTGTTCTGCACAAAACACAAAAATGCCAAAGAACACATTGTTCTTTTCACAAGATACCTTTAGACGATTCCCATTAAAAAGCTACCACTGTCCTGACTATCGGATGATTGCCAAAAAGATGGGCAGTGCATTCCGTTCCCATTCTGTACACACACACATCTTGATAACTGTCACTAAAAGTGATGGGATGATGCTGTTCATAGAAGATTTGCAATTTGTGTGATCACGTGGTGCATGAAGAATAGAACGGCTTTCAAATCGGTATGAATGTTAGGCCGCACAACATTTGAAACTGCAATAAAGCCTATATTTGAAATTGCTGCTGTGGAAATCACACATTATGAAGCGAATGCAGCAGAAGCTGCGACACCACAACCTACTCACGCGTAGATACATATTTTCCTCTGGATGCCCTGGTGTTGAAGAATGTGTGAATTGTATTGACTGTCCTTCACAAAAAAAACCATAGTACAAGGTGTATGGGGAATATACAGCCAAGGCATATCGAAGGTACATTCTACTAGAGGTCTTAAAGTGTGCTCCCCAAATGTTCCTCTATTATGTATTTCTTTTTTCCCCCATTTCAATTATTGTTTAGGTGTAGAACCCCACCTGAACATATTTTACTGAGTGTCATTTAAAAAAGTTAAAAGTTAGTATAACACCAAACGATTTAATTCTGGGAAAGAATAACTGAGATAACCAACATTTTGTAGTCTATGAAATGAATGCCTGACTGCATATAGGGTGAACATTTGGGGGAAGAGGATCTCAGTCAAAAGACCTAGAAGAGCCAGATAATATTTTTCGGGGATTTGTGACACTTGTAGTAAAGTTGTTGTGTCAAGACTTTCTTCTGACCAAACTATGTATCTAACTTCCATATGTTAATTAAATCTGGTACTATATCATTCCCTAAACTTGAAGCTGCACTAAACAGTTTCATGCATTCGCTCGCAACCACCCCACCAATGACACCTATTTCTGCATCTTATCTGGAATGCAGGATTATGAGCTTTGTGATGCCTAGAGCCATATCCTACATTTTGAGGAAAGTATTACAACCTCTTGTTTTGTGTGCATTCGGATACATCAGCTCTACACAGAAAATGAGGGAAATTCTTGATGAGTGGCACTCAACTCACAGAGGCATGGATGGATTGCTGGCTCCGAAGCCTTAATGGTGACCTCTGAAATGTCAGTGAACTAAAAACAAAATGAGCATCTGGTTAGTCATCTGGACAGAGGGACTAGAAACATCATCATACAGATCATAGCATGTCCCAGCCAGTCAAGAAACCATCTTACATAGTGAGGTTGCATGATCTATCTCATGAGTTGCCTAATAAAAGCAAGTGTGAGTGGTTTACTCATAAATAACAGGTGTTCTATTGGATTTACAGACAAGAAAAAGCGCTGGATTTAACCCGCAGAATAGGGAGTGTGGAAAGTACCCAGTAAGTCCCCGGCAAGTATACAGGTACAACGGGAATAGACGGACACACGCAATTAATTTTGATACAAGGAAGCAACATTTCAAAGTACGTATGTATAACAATTCAAAATACATACCAATGTACAAGGTATGCCAGAGGATCTGTCCAAGACCCATAGAGTCTTAAAACTTCCCCCAAACTGACCCTTTCTGATGCATCATAAAGGAAAATGGGGATTTCTAAGTGCTTTGAACCTATTGTGTGGGTTCCAACCTGAAAAAAAGGTTATTCAAATATGTAAACCCAACCAGTGCCAGTGTATGGGCACCATAACCGTCTGTTTCTGATGGGTACAATGGACACAATCTTGAGGCTGGCTGATTTCAGGTTCCTACTCAATAGATGTCTGCCCATGCTGGTGGTCAGAGAGGAAAGGACAATGGATTGAAGCTCTTTAATGACTGTGCAAAACGACTTGAGAGTGATTTTTTGGTTGTTTGGGAGATATGTTAAGACTTCGAATGCAGGGGGTATATAGAGTCTGGCTGCATTGAAAATATCATTCATACTACTTGGTTCATACCAATACATTGACTTTTAATAATGCAATCACATTAGGGCTAGGACTCGGATAACATGCATTTTCTTGAGCATCTGAAGGTATGGAACTATTTTCTTGAGCACGTGTGTAGGAGTAGCACATTTATTGTGCAATCTGATTAATTTGTGGAACACTTAAGAGCTGATTGACACATATAATTCCCAAATTCTTGACTTTCACAGTAGTGCACTTCAGTGGGCCCCATGAAGCAGATGAGGAACATGGCTGGGAGAATGGGTCTCGAGTTCTAAAACACATGGGCCCTCATTACGACCCTGGCGGAAAGCAACTGACCTGACCGCAATAGCGTAAATAGCGTTTCCGCCATTGCACGACGGAGTAAAGTGCGGCTAATTCTGACCCATCGGGCACGAGCACTACGCCTTGGCGGAAGTGCAAAGTCCGCGATGGCGGAAATGTCCCCAAAACGCCCCTCACCGCCGTTGTACGGCGACCTAGGTGCAATTCCGCCACCGATCATAGCGGTCACCATAATGAGCGGCAATCGGAAAATACGGTGACCGTAAATATACGGAAACTGAAGCAAAAACATAGTCCCGGAACGGGAAACAGCACGCCGTACACCTATAAAATCAGAATTTCCACACAGCCATTACAAATACTACCCTGAGAGACATCCCAACCCGTCATTCACCCTAGTGAAACCAAAACAATGGGAAAAGTAGCGAAAAAAGCGTGCGACCGCAAGCGGCAGGTCCACTTCTCACGTGAGGAACTCACGGTGCTCACAGAGACCCTCCAGGAGAATGCTGCCGTCGTCTTCTCGACGCAAATGACCAGGACGGCACTTGCGAACAAGAAGGCCATATGGGCCCTGGTGGCACAGCGGGTAAGTGCTGTGGGGACCGCACCCCGCAACCCACAGCAATGCAGAAAGCGATGGGACGACTTGCGGATACGCGTACGGAGCATACTATCTGCCAACCGTAACATTGCCACAGCTAAAGGGGGAGGATCGGAATCACCCATCAAGTTGACCCCCTGGGAAGAAATCTGTGCCTCCACCATTGGAATGGAGACCATAGAGGGAGTCGGAGGGATGGAGAAAGGAGTGCAAACATACGAAGAATCAGGTAGGTGTTCCAAATAAAACAATGCTAAAACCACAATGTCCAATCATGTGAAGTACCATGTGTCCGCATAGTGCAACAGAAACACATGTCCAGGAGAACGTCCACTTACATTGGCCTGATAGCGCACATTAAAAGTCAAATTAAATAAATAAATAATTAAAATTCCTAAAAACACCCTCTACACGTGCAGCAGGCACCCCCTAACTGCAGGCTGCAATACAACTGCACCCTCAATCCACACAAAAATGAAACCACCTCCAAGGCCCTGACCCAAATCACCCTCAGGTACCACCCCAATCCATGTGATACATTGCCATTCCAATTTCCACAGACCCATAAATAACGCTCGCCCTCCTTTACTCCACCACAGGGTCCGATTCAAACGACGAGCTCCAGGACACCCCTACCAGCACACCTGCAAAGAGGGCCAAGACCAACGGCCAAAGACCCTCCACCTCAGCTGCACAGATCAAGACACGGCAGCAGCACAAATCAAGTGGCAGCACACAGGAGGGGACTTCAACAGGCACCCCAGCAGCCAGCGTGGCCACAACAACACCACCACAGGCCCCCCCAATGGATGCCACAGAAGGCACTGCTTCTGGTGGCAGCAGCACCATAGGTGACACTGCATTAATGGCAGCATGCTCCGACACAGAAAACGGTGATGTCGATGTACGATCCATCCATGACCTGTCTCAATCCCCCTGTTTGTTTCATCCCATACACCATGAGGATACCACGCAGGGGCACTCACAAGACGACGACTGGCCATCCCCCACAAGCCCTGTGTCAAGGCAACATGAGGTGATCAGCCCCTCTGTGACACCACCGCAAATGGCCATGGCCCAGCAGAGGCAACAGTCCCTCGACCAGGTGATCGTGCAACAGCAGCAACTGGCCACGCTCCTCAAGGACCATGCTGATGAATGTGGGGGTACCAAGGCAGCCATAGAAACATGTACAGAGACACTAAGGGCAGAAATGGAGAGAAGCACCGAGAGCCTGAGAGTACAAATGGAGAGAAGCACCAAGAGCCTGAGAGTACAAATGGAGAGAAGCACCGAGAGCCTGAGGGGGGAACTGCATGCGACGTATGTGCTGAACTTGCCGCTGTGCGCCGTGTGCTCACTGAGCTCTCACAAACCCTTAGGGACATGCATGGACGTGAGCAGGCAGAGACATCATCCGTTGCAAGTTCCGTCCAGGGCAGCCCCCAACGTAGATCTGGGAGGAACCTGCGCTCCACAGGCAGGGGTGCCCCTGATACCCAGAGAGGGGGCTTGCAATAGCGTCTGCCCACTGACAATGAGCATCCATGGACACTGGTGTTCGGGGGGGAGGTAGGAGGGTGGAGGGGGTGTGTTGGGCTTACTTGGGTGGCGGGTCGATGGGGTGTGTAACACAATTTCACATATGCTATAAACATTTCATTGTGTACGAGGCCATTATAGGCGTACAGTCCATATTGTGCATGTTCCAGACACACACAGTGCCACAAGTCCCGTGTCCATGTATCAGCCACCAGGCGTGAGTGCTAGAAGCACGAATCTATGATAATCTGACGAATTTCACGGCCCTCCTGTGCCTCGCGGACTCCTTGAGGTGCTGCCACATCCCCACCCACATCATGACCATATTCAGGTGCTTGCAGTTCTGCGTCAGGGGGCATGGGCACATTTCTACGTATGCACATGTTGTGTAGCATGACACATGCCATGACCATCTTTGCAACCTTCTCATGGCGGTACAGGAGTGCCCCGCCAGACCTGCTGAGGCAGCGGAAACGACCCTTCAGTAGGCCGAATGCCTGTTCTATGACTACACGGGTACGTGAGTGGGCATGGTTGTAGTCCTCCTCATGCTGGTTCTGTGGGTTCCGGAGTGGTGTAAGGAGCCATCTCTTCAGTGGATACCCGGCATCACCTGTATGTGGACAATAAAGGATGTTTGAGGAATGACATTGCTACGTAAGCACCCCCCCCTTCCTGCCAGGTCATTGCCGCATCACATACCCCACATTATCATGCATGAAATGAGACTCACCGAGTAGCCAGGATCTGTTCCCTGCATGTCGCTCCATGTAGCGTGGTATTGTAGAGTTCCGTAAGACCATGGAATCATGGGTTGATCCAGGAAATCAGGCACAACAATGTGTAATGATCCTGTTTGAGTCACACACCATTTGTACATTAAGAGAATGATATTGTTTTCGGTTGCGGTACTGGGCCTCCATGGCATGTGGGACAACCATTTCCACATGGGTGCAGTCGATGGCACCAATGCAACCCGGTATGCCGGCAAGTGCATGGAATCCCACTTTTGTGTTCGTAATTTCCTGCTCCGAGCGTGGTAGAGAGATGTAGTCGTCTGCGTGCTTCAGGAGGGCATCGAGCACTTGCAATAGTGTCCGTGACAACAGTGGCTGTGAAATGCCATGCAACTGTCCGACTGTGTGCTGGTAGGTGCCTGTGGCCAGGAAGTGGAGTACAGACACCACCTTCAGTAGGGGTGGGATGGCGGTTGGGCTATCTATCATGCTGACAAGGTCAGCATGTGTCATGTCCACAATGGCGGTTATGGTGTCCCGGTCCAAACGGTAGAGGGTGTGGATCTGCTCATCAGTGAGGTTGAACGGATGTGCTCGGAGGCGTGGGATTGCGGGCTGCCTGCGTGGTGGTAGTGGCTGTGCTGGTGGGCCTTGCTGGCCCTGCCTTGCCCTCCTCCTCCTCCTGCGTCTCCTCTGTGCGGCCGGTTGTTGTAGTAGTTGGTGTTCGTTTTCTTCTTGAAGTTGGAGTACTTGCAGTGCTATCAGGTCCCCCAGGGCCAACATCGCTAGTCCTGCCGGTAGCATTTTGGAGTGGGTGTGGTTGTGGGAGGGGGTTGGGTGTGCAATTTATGTGTTTTCAAGCTGTATAGCCTCCACCTGTGGTGATTCATTCCACCTGTGCAAGCTGCAATCCCCTTTGGGCGAGCACGTCCCGCACACAGCGCTGCAAATCGACGCATGGCATCTTGCTATTACAATCATGTATTTCATCCGGATGGCAGTGAGATATTGCTTCATATGTTAATCCTGCTATGGTCCCATTGTTTCACATACTATCTTTGCAGTCGGGAACAAACTTGTGAAGGGTCAGTGGAATGTAGTACTCGATTAAAGGTGGACCCTCATGCAGCACTGTACCGCTGTTCACCGACCGGCGGGCGTCCCATTTGTGAGTGAAGCCAGTTGCCATTTTCACACACTGCCGCACTAAATGGATGGATTTGTGATTTCAAGCGGTCGCAGATGCCTTTTCGACGTGATGTTGCAAATGAGGAATTCGAAGGACAGCGCTTTCGGTTTCCAGCTAGCGGCGAGGAGACACCCACAGGTCTGACTGCAGATAGAAAGTTCTATTGTTTAATGTCCTTGGGACAGGGGCCATGGCGAGAATGCAATGATTGATATGAATAGTATGGGATGCGCAATAGCGTAGTGGAGGATAAGGCAGGACGTTCCCAAATACATGTTACTTCACAACACTAGAATTCCGGCCTGGAGCACAGTGGATTTTGCAGACTGCATTAAGCACAGACTCAATGGAAATTTCAAATGTTATGTGAGTAAATAATCAGGCGTTTTTATACCGGGATGAGGGAATGATGTATGGATGCATGGACAGATGATTTAATAGAGAGTCTGCCATGTACATGGCTTTTTGGAATCTATCAACTTCCTCTGCGCTATGTGATGCAGGGCTGCCATAGTGGGACCATCGTCTATCTGCCCTTGTTGAACCCTCCCTGTCTCGACGCGCCTTCAAACACTTGTGTCTATGCACGTTACTAATCCCATCTAATGGATTCTGTTTTAACAGACGCATGCACACAAACACTCGTTTGTAATAGTGTTTTCACCTCGATTTATATAGTTATGATTCGCAAGTGATTTTTGGGTGCGAATAATCCTTTTGAGTGGGCTAGCATGGATATGGCTTTGGATTTAGTGTGATCTTTGAAGTGAGTAATTCAAATGGAGTTCAGATGCCCATACTATTCTTTTTCGTTTCATTTGGGTGACAGGTATCTCCTCCCCTTTTGCCGCTGCCATCTGTATGCCACTCCTGCAGATGGCTTTTACTCCCGACACCTGCTGCTTCGTGTTAATCAGTGGAGCACCATTACGATCTTATGGGACGATCGCCAATGGCCCACATGCCCTTAGGCAGTACTAGTGGCTAGGAGCAACATTTCGAGTTTTCAGCTGGACTAGTGCCTACCTAATGGGACGGCCCTGCGGTTCTAGGCGCTTCCATGTTGCCTTTTTGAACGTGAATGTAGCCCCTGTGTACCATGGAGGAACAGGGCGTCACACAAGAAGAAGCTGGTCATTTATTGCGGATGCAGCCCACAATTATGAGATATGATTTGGAGTTCATGACCTAATAGCTGTATGGCCCGGGTGATTTTGTTGTGCATTAAATTTTGATTATGATATTGACCGTGTAGCGTTATTCTTTGCAAGTAATGTAGCATATTCCTATTTGTGGAGCGATGTATTGTGAGGAGATCTGCTTTGGGTTCCGGCTTCTGAGTATAGTTGCGTGGTACTGTACTGGGCGCGTTTGCCTACGAAGGCCAGTAAGGTCAGGGATAGGGGCTGCAATTATGTCTGTTTTGATGATGTCATGCTCATGGGAGGGGGATTAGCTTTTGTGTAACAGATGCCGGTCAGCCAGGTGGATTGGTGGAATGATGTGATTTTCAGAATATGGCTGGTCACAGGTGCTGTGTTTGCGTGCGTTTCTTGGAGGGAGACTGAGGTCATGTCCATTGGAATAGATTCTGTATTCGTGCCATCTGTGCCCTGCTGCTCCCATTGGCCCCTCTTGAGATGTGCCTGGCTGCTCAGTCACTCTGCCAACTTGTGTGGTACATGCTTATGCTGATGGTTGGTTTGTTTACTGGCAGGAGTACAGGGCTGGTGCAGTCTCACTCAGGATACTGCTTTGTATGTTGCCTTACACTGGTGTCAAGCGATGGGGGGCCTGTTTTTGTTTGTCTCAGTTTTCAGTTCATGTTGCTGTACTTGAAGCTTCACATGCCTGTGCTGCATCAGTACGGCAATGGTGCCATGGCTAATATGGATGGCCACTCACAAGGCACTTGGAGCCCCTACATTCATTTGTTCGTTGGCATGCATGGGTGACTTGTACATTTCACTGGTTGCATTGTGTGACTTCATTGCACCTACGAGGAGTTGTGCAATGTGGCCAGGGAGTGGTGTACAGGCACTCAGTAGGGCCTTTTACGGTTGGTTTGCGATGCCGTACTTCTCACCATGGCGGAATGGTACTTTCCGCCATGCTTGATGGCGTTAGGTACATGTCCGCTAGGGTCAGAATTCCCGTACCGTTGCGCCATGGTGGTAATTACGGTTTCGCATGGCGCGCGTGCGCGTACTTGGTGCAGTTAGCGTTGGCGTTCACTACGGTGTCGCTAATGGCATCGTACTTTACGGTGACGGGTCATAATCGCACCGAGCAGTATTCGATGGCGGTATTGCATTTCCGCCATCGTTTTTCGATTTCCGCCAGGGTCGTAATGAGGGCCATGATCTCAGTTTTAACAGATTGTCTCTAGTCCAATTCTGAATTTGTTTCAATAGACACAAAATTGGGTCATTTTAAATCTTACTGGAAGGGAGATCCAATAGTATCTTGGAGGTACCATGATAGATTTTAATTGTAGTAGTGTGCATTTTAAACAACCATGGGACATATTAAAACCCTATGTGACCCCAGAAAGCATGTGGGATAGGACAGAGGAAAAGCCCCTCTATTTGTACTTGTGTATATCAATTATGTAGGAAGTTCTCTAATCAGCTGAGTGTTCTTCCCCACAATCCACAACAACCTTAACACGCTATACCAGTATAATTTGGTTGGCAGTTTTATATTCTGTGGAGAAGTCCAGTTAAATGAGGGCCAATTGTCTATGTTGTTCTAATACCTCCAAGAGTTTGTAATTCATAAGTGAAAGACTATTCTCAGTGCTACTCCTTGGGTGGGAGCCTGATTGCTTTTGTGAAGGAAATTTCTGTTTCCATTAAACACCATTGTTGTTTGGTGACAATTTATTGTGTCTGTCTTGTAGGACCAAGAAGGGGATACTTGAGATGGTCCAACATCAGAGACAATGGATGGATCCCTGAAGGGCTTCTTCCACAAGGGTATATATCTAGAAATGCATTATCTACTCAGTTGTTAACAAAAAGTGGTGAATTGTTAGTAGGGAAGACATTCTTTCTTGTCTTACTTGATTCATTGGAGATACACCACTTTGTGAAACCTAGGCTTTCTTGTGAAACCCGCCAGACTCCCCTGACCAGGTGCTATAGAATCTAGCGCTGTATCCAGTTGGAGGTGTACCTCTCCTCAGACACAAAATCTGGCATTCCCGTCCTACTAGACAGACACCATGCCACACACTAGCCAAAGCAGAGCAGCACACCGGCGCAACAGTAGGCCTGATTTAAACCACCACAGCTGAACTCAACCACCACCAACACACAGCCCATGACCCCTTCCCTGCACCTCATCAACCTGCGACCCTTACACCTCACCTGCTCACCCTCCGTGCCAAACCACCCCTCACCCTGACTCACTATCACCCGCATGCAGATCCCACTCTGCTCAATTAAGAGTGGCAAGATGGAGAGAGGGAGCAGAGAACATTGACCCCCGGAACAAATCAGACCACACAGTTTGCCATATAAAACACACATCACACACCACCCCTGCCGCCATTCACTCACCTCCATCAGCCGCTCACACTGTCTCCGAACAACATAGCACATCCAACTCGCATTTCCCCAGTCTCAACGCAGCAAGAGCAGCTCTGTCCAAAACCCCAAGCTCCACAGCCCCTCCCACTCTCACCCACACCCCTTGGACTGTCCAAAAGCCAAGGAAAAGCCCAGACCAAAGACACCTTATACTGCCACTAGCATCACCCATTCTCCAGCCCACAACGCACACACTTCTACCACAATATAGGACCCAAACCTCACCTCCTACACCCAATCCGGTCCTAGCCCTATTCCTTTCATCTCGCTCTACCGCTATTCCACATTCTCCACACTGCACCTCCCACCCTACCCTGCTCCACCCACCTTCTTGCCTCCCCTCACTCCAGCCCCCCCCCTACAACTCACAACCCTACCCCCCAGCACCTACAAGGACACCACGCCAACTATCCTACATACTCATCAACACCAGGTCAGTCTCCAAAAAAAAACTCCACATCTATGACCTCATCACAGAAGAAAACCCAGACATCCTTTTTATTACTCAGACCTGGTTTTCTGATGACTACCAGCCCATCGTGCATGAGACCTTCTCACCTGGCTACAACCTTTCAGTCCATAACAGATTGTGAAGAGGTGGAGGACTTGCGATACTACGCAAATGCCTATTCCCACTAATAATTAAGGACACCTCAACCAACACCACAGATTACAAATCCCTCATGGTAAGACTGCATCTCACCCACCTTCCACCGCTTCCTACTCATCTACAGACCCCGTGGCTAAGCAAAAACTTCACACACACACTTGGTGAAGCGCTGGCCACTAACCTCATCCTACATCCAATACTTAACATGTTAGGGTATTTCAACATTTGGTTTGACTCACCTTCAAACCCTATGACCTGATCACTCACAGACAAAATAGAATCACTCAACCTGACACAACACATCTCCACACACACCCACACAGGAGGTCACACCATCGATGCAATCTTCAGCACTACAAACATGTCTACCCAGCCTACCGCCCCCTCTCATGGACTGATCACTCAGCAATTTACTTCTCCATACCACTAAGCACAGCGGCTGGTGGTCAAAGATCGCCACAACCCCCACCAACCACCTCTCCTCTCATTTCACTATGGAATGAAGTTGTAATCACCCCAGATCGAGCACACTCCCTCTTCAAATCTCTCCCTACACTTTACCTCCAGGTAGGACCCCCACTGATCGAAACCTTCAACCTCTGGCTTACAAACACCCTCACACTACTCATCCCAACAAAAAAGAACTCTCAGAGATCAGTACCAACACCCAGATGGTACACTGCCAATCTGATATGACTAAAAACCCTCAAGCACCGCCTGGAACAGACCTGGAGAACCAACCCTGTAGCCCAGAACAAAACCGCCATAGTAACAACAACCAGAACATGCAGACTGGAAATCAGAAAAAAACAAGAAAACATTATATGGGAACAGAATCCTAAAATCTCAATACCCGAGCAAGGAACTGCATAGAATCATATACAAATTCAAATCCCCTGACTTCTGGAGCCACCCCCCACCTGTCTCCCAAACCCTATGCAACACCTTATCATTACACTTCCACAATGTCGCTATCAACAAACACTCCACCATCAGCTCTAAACTGGAACACATGCCCCAGCCACTGCCCACTCACATGCTGCCCTTCATCAACCCCCCCCTCGATACCAATGTCCGATACTTTCTCTCCCACCATTTCACACATGGAGTTCCTCTTGCTCGTAGCAGATAGCCACCCTTCACTCTCCCCTGAGGACCCCTGCGCACCCACACTCCTCAAAAACATCATAGCCTGAACCTGTGCGGGTAGCAACGTACTCTCAATCCTCAACCACTCACTCACATCAGGATCATTCCCGGAAGCCCTAAATACCTCGTACATCAAATCTATCCTCAAAAAACTGACACTCAACCCACTCCTCCCCCAGAACTACTGGCCTATCTCCAACACATGCTTCATGGCCAAACTCATGGACCGCGCCGCATGCAAGCAGCTTGGCTCATACACCATAGCCAACAACCTCCAAAATCCTGTGCAATCAGGCTTCAGGCTGCCTAGGGAAACAGAATCCTCCCTAACCTCCATCTGGGACGACCTAAAAAGAACAGCCGACTCAGAACGCTGCACTGTCCTCATCCTAGTTGACCTCTTCGCAGCCTTTGATACCATCAATCACACAATCCTACTAGACATGCTACATACACCTAGGAATCAGAAGCACAGCCCTCTCATGGATATTCTCTTTTGTCTCAAATTAATCACAAATCATGTACCTCAACCCGTTCACATCCACCACATGACCAGTAAGAAAATGTGTCCCAGAAGCAGCATTCCTTTCTCCCCTAATCTTCAACTTCTACTTAAAACCCCTGCCCGGAATCATCCGCTCACACAATCTTACCTGCTACAACTATGCAGACACGACACCCATATCATCCTTGAAATCCCAAAGTCTCCAGGCTCTGGCAGTCCGAACCTATCATCATGCCTCTTGGATATTGACCACTGGATGACGATCAACCGCCTCATCCTCAACCCTGGGAAAACTGAAATCCTAGTTTGCTGGCAAACAGCCCTCTAATACTGTGGTCTCAATCCCTAGAACCAGCACCAACAACTTCAAACACAGCAAAAACCTTGGATGCACTTTGGACACAGACTTATCTCTCCCCCAACACACCACGCCCATATCTAAAACCTGTTTCTTCCATCTACGGATTCTCAGGCATATTTTTCCTTACCTCACCTATCCTCACAGCTTCTCGGTTATCAACTCCATCAACCTGTCCTGCCTATACTAGGCAAGCTGCCTCTACCTAGGCACTCCAGCGTTTCAACTGAGGAAAATCCAAAGAATCGAAAACGCTTCTGCACGCCTGCCCATTAATCTTCCTCCTAGAGAACACATCAGCCCTACACTAAAAGTCCTCCATTGGCTACCGATTGGTTGACGCACTACCTTTAAAGCCATGTGCATCACCCACCGCGCCATCCACAACACTGGCCCAGAATTCCTTCAGGACAATATCCTGAACTGCCAACCGTCAAGGAGTCTCAGATTGCGGACAGCATATCGCCTAGTGGTCCCACTTCACAACTCCTCCAGGTTGGGCGGATCCTTGTTCTCCGTCCAAGCGCTGATTATCTGGAACTCCCTACACATTCGCAATACTAAAAATCACCTGAAATTCAGAAAGGCCCTAAAAACCTGGCTTTTCCAAACATCTTCTTGAACCCTCCCCCTCTCTAAACTACATTGCTGAACCAACATCCCTATACACCGATTACAGCACAGATACTGTCAGCGTTCACAGCAGCCAACCTCAACAAACCATCACCCCCATCCACACCAACATTCGTACCCGATAATTACCGCAGGGAAGCTGGCAGCATCCGCTGAGGCGCACCGCAATAAACCTTACTCCTCCTCCTATTAGAGCATGGATTACAGCAGCGCTCACATCGGCCCACCTTGACAAACTATCGCCCCCATGCACAACAACACTGCTATCCGATAAATACACCAGGGAAGCCGGCAGTATTCATTGAGGCACAGTGCAATAAACCTCACTAGCCCTCACTGCACAGAACTCGCCCAGAGATACCATGAACAATGAGACCACACTGTCACATTGGACAAAGATAAAGAACGCGACAGCCAAACTACACTATAGCATACAGTATGTATACCTTACACCCTCTCTGTGGACACAGGCCACATGCACGGCCAAACATCCAAGCACCATAGAATGCAGCTATGGCTATGCCTTCCGCTCTAGCAGTGCACATAGCCATCCACACTGAAACCCCTGACCCGTACCTCAACAGATCTGCCAATACTATACAGCGACTACAACGAAAAGGAAATTCAGTACAGCTGGGCACACATCGAATCTTCAACAATTGCACTCTATCCTAAACCCCAACAGCACCCACCCATGTGCCTGACCTCTGGGCTGCATAGTGAAGCCTAGCCAGCCACCTAAATCCTAAGCCGGTGAAATTCACACAAGTATCTCTTAATCTAAACTGTTAGAATCTCCACCACATTAACTGCGGTCACTGAGGGCGTTCGTATCACAAAGCGCACTAGGGCCACACAAATGGGGAAAGAGCACTATATAAATAACCAAATACAATACAATTCAAACATTAGTTTAGCTGAATCAATGTATCTTGCTTTAGTGATTCATGCACTAAACATACATGTGTGATATTAATAGGATAAACATTTCACAGTAACATGTTGGTGTAACATGTTCCATTTTCTAAAAACAAAGTGCATGGAAGCCAGTACAATGGCTGTTAAGCAAGTGCTAAGACAAGGAATTTATTTAATGCAGACCTCCAAATCAAAGCCTCTAGTGGAATGGAATTAGATGAAGTGGTAGTACCTGCACAATCAGTTGTACACTTGCCAGTTTTGTATGTGTTTGAGGTTCGGATAAGAGTGCTCCATGTCTGAGGTAGCATTATGCCTGATTTAATTTGTAGTTTATGCTCTGATGTTGGTGTGATACTCTTAAAACGAATGGTATATAGATAGAGCTAATTGAATGTGTAGATTGTGGGCTGGCAGTTGTTTTCCTTTTTTGTATTTCTTTTTTTATTGTATCATACAATTAAATAAATAAAGGTTAATACATTTACACCAAATCCATTCACGTCAATCAATTCATCCCTCCAACTATAAAATCCATATAACTATTAACAGTTCAAAACATTAATTCATCTAAAATTAATATTATTTCATAAATTTATCTCCACATTTTTGTAAAAAAATCAATGGAACCCTCATGTGTTGCAGACATACAAATGTATCAAAGAACAAAAGGGAAAGCAGACAAATCAAACCCTGAAGCTCTAATTGCTTTTCCACGCAAATTAATCAAGGCATTACAGTCAAAAAGGAGATGGCAAACCGACTCAATTATTTGTTCTCTGCAAAAACCGCAGTCTATCCCCCTTGTGAATTTGATACCAACCCCCTACAATCTCAAATGATTTTACAGCATTGAATATTAAACGCAAATATTCCCAGACATTGGGCCTCATTACTGGTCGGGCGGTCCGGAATTAACAGTGACGGTAAACCCGCCGCCACTGTTAATTCCGGACCGCCTGATCCCGAGTCCTGCAGGCGGGAGGTGATCTTCCCGCCAGGTCTGACCTGGCGGGTTGAACACCTCTCGCCTGCAGGCGGACGTGGAAACACCAGCACCATCACGAGATGGTGCCGGTGTTTCCACTTCCCCATTCCCATTGAGTCCTATGAGACTCAATGGGAATGGGGATTTACACCATTCCGCCTCCGGGATTCCCAGGACACCAGGGACGTAATGCCCTGGTATTTCCTGGAGTCACAGAGGCGGAATGGTAATACGAGTCCGGCGGTAACCAGGCAGTTTTACCGCCGCAGTTACCGGTTGACTCGTAATGAGGCCCAATGTGTTTTCCGATAAAGTTACAAATGTAAGTAGGAGCCAATTGCCTGTCAGGTAAATACGGTAACAACCTGTCGGACGTAGACTTAGTGGCCAAGGTAGTGATCAATTGTTTGTGGATAAATCCGCCAGGGAAACTCTCGTAGTTCTTTTAAAATGGTTAAGACCCAGCATTAATGGATCGCCCTGAGAGCTCCCAATCCATCTGTCAGCTAAACACTTCCTTCCCAGGGTAGATGATTTCATGAAAGGGACTTTGGAAGTGAGCCCCTCAAACAATATCCCCATAAGGGGATTACTCTGGGCATGAGAAAGCATTCAATAGAGCTTCAAACAGTTCAACATAATTTGCTCTCGTATCAGAAAAAGATCAGACTCCAAGAATACCATTTCAGATGAGACATAAGGGGGTAATTCTTAAGAGTCTTTGAGAGTTTTAATTTCGAGTTTGGACAGGACCCCTAAGGACCCCATGGCCCACACCTCAGCTGCATAGCAAATGATAGGAACAATTTTCATAGAGTGCAGTTTAACTAATGTACCCACCAAATAGCCTCCTCCCTTACAAGCAAAGGAACAGATGTCCCCTGAGATTTGAGCGGAACACATCTTAAGGTTATTCAAGTGGGAGACACTCTTAAATTTTGCATCAAATACAATGCCAAGGTATAGATACTGGGTAACAACCTCAATGGGGGGTACCCTTCAAATTCCAGTCAGCTCTAGCCACACGTTTGTGTTGGATGTCAAATATCATGATCTCGTTTTGGAAGAATTCACCTTGAGGGAATTGAAAGCCGGATAAAAATTAAGGTTGTCCAAAGTGATTTGGAGTACACCTGGGGTTATATCAAGAATTATGTTATCAACAGCGTATCCCATCCACAAAACCACTTGGTCACAAAGTTTGGGCGGAATACACTCCGGGTCAACCACGGCTTTCCCCATGTCAGACAGAGATAAATTGAATAACATGGGGGCCAAAATGCAGCCCTGCTTTGGGCCCATGTTAGTTTTGACCAGACCGAGGTACCCACGTTGCCCTCCAGCCGGATCTTAACACAGGTCTCATCATGCAGCATCCTGATAATTTTAAGTAGGCCAGAAGGTATCCCACAGCTAGATAAATTCCCCCAAGGTCTAGCACGATTAACTGTGTCAAATGCAGAGCTGTAATCTACAAGATATTTGAGCCCTAGCCCTGATTATTTTATTATACAAATTTAGCACTGCATAGCATCGTGCAAATTATAGTGCTGGCAACGCATTCAACATTTCCTCTTATCCCTGAACTGTACTGTAACATGTTTTTGCTCATACACAAAAATATATGTTTTTGTAAAGGGCCTAATTGTACAGAATAACTGAATGCTTTGAAAGCATGAGCACACGTGCACAGAGGGACAGATTTACGCTGTGTAATGTGTGCGATTGCAGCGAGGGGAACATAACAGTAGCCCAGTTTTTACAACTGTAGGAAAGGCTATAAAACCCTCTACCCCTTGTTATCATCCTTTGAATGCGAAGTTTATGGGAGACCAAAATTGCATGCTGCAAAACTACACGCTGCCTTGGCCACACCGTGAAACGATCATGCTCTGCACAAAATGAGTGGGGGGAGGGCCCATTTTAGCAACAGTCGGGGCACTGGCTAACAAACTCAAACTAAGAGCAAACGTTCTGAGGCAAAGTCAATAAACGCGATTGTCCATGTTGGCAGATGCTGCAGCCCCCGGTTTAAATTATGCACACTTTTGAAAAGGCAAAAAGTGTCTTCATTGAGACGTCAAGAGAATTTCAAACTCCTCTTTCCAGTCAGAGTTGAAATGGCTTATTTTTAAGCTATCATGGAATACAGCCTTTTCTGCGGTGGTTAACAAATATACCAAAGTACAGGCTAACTTAAGGATGTAACATCAGGAAATTGAATAACTTGTTTAATTTGCGGTGTTGAAAAAGGGAAGAATTGGCACATTAACCTAATATTCACTATAAAAGCATATCAGAAAAACGGAGCAGCTGACTGTCTTTTATCAGAGAACAGTTGTGCAATTTCGTTTTGGGCTCTCAACCTTCACATTGTCACGTGTCCTTTTCTTTACAGATGCATATAATAAGTGATACTATTGTTGTAAAAAGTCAATGTTTCCCTTCGGCAGTTATTTTGGATTTCACACACCGTAATCAGTAGTAAATATGCAATGAACTGCTTTGTTACTCGTGTGGCGCTTCAGATGTTTTGGACTACAGCTACTACAGGTAAGTGCTGGTGTGGTATTAAAATAACCTTACATTGGTAAGTAGGTGAACATTAGGAGTAAATTGCACCATCCCACCTTTTGATTAAGCATGCGTATGGTGTAACTTACACAAAAACAGGAAATTCGCCAATTCAAGTACTTAAACCAGAAGGAAGGTACGCCAAGCGCAAAATTCGATGTAAGTCATACCTGATTCTCTCAGAAAAGACACTTGCATCAGAACCGCCATTCCAACCACTAGACCCATATGGCCCAACTCTGGTCATTAACTCAGAAGAAAGACATCACTCCCAAACTACAAAACTACAGAAATCTAAGGCAACACAACCCTGTCACCAGACACACATTCATATGCAGCAGCACACATCCAAGGATTCACTGAAGCACCATTCCCATCAAACCTACACCATCAGTTATCAGCCATACCACGTAATAGTTAACTCCTGCAAGCCTTTGAACATGTTTCTGATTACCAAACAATTTACAACTGATGCCTAGTGCCATTTTATGCCATGGATACGACCCCCCCCTTCCCGGCACACACACAAATCATGATATACTCCAACAGACACATCTGCAATTCTGTGAACCAACTGCAGACACGCCTAATATTTTTGGACCCGCCAAACCCACCCTGACACACTCCATGAAGCAAGCACACACTCATTTACACAGAGTGACTGACCCCAGCATATCCATATCTAACTTTATCGAACAAAACAATTGTCGAATCACTCTTAAGTACCAGATACACATCAAGGTAAATGGTCCACATTAGTTTGGACACAAAATAGGTTTGCACTTCTGCGGTAACAACAACCACAAAGACTTGTGCATCTTCTAGCAGCAGACAATCATAACTAATCATAATCTGCATCTTCCAGCAGCACACATCCTTATCCCACAAACTGTACTTGGCAGGACACAAGTACATAATGAATCACCCATGTTAGGATGGCTACTGTAGAGTCTCCTTAAAAGATCACATACAGGATGCCGGAAGCACAACCTCTCACATGCATAAATGGAGGTACCAGTGTTCTTTTTCTCTCAACACAGCATGGACCTCTATAAACTGCCAGGCCATGGTCTCAGCATCATCCAAAGGGCTACCTGGGAGACCCTCCCAGGACTTGAGCCGTGTCACGTGTGGTGCACCATGTGACAAGCCCAATAAAAGGTGTGCACAGCTTCCTGTGCGCCGGTTATCAACTGAACTCACTGGCTTCTGTGTCATGCGCTAATGCAGGAGGGGTGCTGGTCCTACCTGGCCAAATAACAACTGCTGACAAATTCTGAGAAAGCTAGCGTGCAGCCAGGTCATGCCAGAGTGCACATCCTCTTTCGGAGCAACTCCCACAACCATCAGTGCATCCAACGAGGTCCCAGGGTGCACGGGCGCCTGCCACTTCCCCAGTGCGGGATTGTAGGCACCATCCTAGAGTAGTCAGTGGCAGTCCTGATGACTTCCTGAGCGCCGTCGAGGACCGTGTATGCCGCCGGAGAGCCTGGGGCAGGTGTGGCAGTGGCAAAGTCCCGCCTAAGGTAAAGGATCAGCGCCGAGCAGACCGCTGCTGCACAAAGTGAAAGAAAACTCACACCATAGAGGGAGACGGCGACAAGGGTGTGGTGCGGCCCAGACCTCAAACCCATTTTGCAAAGCAACTCCTGCTTGGGGGAGGTGACGGCACATGGTCACCATTGCTTGAAAAAAAAATGTAAAGGAGAGAAGATGCATGGCCTCTGCCGCAGGCTGCAATTGATTAATCTCCTGATGGGGGGAGGGAAGAAGTGGCATGTGCACAAATGTCCACAAAAGGTATGCCAAGGAGAGATGAAGTGGCGCCACATCCCCTGCCACCGCTCTGGAGGAAGAATAACTCCCTCATATGGGAGAGAGAGCGTGGCACGGCATGGACCGAGGCTGGTGCACACTCCCGCCGGGGAGGCAGATTGTGTGTGCGGCCGTACTGCCGCTGCATTAAGTAGATCAACTCCTGCCTGGCGGAGTGAGGGCTAGGCACGAACCCTGCCGCTACATTCACTGAAGTGAGTGGCCCAGAAACGCTGCCACTTTTAAAACTGGCTAGACTCGCCACAGGGCTGGCCTCCTTGAACGCAGGTGATCATGGCCCCTAAACAGCTGACTGACCACTACCACCCCCATGATCTAAGAAACTGCCACCGATGCGGCCCCCAGTCTCTCTGGGTGCGGCTTTGCCGGTTCATCAAATGTGCTCTGAGCTCTCCTGGACTAATAAGGTTTCATTGCCCAAGTGAGTGGTTCTCCAACCCTTGACTGTGCCTATCCTTGCGGCCACACTGCACCAGAGCATGCACCAGGAGCCGGTCATGCCCCTGTTCCCAAACAGAAGATGTCATGTGATGTTAACCTGATTTCCTGCATCTCCACAAGTGCCTAAAGCGGACTCAGTAAAGATATACATTTGATGCTATGAGCCTGCATATGCTAACAAAGAAAAAGTTGTCCCCTTTCCCATTGTACAGATTATCAATTGCCCTCCTTACATTGGTGGGGGCATCAACTGGTTCCTACCTTGTCCCTGTCTGAATCTACACTAAGTCTTGGACAAGGGGACTACTGAGAGACTTGCAACATTCCTCTGCGTTGGTCTCGGTCCATGTCTGTATCTGCAGTTAGTACTACGCCCCTATTGATTCAGGCCCTGTACGAACCAAACTAGAAGACAAATGGCCATATATAACCAAGTGTATTGAAAAAATTATAATTTATATGGAACAGGTGTGTGGTAAAATACTGGCACATTCACAGTGACACATAAATACAGTGTTCAAAACAAAAATCAAATATAACCATGTTACACTTTACATATTCAATGCCAAGGATTTGGTGTACAACATAGAGAGAAGCATACATTTAGCTTTAGTGGTTCTTAGAAAGACATATTCCTCGTGACATACAATTGCACTTAACAATTAAAGCATATCCGGGAAGTTGTAAGTGCTATGAGGAACAGTTTCCTTTACGATTAGTCATTTGAGAGGAATTTTATTGACAGGTTTCTCATTTCAAATGCTCAGAGTAATTATTTGCTGAAAAGAGGTCTAAGTCTTTGGACTTAAACATATCTCAAATTCTAGCCAACGTGTTCACAAAACATTTGTTAGACACACTAAGTGCGAGAAGAATGGTGGTCTATTCTGTCCTGAATCTTCTTCAATATGCTGTTTAGTGTGTACACGTTTCGGTGCTTCTTGTATACTGCGAAAGTATATGGCACCTTCTTCAGGGTGTCCAGTGGGTAGACCCTGTGTAAAGACCAGATAGCAAAGAGAGATGTGTGAAGTTCTCAGGTTTAAGAAGCTGTAAGTGCAGCCTTATATTTAGTGATTTAACAGAGTAGCTCTGGTTACCAGCTGTACTTGAAGCTGTGCCGGTAACAAAATCCCAAGTTTCTTGGAGGATCTGGGTTGGAAGGGGTACTCACAGAGGACCGTGGACAGGCGGCTTCTGGTGCAGGCAGTGGAGGGCTTCCGTGTGTTGTCAGAAGTACCTCTGTAGAGAGGGAAAGGAAAAGAGAAAAGGGGGGGGTTTAGGGAATGGGGGGAAGGAAAAAGAAGAAGGGCAAGTTAGTGGAATGGGAATTTGTTTGTACTGAAAGTATCCCGCTCTAGTGGCGTGGATCTGGCCCAGAGGGGGTCAGTAGGACGGGAGCAGTGCAGTGGCGTGAGGCATGCCTCCCTACCTTAGTCCCGTGTCCGGGGGTGGAAGGGTACTTTGAATGCGAGAAAACTACTATATTGGGATAGGACTGTGCCACGAGGGCTAGAGTGCGTGAAGCAAGATACTGGCGCTGCGTGTGCCTTTCACCCTTAAACTCGTGCATGTGGTGAGGACGATAACACTGTGTGTCCGACTATCACCTGGGTTGGAGGGCTTCTCTGCGTCCCTCTCGTGGTCCGTGTGTGCAGCTCCGGTGTCTGCTTCCAAGTGTCTCTCCTTAGCCTTGCTGAAGCGGACTCCAGCAGGTAGTTATGGCGACCGCTAAGACAAGCTATGTGTGGATTGGTGCAGCGTAATGCGTCATGGGGCTCGTTGTACAGCGTGCTTCCTGATATGCTGCCCATTGTTGTCTCGGCAACGAGCGATGCCTGGGCTACGGGGCTTGTGGTGTGTGGTGGTTGGAACCAAGCCGTAGGCTCTGGCACTGAGGCAGAAGCTGGAATACATGTAGGTAAGTGACATGCAAGGCCGTCATGGTCCTGTGGTGGGGGACATGAAATCTAAGGACAGGGGAATGGAGTGTCTAAAGCTGCATCATGTTGCGTGAGCCATTCCCTGCCTCAGTCTGGGAGGGTCGGCGACCGCCAGTATGTTTTTCACTCTGATCATGAGTAGGGTATGTGTGCCTATATACGCCAGGATCAAAAAAGGCTGGGTTGGAAGGACTCATTCAGGCCATGGTGGTATGTATCTAACCGGTGTATCCATCTTGATTCCCGATGTATAAGGCTTTTAAAGACGTCAGGACCTCCTTTGATCTTCTCCTTTGAACACTCTGAACCCTCATTTACAATTTACGATGACGTCTAGCAACGAATTTACCAACTTCCTGGATCTCACCATTTTCCCCCTTAATGGGGGCCTTAAAATAAAACCTTACCACAAGTCCACTGATAAGACCTCCTTATTGGATTATTCCAGACACCACATTAAACATTTGCAAGATAACCTTCCCTTTGGCCAATTCTTACTCCTCAAGAGGAATAGCTCAGACAAAGAAATATATGAAGCTGAAACTACCACTCTCAGTAAAAAACTTAGACAGAGAGGCTACCCCAAAAAACTAGTAAAAAAATCGACTAAAAGGGTATTTAACAATAATCGGGAAGCCCTACTAGAACCCAAACCCAAAAAAACCCAAAGATGATCGTATTGTTTGTGTGAACACCTTTACGGACCAGAGTTTTGAAATCACCAACATCATCAAGAAAAATTGGAAAATTTTCAAAACCGCTACTCAAGCTATGCCGGTGCCAATATTCACCTATAAAAGAAGCACCACCATAGGCAATAGAGTTAGTAACAGTAAACTGAAATGTCTTAATACACCTGACCCGAGATTGACTACTCTATGGGGTCTTCCAGAGGCCACCGGACATTATCCCTTGGGCTCATGTGGTGTATGTAAATTAACTTCCAAAACTAAAGATGTTGATATTGGCCTTTCAAAACGCTGGACCCAAAAGAACCTTACTAATTGTAATACCGAGTTTGTGGTATATTTGATCACCTGTATATGTGGACTGCACTATGTGGGGAAGACCATTCGTAAAGTAAAAACCCGCATCATGGAACACCGAAGCTGCTTGAAGAACAAAACTGAAAATGCTCCTCTGGTGAAACACTTCAACCTTCAGAAGCACAAGCATGAGGATTTTGCATGGACTGTACTTCTAGCCCTTAAAGGAACTAATTGTGTAGCAGGCGAAAAGAAACTGTTGAAGATGGAACAGAAAATGATCTACACCTTACGTAGTGATGTCACTGGCCTTAATGAATCCATTGAATGGCACAATATTTAGCTCCTTCTTCTAAGGCCATTACCTTTCTTTCCTGAGCCAATTGCTGCACATGTTATCTTGGTGACCTCTGTCCCCATTTTTGTCATTTTCCTGACCTCCCTTCTTTCCCCCCTTATTTTTTGGGGGGATTTATTCCTCTTATCTAATTATTTTTCTAAGTTAGTTTACTCCTGACCTTTATTTAATATTTGGTCCTACCGTTTACTTTTTCTACTTTTTCTACTTTTTCCACCTTCACTTTACCTTGGTGCCACATCTATTCTAGCCTCTCTACACTTAAGTCTAAGATGGCCGCCACCTTTTCGCCCTTCTTTGGGCACTTTCTGACTCTACTAACATGGTAGAAGGACTGCCGAGTTTCCATGACTACCCTGAGGCATCGGCCACCTCGCGCTTTCAGTCAATCCACGGAGCCGTCCTTACTGGTGCCAGGCACATTTCACCGCGTACTTTCTTCACTAGGTAAGCCACGCGTCTGATTGCCAACCTTAGAAGCCATGCTGGTCCAGAACAATGTAGGTTTATACGTCTGATGGGACCGATCTTGTTATTTATGTATTTGCTTTTTTACAGCGTTGAACTAAGGGATTCTTTTCCTTCAGCCAGCCCGACTCACGGCTAGTCCGTAGACTGTACTTCAGCTTTCACATTTACAAGGAATTCATCCTCCCCGTCCCTTGCTGCCATGGCAACTCTCACCGCTATTTTGAACGAGAACTGAGGGTTCGCCACTGGCACTTACACACCCCCGGCCTTTGCGGTCTTCACTTCTCTTCATTTTTCATTTTTCACTCCCCAGGGCTACTTCCTTTCCACTGTACCGCTACACAGTGCTTCTTTTCAACTGGTTTAAGACCATACAAACCTCCTTGTTTACATTGGTGCACATGCATGTTATGGGTCATCGCTGCTCTCTCTTCTCTGACCTCCCATTTTCGGGCTCTATTTTATGGCGAGTTTTGCCAATGGCTCCTTTCGATCACTGCACTTCTTAGCCGAGTCTTTTCGGATTGGTCTATTGACTATTTATAGTAGAGAGCCCCCACCTGCACCAGTCTAGGTATATATTCCCCTTCATATGGTGCTCCTGTTCTTGCATTAGAACTCTTCAAAGCATTTAGCCATCCATAAGCTGACCCTTTGTTCTATGTGTTTTTATTTCACAGATGCTATGAAACTTTCGTTGTTGCTATTATTGCTCCAATTGTAACTAGGCTACGTTGTTAAAATTCTCCCTCCTGATGAATGTTCCATACTAATGCCTTGGTGAACAGAAACATGTCGAGACAACTCTCTAGACTATAAACAGAGATATAAATCTATGACACATTTATTCTAACAGAATTGGGTACCATACTATTTGTTTTACAAGTACCCTATGTGTTTGTTTTTTCTGTGACACCATTTTAACTTGCTATTCAAGATTGCTACGTATTCCTTGTTGTTGTTTTATATATTGGATGTTAAGTATTGTACTGTGGACCACTTGCCGGGGCAATCAATTAGTTACCGAGGTGAAAAAGAAACAGACAAATTAAGTACCCAGCACAATACAATTAAGTACCCAGCATAATACATTTTTCATCCCTCTTTCACTGGAACACCTAAAAATAATATTGGATTATTATTATTCAGACATGCACTCCGCCATGCTGGAATACCTGAAAGAAAGTTTATCATTATACATATCAAAACATACATATCACGTTATGCAACCAAAACATTTTCAAAAACATACATCTCCTCACATTATTTTCATATCAGAACCTCTTAGCATTTTCCAGGTAACATTACGTTTTAACTTCATTCCCTGATTAGAGCAAACTTTTACTCTACACACATTATTTTCTTTTTAACTACCTTCAACTTGCTCAAGCCTTTTCATCTCATGTTTTGTTTGGAAAGGCTTTATTTTATTTACAAGGACAAACTGTTCTACTGTCATCTCACCCTCCTTTTTAGCTATCCTGTACACCACAGGAGAGACTTTGTCTATTATTCTAAAGGGTCCTTGTCATCCTGCAAGAAATTTAAAGTTGTTATGCTTGCCCTTTCCAAAGTTGAACTTATAAACCTGATCCCCCACTTCATATTCCTTTACAGATGTTTTCCTATCATAATATGTGTTGCACTATCAGAGGCCTTCTCCAGATTCCGCTGCACAAATGCAAATGCATGTTTTAAGTGCTCCCTCAACTCATCCACATATTTGTGAATAGTGGATGCATTTACAAGTGTTTGCTCATGGGTCCTGTGCAGTAAATGCTGTGGCAACACCATTTATATTCCTGTCAGGATTTCATGAGGGCTGAGATTGGTTGATTTAGCGGGTGTCGATCTAATGGGCATCAATACTAGAAGCAACCGAAGATCCCAACTACAACCTGCTTCAGCCACAAATTTCTTTAATATTTCAACATCTGATCTGTTGTTCCTTTCCACACCAGCTGAAGAAGACAGCCGGTATGATATGTGTAGTTTCCTTTTCACATTGAATATTTGCTAAAATATGGTATTTAATGCACTAGTGAAATGGCTTCCGAGTCTGACTCTATCCTTTCGGGTAACCGAAATCTTTTAAAAAATATGATTTACCAATAATGTGGCTGCCGTTTGTGCACTGCAATCCGGTGCTGGAATGTATTTCACCCATTTGGACATTAAACAAACCACTGTTAACAAATATTTATTTCCCCTGGCTGATCTTTTTTACAGGCCCGACATAGTTGATTTGCAAATCAGACCATGGAAGGGTCAAAACTCTTTTAATTAATGGTGCTTTATGCGTAGGTGAGGCAGGTTGAAATTGTACACATACCAGACACCCTCTACTGTATAGTTCAACATCTTGGGACATATGCGGCCAATAGGCGTAATCTTTTAAAATTTCAAACGTTCTTTGTGAAACCCTGAGTCCTGCAGTTATCACATCATGTGCATGATGTAACATCAGCCCCCAAAAGGACAAGGGCACCACCCATTGGATTTAACCTGTCATAGATTCTCTAATCATCAATCCATCTTCTAACCTAATTCACTTTCTGTTTTTTAACAACACCCTCAATTCTTCTTTCCATTTACAATCTTCTGCAGTCATAGCATTTCGTTATCATGCCTTGTTCTTTCGAGAGAGGGGTGTCTGCTACCTTATTTGTATTTTTGAAAGGAACTTGGGGTTGGTCACCCTAGGTTACCTGGGGGCAACCAGACGTGGACTCCCTGCTCACTGTGCTTAGAGAGGCTCAGCTTCACCTCACTGATGATGCCCAACAAGGCTGAAACACGTGTATGGGGTTGCTGATGGTACTCTTGTTCAGAGAGGAATTGCCATAGCATTTCGGTGCTGGACTGCCCTTGTGGGCGGGACAAAGACTGATATGCAAATGGCTATTTCCCATCTGTGAAGGTACAGTGAGCAAAAAGCAATGGCTGCAAACTCTCAATGTGGTTAATAACCACTGAACAGGTTATCATGCCTTGTTCTTTCGAGAGAGGGGCACCTGCTACCTTATTTGTACATTAGCATTGGGATCATGCTCCCCACAATAATGTATGAGCACTCGGAGAGCAATTCACAGTGACAAGCCCTTATAGGACCTATCACTGTGAAATGTTTTAAAATGAAAAGAAATTCTATCCCTGTCTAACGGATTGAACTACAAGTGGTACAGTTGTGGTGCATACCACTGAGTTCAGTTTACAAATAATGTTTAACAGGTTCATGAATGAGCCTGTCATGCAATGAGCATCCTTCCATGCTTGTTCCAAACAGCCACAGGGGAATACCTTTGTTTTCTGCTCATTGTATTGCGCCTGCCTTTGTTAAATATAGGAAAACAAGCAATGTGATGCCTACCCTGTCCAGCCCGAACTGCTTCGTCACATCCCTTGTGCATTTTATTTATTTATTTGTTTATTATTTATTTATATGGTGCAGAAGACCACTGGCATGAGACTACAAGCATCCCCAAACATGTTTCTTGCTTGTTGGGCTTGATCAGTGAGGAGTAGCTTGGGGCTCTGGTCAACCCTCAAGACCATTGTTCATTGCCTGCCAAGCCGTTACAAGAGGGGAAAGACCATATGCAAATCAGGGTTGGTCCCACCCCAAAAGGGGCAGTCCAGCCCAAACTTCTTGGTCCCATCCCTTCTGCATGAGACCACAAGCATCCTCAAACATGTTTCGGCCTCGTTGGGCCTCACCAGTGAGGAGTAGCTTGGGTCTCTAGGCCCAGCAGGCACGGGACCCATGTGTGGGCATACCTGTCCCACTCGGGGTGACTACAGCAAAACAAAAGAGGTGATGGCTGGAAGGTTTTGAATTATCCTTTTCCTCTGGCATTGCTCTGGCCAACCCTCCAGACCATCGTTTGTCGCCTGCGGAGCCATTGCAAAAAAGGGAAAGACCACATGGAAATCAAGGTTCGCTCCAGCCCTATGTTGAATATAGGAACAGAAATGGCACTCGAATTGCACACATATTCACAGTAAGTTAACAAAGGCATTAAAGAGAGGTTTTAAAAGGACATTTAATAATCATCTCTGATGTGCACGTTCAAATTCCCTCTCAGAATAGGGCACATCTCATCATTTGTACCATAATCTTTTAAGCAACCCATACAAATTGAAACGTCTTCTGTTCATTTGTTACCCTTTTCTATAACCTCTGATACTTCCCCATCATGGTTTATCACTTGGCATAAAGACATTCTCAGTGGTCTTGCTAGCTTGAGGTCATGGAGCTAAATTCTGTCACAACCATAATCTAAAGTACCCAATGTCCCATTGGACTCAATGGGAAAGGGGAATTCAATTATACCGGCGCCTGACATTCCAGACCGGTGCTGTTAGAATCCCCCGCTGTTAACAGCAAACCAGGCGGCGGTAAAATTTGCACCGCCGCACTTGTAATGAGGCCCATAGACACATTTACGTAATCAAGGCAGCATCCTTACAATGAGTTTACCAAACGTTTTAAGACTTCAAAAATATGACCGCTAACATGAGTTAAGCATCAAAAGGCACACACTAATTGGCTAGGTTGCTTTCTGGAAAAAAAAAAAAAAAAGTTATTGGTGTTTGAACCCACACATGTGAAACTCTACACAGTAAAAAAAAAAAAGGACCAGCGTATACGTTTGGCGGAAATTGCTTAATAAATGCAAAATAAAACACACATAAAATACATATACAAATAAAACTTAATATTAAGGACAAAAATAAGGGGAATTGTTTCGTCTTCAATTGCATTGCAGTTTGATGCACGTTGCCAATGGCATCACAGAGGCCATCCCTTCAAGACCCGGGGATGCGGTCTGAGGTGTAGAAGTCGCCCTTTAACGTGGCTGTGCACAATGTTTCTGCACACATTTATTTTCACGGTCAGATTGTCTTTTATGAATCCTGCATTTGTGGAATGCAGACTATTTCTTCTGCTGCCGTGCACATTAGACACGTACAAATGCACCTTTTTTTGCGTTAGTCTTAAAGCTCCTGCTCTGAATAACAGCCAGAAAACATATGTGTCCGGTAAAATGGCTCCGCATGTTAAACACTTGTTGCTGTGATTTGTGTTTCTTCTGCACGTCAAAGGTTCAAATCTCGGCAAGGCAAACTCAGCCTTTCATCCTCTCAAGATCCGTAAATAAGTACTAGTTTCAATTGGGTATGTTAACCTGTCCTACATTTTTATAATATGAGGTCAATCGTAGGTGAATTATGGAAACATTCTTAACCAATACGTTAGTATGATACTTCTTATGTTTGCATTTAAGGTATATTTGGATGCTGTATGGCAAGACAACAGACAACATGTCTCTGTCTCTAGAAAAACGACTGGAAAATGTAGTCTTAATGTTACCCCTTAACATAGCTGGATTAAATATGCCACATAAATGTAAGACATAATTGCGCGTATTTGATGGTGTAAACTTGCTGTATGCCTCTGTTATACGTAAATAAAGCTCTGACATGACCTGTCCAACAATATGTGGTGATAAGTGCTTGAGAATGCAAGCCAGCAAAGCCAGCAACATCGTGCTGGGAGGACCCAGCAAGCACCCTAGTAAGTTGCAGGAGACGCGTTCCACCCCTGCACCAAAAGGTAAGCCCAGATGGGCTATTGTGAAGCTGATTTCTCGAAAAATTTAAAAATACCAAAATTGCACAGCGAGCGCTCATATACTTGCTTCTTTTTGTGCTTAATTCACTTGAGGCACTGCCACCTAATTACGCATAGTTTTGGGATCCAAATATAAAGATGTTGCTTTAGCATTAAGGAATGGGCCATTGACTGGAATCACTTTTAAAAGTTACTCCAAAATGGCCACCGCCTCATTGGGTGACAACAACTCCCTGTGAGCTTTCTGCTGCCTGCTGATTGGGCAGCCTTGCCTTCATCTTCCAATTGGAGGCACCAGAAGGCAGAAGCCGGGCAACTCCACAAGGCTCCTGTCTGTGCCTGTCTGGGCTGAGTAGGGCGAGATGGGCTTCCACCTTCCTCATCCCTGCAAACAATGACACAGCCACATGATACAGCAGGCCACTAAATACAGACTTGGGGGCCGCCCTGCACCTCGAGCTGTGAGTGACGTCTGAACTTATAAACTGCCTCATCCACTCACATTCTGAAGCATAACTGTGCCTTCTTCAATCTGCCTTCCCTGGCTCACATGTTATACCTCTTCCTTCACTGCATTGTGTGCCCTACTTTGATTTTCGAATTTGGGTGTGTGCATTTTGATAATGCTGCATCCCACTGCTGCACCATTTGCATTTTGTGCCCTGCTTTGATTTTTGATTTTGGGTGTGTGCATTTTTAACATCCTGCACCACACTGCGGATTTGCATTGTGTGCACTGCTTTGATATTCGAATTTGTGTGTGTGTGTGCAAGTTTATCATCCTGCACCCCACTGCTGCATTTGCATTGTGTGCCCTGCTTTGATGTTGTGTGTGTACATAACGTCTTGCACTGCACTGCTGCGTTTGCTCTGTGTGCCCTGCTTTGATTTTCCAATTTCGGTGTGTGCATTTGTAACATCCTGCACCCCACTGATGCATTGCTTTGTGTCCTCCCTCTGTAACTACTAGGCCACTTGGTAGCTTGGGTTAGGACTGTGCAGTGCAATCACTCCTCTTACCGTCAACTATCCTCTGCCACCCTTATGGCACTCACCATCTCTCCTATCTTCCCTAACTGCTACACTATCACCTACCCTCCCTCTCCCATGAATTCTGGAAGACAAAAGCACAAAAAAGACATTCTCAGTGCCAACTCTGGCCTACCCATCGCAGGCACCTATGGCAGTGCAACATCCAGACATGGCTTCATTGATATCATCTTCTCTGTCCCCTCCCCAGATCTATGGACTCCTCATCTCATCTCCACTCTCTCTCCTTTCACATCCTCTCCCATTACTGGTGGAACAAATTGGGAAGTCCTTTTTCATTAATGTTTACCACACTTGCACTATCTTGGTTCAGGTTCCTAAACCCAACCTCCTTCTTTTTGATTGTCACCTGCTGTCCCACATTAACTTCCTTCTATCATCTGTCTCTCCCCTAACCATTCTCTCTGTCCCTCCCCCTCTGACCGGTGTACCACACCCCTGTACTCCTCCTCGGAAAACGTTGAAAGGCGGAGACCTCCTTCACCTGGCCAAACTTAATGCCCACTTAATGCCCACTCAACCAACAAACACTCCGCCAACATCTGCCTCCTACTTGAAGACATTGACCTTGACATTCTTGCTCTCACCAGGACATGGTTCATTGCCAGCTCAGTCACTGCTTTTGACTCCCTTTTCTCTGATGGCTACAAGATTATTTCCAAGCCACAATCTAACCATGCTGGCAGTGGGGTTGTCTTAATCTTCCCTGAGTGGGTTCCTTCCTCCCTCATACCCACCCAGCTTTACTCTTTCTTTGAGAGCTTGGTGTGCAAGTTGGTTATCTGTCCCTCCTCCTCCCTGGCCATCGCCACCATTTATAGGCCACCTGGTGCTACCACCCTGTTCCTCTCTGAATGTGCTAATTTCTGCTCCTCTCTCTGTTTAACCACCTCTAAAGTCCTTATCGTGGGCAACTTTAACATCCACTTGGACACCACTGTCACAGCATCTACTCTCTTCCTTGAACTCTGCAACTCACTCTCTCTCTCCATTCTCCCTTCTGGCTGAATACACTCGGCTGGACACACCTTTGACGCCCTCATTCTGTCTGATCTTTCCCTCTCCACCCACTTATCAACCCTCTCTCCTGGTCAGGCCATTCTCTCCTCTCCTGTTATCTGGGTCCCCTCGGCTCTCTGACCGCACCTCCTGCAGCCCGTCAATCTTGTTCACGTACATCCGCCCAATGAAACGAGTGTCAGCCTCTGCCTTCACATGAACCTTCATCCACCCTCTCCCCCGACCCCAGACCCTACCTCTGACTCTGCTCTCAGCAACCTCCATTTGGCCTTTACTAACACTCTGGACATTCTTGCCCCAGTCATGAGGATCCACCTGAAACCTGCCTATAAGCGTAATACTGGGTACAACTCCAAACTTGAGGCACTGAAACACAAGTACAGAGCTGCGGAACGGAAGTGGCAAACCTCAGGCTTACCATCTGACAAACTGGCCTGCCGCCTGCTCCAAAGACAATATAGATTCTCCATCCGTGCCAAGAAAAGAGCCCACATCCAGGCACGGGTATCTGGTGCATCCAACAACACGGCTGAACTCTTTAAAATGCACAGGGAAGTAGCCAACCCTTCCACAGTCTCCTCCTCCCCTCTTCCTTCCCTGTCCCTCTGCAACGCAATGGTCAAACACTTCCCCACAAAACTCTGGACATCCTGAGCACCCTTGCTAACCTCTCTCCTAACCCCTCCCCCATCACCTTGCCTCCTATGGCCTCCCTCCTCCTTCTTCTCTCTCCCCCTTCTCCCCGGTCACATCTGATGAGGTCAGCAGAGTTGCCCACTCCATGAAGGTCTCCACCAAACAGGTTTTCCCTTGCTCCTCCAGAACCATCAAGGACAACATTGTCTCTATTGGCCCTTCTCTTGCTGATTTCTGCAACCACTCTTTTGCTACTGGACATTTCCCCTCCTCCCTCAAGCACTCATATGTGCACCCACTCTTGAAATGACCATCAGCAGACTCGACGTGTCCAGCTAACTAGAACCCTATTTCTATCACCCACTTCTTTGGGCAACTCCTGAAGAAGCTGGCCTTGCCCCAACTTACCTCACACATTGAACTTGCTTGTAGTCTCCATGACCATCAATTTGGATTCTGAGCATCCAGAAGCACAGAAACTGCTCTTCTGAACACCTTTGAGGAACTGCTTGAATCTCTGGACTCTAACTCTCCAGCTGTCCTCATTCTACTTGATGTCTCCACTTCCTTTGACACGGTCAACCACTCCATCCTCTTAAAACAGCTCAGTGATATCCTGGGTATCTTGGAGAGGGCATTGGACTGGCTGGCCTCCTTCCTAACTCACCGTCCATCCCAAGTTACTCTGGGCACCTTCTCTTCACCTACCTCCTTCTCCAGGCGGTATCCCCCAGGGCCCCAACAACCTCTCCCCTGACTCTTTAAGACTTACCTTACTCCACTGGCACCTTACTCCTTCTCCACCAACTTCCAGTGCTATGCATATGACACTCAATTTGTCTCCAAACTTCCTGTGGATCCCCTTGCTTCTTCCATCATCCCAGACTGCCAATCTGCTATCAAGTCCCGGTGCACTTCCAATGATCTCTGCCTCAATGCCAGCAAGATCAAGATCCTTCCTATTAGGACCCATGCTCTATCTTTCTTCCCCTCACTCTGGCCATCCTCTCAGGGCTCTCCCCCTTCTCCTTTATCTGAAATCAAAAACCTTGGAGTCATCCTCAACTCCTCTCTCACCTCCCTCCCTCACATTCAGGTCATTGCCAAGACGTCGAACTTTCAACTCTTCTTTCCCAAAGGAATTCTCTCTCTCCTCACTTTACTCCAGTAGCTCAATGTTACCAGAGCTCTGGTTCTCTCTCGGCTTGACTACTGCAATAGCCTTCTCTTGAATCTACCATCCTCCTCTCTACGACCCCTCCAGCTAATCCAGAATAGAGCAGCAAGACTTATTCTTGCCCTCAAACCCTGGGACCGCATCTCTCCTACCCTAAAAACTCTTCACTGGCTCCCGGTGGCTGCACGGATTGAATTCAAATCCATCTGCATCATCCCCAAGCCTGTCCGGGGCTGGGGAACACGCTATCTGCAACGTGATATCACTAAATATTCTCCAATCTAGACCTATATGTTCCTCTGGTAAAATCTCTGTGTGTGAAGCGTTTTGCTAAACAGATGGCTGGATGCCAATCTTTTTCTTCAGTAGGCTCCCTCTTGTGGAACAGCCTCCCCCTACCACTTTGTCTTGAGCTGGACTTCCTCAAATTCCAGAAGCTCCTCAAGACTTTCCTTTTCATTTCCTTTCTTCCCTCCTCTGCTAACCTCACAGTCTCTCCGATTGGTGACCAGGGCCCTTATGTGTCCTCGGAGCCCTGGCCTCCCACACCCAATTGCCTCCGCTTCTGCCTACACACAGCACTTGCCTTGGCATCCACTGGCCTATCCCCACTTTAAGCCTGCACTTACACATGTATTGCAGTTCAACGCTCCCTAGAACTTACTATACTTGCAACATACATCTGCTGTTCACCCACAAACACAGACATTCCAGATTTTACCCACACTCCCTCCTCTTCTCTCTTTGCACTTGCACATTTTGAATACTCGCAAAGTCTAGTAGGTTCATGCTTATGCCCCAGTGTGTATATATTGTTTTCAATCTCATATTCCCTCCCTGTTGCCATGTGGGTGCTTTGAAACACATTTTACTTGTTGTATAAGCTCCTAACAAATGCACAATAGTTTGGTGCTTGGCTAGATCTCTCCAGAGCCTTTGACACCATCAATAGAGTGCGCCTCTGGGCAAAGCTTCAACAATGGGCATACAGAGCGGTCTCATAGCCACTCTATGAGGCCTCCACTCAAATACCACTCTTTGAGTGAGACTAAACACCTGGGGTGATCGCTATGGTGAAGTACCAACTGAAAGAGGCATGAGGCAGGGATATATCATGGCTGCATGCCTCTTTAATCTCTATCTAGCTGATTTAAATAAAGCACTAGAGCATCAAGCGCTGGCAAGTCCTAGAATTGGGAAACAATAATTGTACTAGATCGGTTATGCTGACGATGTGGTTTTGCTCCATTATTCACTTAGAGGGCTTCAACGCCTTCTTTCTGCCTTTGGCTTGTATGCAAAAATAATGATCTAATGGTGAATCCCTCTAAAACAAGATTCTGTCATTTAGGAGACCCCACAAGACTCCAAGTAAGTGTAACTGGCCACTCAATGATGATATTGTCCCTGTGACCACCGAATGAATCTACTTGGGAATAAAACTTTGTTCAGTTCATACCAAAAACTTATTGGAACAAGATCTTGAGCTTTGGTGTCATTGTTGAAAATTCCTGCTTTTCATCTGAAAGGGACTTCAGTTTGGGGCCTTTGAATGCACCTCACAGTTGACGAGTTGCCCACTGGTACTACATTTGGGCACAAGTGTCCTATTGCTTACATGTAGTTTCCTGTCACCACCATGGACCTTTGTACCCTCAATATTCTGTTCCTAACATTTGCTATACCTTTTATACACAACGTTAACACTCGTCCTGGCTGGCCTTCCCCTCTACTTACCATCCTCCCTCCTATCGTATGCTCTTTCTTTGCAGTACTGAAAAAGTGCTCTGGTCATCACTCAAATTCCAACTTGCCGACACCCACGCTTCCCCTCCTTCATCTAAAAACCCCATCCCACCTTCATGTCTCTACCACAATCATGCTAGAATGTTCAACTTCTTTGCAAACAAACCCACTTTCTGACTGACCTCTTCAACTCCCACAATGCCCAGCTTACTGTCTTAGGAATTATTGTAACATGAATTACCCACATGACAGTAGCCCTTTTGCTTCACTTTACTCTCACAAAGCAGGAAAAGGCAGTTTCTATGGTCTAATGGTCAACCAGTGGAATCTTCAGCAACATAGCCAGCATTTGACTTTCTGACTGTCTTCTTAGAGCTCAATGCCATACAACTGCTTGCTCCGAGCCTCCAAATCTGCATCATCAATTTTGCCCTTGTTCTCTTCCCTTTTTCTTCCCTAGCCTGGGAACCTTTCTTTATTCTCTTTTTACTGATACCACTACCACCTATATAGGAGACTTTAATCTCCTAAAAATCTCCTGCACATGTGAGTTTCATCTGCACTTTTCCCGATCTGACCACTCAATGATACCCTTCCACAGCCAATGACCCATGTTCAAGGCCAATACTTTGACTGTATCTTTCTTACATCTTTTCTGAGGACTGCTAATCTCAGTACTGACCTCTCCACTAATGAACACTCTCCCCTACAAATCAATGTCTTTGTTACCTCTCTAACTTCTCTCTGTCACATCTCTTATAAGTATAAACCTAACTCACTGGATTGCCAGAGGCTGAGATCAGATTCTCTCATCTCTTAATCTTCACACCACCTCAGACCTCCTTCACTGAACAGGAGTTTCATCATCACTACACCACCCACACAGTTACTCAATCTACACTATGCACCCATTCCTGTATCACTCTTGAGACTAAATGACCGAATTACAAGGATGCGTGAGTATAGTACATTGATGATGTCAAACGAGGTTGAAACAGGTACCCGCTTGTCTGCATCCTTTAGATCGGCATGTCTTGATTTGATATAACTTTGTATAAAATAGTGCTGCTCTATTAAACAAAACACACTTTTCAAAAAGCAAGATTTACAGCTAATTTGAATATCCACAAAACATTGTCCTGTGGATCTGAACTGGAGGTGAACTTCAAGGGGTGGCTACTGGGTGGCACTGTGGCACATGATGCTTGTAAGCTGAAATTCACTTTTCTGCTCACTCATTAATAGTGGAAGGGATTTTTCATGGTTGTTTAAACCCACTCTAACATTGGTGGTGTTTGTTATACATACCCCATTCCAACCATTAGTATATTGTAATGTACCACACTGGAACTCTCTAATATTATAAAATGTCTAATATGGTAGTCCTGCCCTGTTTTTGATATCTTGATTGTATCCAAAATGTTGATATGTGGGCATGTTAGATATCTTTTGTTTCTGCAAGGCATGGTTCCATTATATGGTCTATTTGTATGTCGTTTGCTTCTTATCAGCATTCTCTTCAGATTGGCTGGATGTCTGAAAGCATGGAAGGACATCTCAAGGGAAACCTCTTGAGAGCACTCTAACAGCGCCTGCACTGTTTATTTTTCCATTTGTCTTTTTTCCCCTTCTCTCCAGTTCCACTGACCCGTGCCTACTTAACAAATAATGCCAGACATTCAAGATGCAATGGGCCTGATTTACAAAGTGTTTTCCAATGGGATTGCCCCATTGTAAAACTTTTTGTAATTCAGGCCCAGTGTGGGGGAGGGGGATTTCAACAGCTAATTCATGACTCTCTGAACAAAACATCAGGTACAAAGGAATAGATAGAAAACTAAAAGGATTTCCAAGAGGGGCTATAACTGCTGTAAGGTTTTTCAAAGCCTTCATTTAATCTTTGCCTGATGAAGTGATAACATATAGCAAACACTTGCAAATAAGCAAATACATTTCTTTGCTAACCTAATTAAGTTATCGACTTGCTGTTCTGTTCTGGATGAAAACTCCATTCAACCCTTGTTTGGCTAACATGTTACATGGAAACGGAACTATGTTATATATATGTAGATGGTGTCGGGTTTGTATAGAGAGCAGAGTTTATTTTCCCCATGACAGATATTGAAGCTAAAATGCTCTCAATACAAACTGAATTTTATTCCCCAAAGGGTGATGGTACTATTAAGGGAATATCGAAGGTATTGTATATCTCAAGGTGGATTCAGTTTGTTTCTGAAAGTGTAAAACAATATCTAGTTTTTAAACTGTCATTTGAAAAGTAACACATCAACTGTAGTGTAGTGAAGACACCCTAGTGAGACATAATGTGTGAAATCTGTCTACGCTGTCCACCTGCAGTGCAATTAATTACTTTCACATCATCAACAGACATACACACGTTTACCAAATCACTGCTGCATCCATACAAGGTGGGTTTACCAAATGTGTAGAAGTTGCAAAATATGAGCATTTTAGCATGTGTTTATAGCTTTCTTAAGTCGCAGTATATTTCTGTATTTGTAACATTCTTCAATATCAGTCCCTTTCCACTTCTATTAAAAATGCTAATACTTGTCTTTAATGCTACAAATGTGTGTAGCCTCTCAGCACAATACACTAGGTTTTGTGAAGCAATGTTAATTGTTCAGTCTGCTGCAACACAGTTGTTGGTTTTACCGTTTGTATCACATGCAGCGAAACACACAATCTTCAAACACTGTTCTACTTTGTAAATGTTGCTACAAGCATAACTTGTATGTATCCCCATTTGGATTTCCTGCTGGTTTTAATGTAATTCAAAACAATATGTGGACATTCAAAAGTAATAGTCATTGATGTCCGTACCGAAGGATGACAGTAGTATTGGTAGTAAAAAAAAGCTATTGGTGTTAGGCTATGCTAGTGCCCATCACATCTGAAGCTCTAATGGAGCAGGAGAGCCAGTTTGCACTCCTTTCAAACTTCCACACATAGGGTATGTCTATGGAAATGTGATGATGCTGTAGTCCCTAGCTGGTAAAGGAAATCCCTGATGGATTCAATGAACGGATAAGGCTCTCCAGACACAAACCTGAAGCCTCAATATAAACGTATTTGAAACAATGTTCTTAGCTGAAGGTTAAGTGTCAATTTTTGTTTTTTATGTGTGTGCATTTTGTACAAGGATCCTTACCATTCTCTTGACAATGCCTTTTTGGCCATAGACTTGACACATATTTTATAAAGCAGTAGATGAAGTGCTGATTTGTGTGCAGCCTAGACAACCCTAGGGGCATCCATACCCATTGAGGCTCTGCATCTTCTAAAATACGAATTCAGAATTTTTCAGAAACCCAATCCTCATTTGAACTTCTGTTTTCAGTGGCCGCTCCGACTCTTTCGAATACCTTTCGATTGAAAATCACTCCAAATTCCCGTAAGTTTTAAAGACCTTCCTTTATCCTAGATAACTGTAAGTATTCTGTTTTCGTTCTATGTAAATTTCCTCTCTATTTTCTTTCTCCACTGGGGCCCTAAAAAATAGCCCCAGGATACCTTTGCTTTACAGTGTGCTCTACAAGTACTCATTAGCATAACATAACAGCAATAACCCAGAAACATTGAAGAGACTGCTCAGATGATGAAACCCCTACAAGCGTCTTCTTGTAGCCACGCACAATTTGACAATAATGGCCACATATGAACATGGTTTCAAGAAATGTCCTTAAAAGAGGGGTCACTTGAAGGAAACCAGGCAGACGTTGGTGAGGAAGAAATTTGACAAAGGCAAGAAGAGGCAAAGGGAGTTACTTGTACTTTAACAATGCTGTGGAATGGTTTTAAAGCATAGACAAATCATTCATTCAAGAAGGTGGTTTTAAGGGATCACATCATTTTGTTCTCCATTATTTACACATTCTCAATAGTAGTTCACAAGAACACAGTCTTGTAAAGCTTTTGGAGTTGAAATAATTTTCTTTAGGTCTAAGTTGTTCAGTTCAATGAACAGTAAGGTATTGGTTTATAGAACGTTTCCACAGTTTTCAAAACATTGCAACAACAGGAAAGATAATGTTTTGTGGTTATATAACTCCAAGTAAAATTCACATGAAGCAGAAATCGACTCCTTATGTGTTATTATGTGTTTGTGTTAATGGAAAGTATAACTGAACTATCTCAGTAAAACAAGAGAATGGTGAGGGGAGTGGGATATGAGGACAGAGGCACGAGGGGGAAGGAGAGAAGGTCACCTACATGTGCTTTCCACGCCATTGCACTAACTACATCAGTGTCCACATACGAGGATTGAAGGATATATGAGAAGAATAAGAGTGGGTTTATGCCTCCTGCATCATAACATAGACATACAGGGTGCACTTGTTATTTGTCTTAGTTTTATAAATGTGCAGGCCCTCTTATTCTCAAAGGGAACCTTGACACTTCAGTGGGGGCTGGACTCCAGCACAAATGATGAGCTGGATAACTCATTTGAATACATTAGCATTGGGATCATGCTCCCCACAATAATGTCTGAGCACTTGGAGAGTAATTCACAGTGACAAGCCCTTATAGGACCCATCACTGTGAAATGTTTTAAAATGAAAAGAAATGATATCCCTCTCTAACGGATTGAACTACAAGTGGTACAATTGTGGTGCATACCACTGAGTTCAATTTACAAATAATGTTCAACAGGTTCATGAATGAGCCTGTCATGCAATGATATGATATGATATGATATGATATGATATGATATGGCATTTGAAACGTGCCTATACACAAGTGTTTCAAGGCGCGACGAGGCAGGGAGGGGGGAACAAGGGGAAACAGACAAACGATCCTACTAGGCCAGGTGTCATTCAGATCGTGCAAGTGCATTGGTAGAGGGGACGGGAAAAGTGCAAGGGGGAAAGGGAGAGGGGAAGTGCAGTACAAAGTGATTAGTAAAATACAAGATAAATAATAAGGGCCAGCTGGTGGCAAGTGCAGTATAAGTGCAGACAAGTGCTGGGAAGGGGGGCTATAGGGATACAGAGACAGTCCTGCAGTGCAGGGGTTGCCAGGGAGGCAGTGCAGGGGAGAGTGGCTAGGCCAAGGACCGAGATTGGTGAGTGGCCCAGTTGCTGATTCAGTACAGCTTCAGTGATTTAGCAGGGGAGAGGGGGAGAGAAAGCAGAAGCAAAGAGGAAGGTTTTGAGGTGCTTCCGGAACCGGAGATGGTTCTCCTCAAGTTTCAGGGAGACAGGAAGGCTGTTCCAGAGGGAGGCCCCTGCTGCGGAGAGAGATCTCCCCCCAACTCCTTGCTTGGAGAAGCGGCTGACCCTGAGGGAGTTGGAGGCAGATGAGCGAAGAGCTCGAGAAGGAAGATATTTAGGAAGAGAGAGTTGAAGGTATTTTGGCCCAAGGCCCCAGAAGGCCTTGTGGACAATGCAGAGGGTTTTGAACTTAATCCTCGCAGCCACAGGGAGCCAGTGTAGCGATTTCAGTCCTGGAGAGATACGGTCCCTGGGCTTGAGGTAAGGACAAGTCTCGCAGTCCTGTTCTGGATGAGTTGCAGCGGGCGGCGAGTAGAGGCAGGCAGATTTAGATAGAGTCTGTTACAGTAGTCCAGATTCGAGAGAACCATGGCTCTGGAGACAGTGAGCTTCTGGGGGAAGGAGAGGAAAGGAAGGATACCTCTGAGGAGGTGCAGCTGGTAGTGTGACCTCTTAGAAACGTCAGAAATGTGAGGAGAGAAGGAGAGTGTGGAGTCGAAGATGACCCCGAGGTTTTTTGCCTTGCAGGTAGGAGCAGGAAGAGGGCCAAGAGAGGCCGGCCAGAGAGCTGCAGGAAGGAGGGAGTGGGTGTGCCGATGAGTAGAATCTCAGTCTTACTGGCATTAAGGAAGAGGTCGTTGGCGGCACACCATTCCTGGATAGCAGAAAGACAGTCAGAGATGAGGGAAGGAGAGTAGGAGGCCGAGGGTAGCCTGAAAATGAGCTGGTTATCATCCGCATAGCACTGAAAGTTGGGGCAGAGAGCAGAGATGCGGATTGCAAGAAGTGACAGATACTGGTTGAACAGCCAGGGAGAGAGGTTAGAACCCTGGTGGACACCACAGGTAGAGACAAAGATGTCAGAGAGGAAAGACCCAAGTTGTACCTGGGAGGGTCGATTTGAGAGGAAAGAGGTCAGCCAAGCCAGAGCCTGACCAGTGATACCCAGGTTATCACGGAGACGGTTGAGCAGGATGGTATGGTTGACAGTATCAAAGGCAGAAGAGAGATCAAGCAAAATGAGAACTCATGGAATGTTAGAGTCAAGGTTCGAGAGTAGATCCTCACGGATGTTCAGGAGAGCAGTTTCTGTGCTTCTGGCGGCTCTGAAGCCAGACTGATGGTCATGAAGGCTACCAACAGATTCAGCATGGAGATTAAGCTGGGAGATGGCCAGTTTCTCCAGGAGCTTGCCCAGGAAGGGAGTGATAGAGATTGGGCGATAGTTAGCTGGGCAGGAAGGGTCGGAAGAGGGTTTCTTAAGAAGCGGGTGCACAAGGGAGTGCTTGAGAGGGGATGGGAAGACTCCAGAGGCGAAGGAGTGGTTGCAGAAGCAAGGGCAGGAGCCAAGGAGTCGATGTGGTCCTTGATAGTTTTGGAGGAACAGGGGTGGACCTGTTTTGACGAGACTTTCATAGATCGGACTTGTCTCGAAACCTCGTCAGCAGATAAAAGGGGAAATGCAGAGAAGGGGAGGAGAGGGGTGGCTGCAGAAGGGCCAGAGGATGGGCAGGGAATAGAGGGGGGGAGGTGATAGATGGAGAGTGAGGACAGGATGTCCTGAGTTTTTGAAATGAAGTGGGAGGCCAGTGCCGTAAAGAGGGCCTGGGAGGGGACAGGAGAGGTAGATACTGCAGCACGGTTGGCCAGCTCCTTGCAGATTTTAAAGAGTTCGGCCGAATTGTTAGATTCCGCAATGATGCAGGTTTGGATAAGGGCTCTCTTCTTGGTGAGAACGGAGAGCCGGTATTGCCTTTGGAGCAGGCGACAGGCCAGTTTGTCAGAGGATGAACTTGAAGCACGCCATTTCCTCTCTGCCACCCTGCACTTGCGTTTAAGGGTGACGAGATCCGAGTCATACCAGGAGTTGCATTTGGCTTTGGGCTTCAGGCGGATTCTCATGACAGGGGCAAGGATATCAAGAGTATCAGATATAGCAGAGTGGAGAGAGGAGAGGGCTGTGTCAGGATGGGAGTCAGCCGAGGGGGGAAGAGGGGGCGAGAAGGTGGAAGCGAAAGCCTCAACTGACACACGCTTCATGGGTCGGATGACCGAGAAGGAAGGTGGCAGTGATGAGGGTGGCTTTGCCTATGGGGTAGGGAGGGTGAGGTGGGAAGAAAGGAGAAAGTGATCACTCCAGGAGAGAGGAGTGGAGAGAGGGACAGAGAGGGGAAGGTCAGAAGAGATAAAGGCATCTAGAGTGTGCCCTGCAGAATGGGTGGGCCCAGACGGGAGAATAGAGAGTGAGAGAGAGTCGCAGAGGTCGCGAAAGAGTCCAGAGGGGGGACAGGAGGCATCCAGGTGGATGTTGAAGTCTCCAAGAATCAGGAGTTGAGTGGTTGAGGACAGGAGTGAGGAGGAGAGGTCCGCCCACTCTGAGAGGAAGGAGGAAATTTGACCAGGTGACCGATAGATAGTAGCCATGGTAAGGCAATGGCTAGGAGAGAGAGAGAGAGTCGGCAGACAAGACATTAAAAAGAGGAATAGGTCTGCGTGGGAATAGCAGTGGCATGAATCCACTCAGGGAAGATAAGGGCCACACCCCCCCCCAGCACGGCAGGGCCTGGGCACGGAGAGGATCTTGTAGCCGTCAGGTAGGAGTGTGTCAAAGCTGGTGACAGAGCTGGCCGTGAAAAATGTCTCAGTGAGACCGAGTACGTCAAGGTCCAGTTCCTCAAGAAGGCGGCAGATATCAGAGGAATGTTTGACGGCAGAGCAAGAGTTAAGAGTGGCAATGTGGAGAAGTTTGCCATCTTTAAAGGACTTCCGGGGAGGGGTACAGATCAGAGGTACGCCCTGCGAAGGTGAAAAAGGAGCAAGGGAGGGGGCAGGGAGGGAGGGTAGACGCAAGGTGGCCGAGGACAGAGGAGGGGGGACAGCAGGAGAGGAAAGGAAGTTGATGAGGCACGGGAAGCATCTATCAAAGAGGTGAAGGTTGGCCTGAGGGCCTTGGACAAAGACGGTCCCAATAGCGTAGACATTAATGATGGCCTTAGAGGAGTGGAAGGAGGCCAAGAGGACATCCCAACGGGTGCCGCCATTAATGGGAGAAGAGGAGAAAGGAGAGAGCACAGTGACCATATGAAGGGTCCATAGGTCTGGCGAAGGCACGAAAAAGAGGATGTCAGTGATAGTTTCCTTAGATGAGGCATTGGTGTAGGTGTCAGGGATAGGGAGGCCTGGGTTGGAGACCAGGATGTCCTTTTTAAACTTTTTCCTACCAGATTTAGTGAGGAGAGCAGGATAGTCAATGGAGAAGCAGTTAGAAAAGATAGGAGAGATAGGGAGCACCATGGGATAGGAGGGGGGGAGAGGACAGGACAAGCGCAAGCAGACAGGAAGTGAGCAACAAGCCCTAGTTTACCACAAATGCAGAACACAGTGAACACAGTAATGCATAACAGGTACCCAGTGGAGAGGCCACCTAAGTTTGAAAATCCTGCGAGGGGAGAGAAAGTCCCTAGTTTACCACTATTTTCAGGGCAAAGTGAATTCAGGGCACCATGCGACTGAAGTGAACTGGTGTAGGTGCGGCGGGCAGAGGGAACAGGTGGAGCTAACAAGGTGGACCAGCGCCAAGCGTCCCCTGCGGACACCTGCAGACACAGTGGGAGCCGCAGCTGTAGGAGCCGCCCTTTGCCTGAGGGGCCCTTAGCCATGGGGGCTGCCGGGCAGTGGGGCTGCCCAGGAGGGTCGGTAGATAAGGGGGGGTGGGCGGGCAGGGAGGCGTGCTGGAGGAGGGCACCAGGAAGAGGCTGCAAGGGGAGGGGGAGGGAGAAACACAACCATGCGCTCGGAGCGCGAACAAAGGTAAAAACAAATTAAACAAACAATATCTCACTTGTGGCCCAGATGGACCGGCAGGATTTCAATCCTGCAGCTGGTCTGCCCGGCGAGCTGCTCTCAACCCCAGGAGCTGCGCAAAGAGGCGAGCGGGGAGAGCAGCCGTCGGGTAATCCAGAGGGACACGCGATGGAGCCAATCAGAGGGGGGGGGCGGGCAGGGAGGCGGGCTGGAGGAGGGCACCAGGAAGAGGCTGCAAGTGGAGTGGGGAGGGAGAAACACAACCACGCGCTCGGAGCACGAACAAAAGTAAAAACAAATTAAACAAACAATATCTCACTTGTGGCCCAGATGGACCGGCAGGATTTCAATCCTGCAGCTGGTCTGCCCGGCAAGCTGCTCTCAACCCCAGGAGCTGCGCAAAGAGGCGAGCGGGGAGAGCAGCCGTCGGGTAGTCCAGAGCGACACGCGATGGAGCCAATCAGAGCGGGGGGGCGGGCTGGAGGAGGGCACCAGGAAGAAGCTGCAAGGGGAGGGGGGAGGGAAAAACACAACCACGCGCTCGGAGCGCAAACAAAGGTAAAAACAAATTAAACAAACAATATCTCATTTGTGGCCCAGATAGACCGGCAGGATTTCAATCCAGCAGCTGGTCTGCCCGGTGAGCTGCTCTCAACCCCAGGAGCTGCGCAAAGAGGCGAGCGGGGAGAGCAGCCGTTGGGTGGTCCAGAGGGACACGCGATGGAGCCAATCAGAGGGGGGGGCGGGCAGGGAGGCGGGCTGGAGGAGGGCACCAGGAAGAGGCTGCAAGGGGAGGGGTGAGGGAGAAACACAACAACGCGCTCGGAGCACGAACAAAGGTAAAAACAAATTAAACAAACAATATCTCACTTGTGGCCCAGATGGACCGGCAGGATTTCAATCCTGAAGCTGGTCTGCCCGGCGAGCTGCTCTCAACCCCAGGAGCTGCGCAAAGAGGCGAGCGGGGAGAGCAGCCGTCGGGTAGTCCAGAGGGACACGCGATGGAGCCAATCAGAGGGGGGGGGCGGGCAGGGAGGTGGGCTGAAGGAGGGCACCAGGAAGAGGCTGCAAGGGGAGGGGGGAGGGAGAAACACAACCACGTGCTCGGAGCGTGAACAAAGGTAAAAACAAATTAAACAAACAATATCTCACTTGTGGCCCAGATGGACCAGCAGGATTTCAATCCTGCAGCTGGTCTGCCCGGCGAGCTGCTCTCAACCCCAGGAGCTGCGCAAAGAGGCGAGCGGGGAGAGCAGCCGTCGGGTAGTCCAGAGGGACACGCTATGGAGCCATTCGGGGGGGGTGGGGCAGGGGGCGGGCAGGGAGGCGGGCTGGAGGAGGTCACCAGGAAGAGGCTGCAAGGGGAGGGGGGAGGAAGAAACACAACCACGTGCTCGGAGCACGAACAAAGGTAAAAACAAATTAAACAAACAATATCTTACTTGTGGCCCAGATGGACTGGCAGGATTTCAATCCTGCAGCTGGTCTGCCCGGCGAGCTCCTCTCAACCCCAGGAGCTGCACAAAGACTATGAGCATCCTTCCATGCTTGTTCCAAACAGCCACAGGGGAATGCCTTTGTATTCTGCTCATTGTATTGTGCCTGCCTTTGTTAAATATAGGAAAACAAGCAATGTGATGGCTGCCCAGTCCAGCCCGAACTGCTTCGTCACATCCATTCTGCACTTTATTTATTTATGTATGTATTTATTTATTTATTTATTTATTTATTTATTTATTTATTTAGATGGTGCCGAAGACCACTGGCATGAGACTACAAGTATCCCCAAACATGTTTCTTGCTTTTTGGGCTTCATCAGTGAGGAGTAGCTTGGGTCTCTAGTCCCAGCAGGCATAGGACCCAAGTCTGCGCACACCCGTCCCACTGGGGCTGACTACAGCAAAACAAAAGAAGTGATGGCAGAAAGGTTTAGATGAATCCTGACCTCTGGCATTGCTCTGGGCAACCCTCAAGACCATTGTTCATTGCCTGCCAAGCCATTACAAGAGGGGAAAGACCATATGCAAATCAGGGTTGGTCCCACCCCAAAATGGGCAGTCCAGCCCAAACTTCTTGGTCCCATCCCTTCTGCATGAGACCACAGGCATCCTCAAACATGTTTCGGCCTTATTGGGCCACACCAGTGATAAGTAGCTTGGGTCTCTAGGCCCAGCAGGCAGAGGGCCCATGTCTGGGCATACCTGCCCCACTCGGGGTGACTACAGCAAAACAAAAGCGGTGATGGCTGGAAGGTTTAGAATTATCCTTTTCCTCTGGCATTGCTCTGGGCAACCCTCCAGACCATCGTTTTTCGCATGCGGAGCCATTGCAAAAAGGGGAAAGACCACATGGAAATCAAGGTTCGCTCCAGCCCTATGTTGAATATAGGAACAGAAATGCCACTCGAATTGCACACATATTGACAGTAAGTTAACAAAGGCATTAAATAGAGGTCTTAAAAGGACATTTAATAATCATCTCTGATGTGCACGTTCAAATTCCCTCTCAGAATAGGGCACATCTCATCATTTGTACCATAATCTTTTAAGCAACCCATACAAATTGAAACGTCTTCTGTTCATTTGTTACCCTTTTCTATAACCTCTGATACTTCCCCATCATGGTTTATCACTTGGCATAAAGACATTCTCAGTGGTCTTGCTAGCTTGAGGTCATGGAGCTAAATTCTGTCACAACCATAATCTAAACCACCCAATGTCCCATTGGCCTCAATGGGAATGGGGAATTCAATTATACCGGCGCCTGACATTCCAGACCGGTGCGGTTAGAATCCCCCGCTGTTAACAGCAAACCAGGCGGCGGTAAAATTTGCAAGTCCGGTGGCGGTTACCGCCAGACTTGTAATGAGGCCCATAGACACATTTACGTAATCAAGGCAGCATCCTTACAATGAGTTTACCAAACGTTTTAAGACTTCAAAAATATGACCGCTAACATGAGTTAAGCATCAAAAGGCACACACAATTGGCTAGGTTGCTTTCTGGAGAAAAAAAAAAGTAATTGGTGTTTGAACCCACACATGTGCAACTCTATACAGCAAAATAAAAAAAGGACCAGGGTATACGTTTGGCGTAAATTGCTTAATAAATGCAAAATAAAACACACATAAAATACATATGCAAACAAATAAAACTTAATATTAAGGACAAAAATAAGGGGAATTGTTTCGTCTTCAATTGCATTGCATTTTGATGCACGTTGCCAATGGCATCACAGAGGCCATCCCTTCAAGACCTGGGGATGCGGTCTGAGATGTAGAAGTCGGCCTTTAACGTGGCTGTGCACAATGTTTCTGCACACATTTATTTTCACGGTCAGATTGTCTTTTATGAATCCTGCATTTGTAGCATTTCTGCTGCCGTGCACATTAGACACGTACAAATGCACCTCTGAATAACAGCCAGAAAACGTATGTGTCCGGTAAAATGGCTCCGCATGTTAAACACTTGTTGCTGTGATTTGTGTTTCTTCTGCAGGTCAAAGGTTCAAATCTCGGCAAGGCAAACTCAGCCTTTTATTCTCTCAAGACCCATAAATAAATACTAGTTTCAATTGGGTATGTTAACCTGTCCTACATTTCTTATAATATGAGGTCAATCGTAGGTGAATTATGGAAACATTCTTAACCAATACGTTAGTATGATACTTCTTATGTTTGCATTTAAGGTATATTTGGATGCTGTATGGCAAGAAAACATGTCTCTGTCTCTAGAAAAACGACTGGAAAATGTAGTCTTAATGTTACCCCTTAACATAGCTGTATTAAATATGTCACATAAATGTAAGACATAATTGCGCGTATTTGATGGTGTAAACTTGCTGTATGCCTTTGTTATACGTAACTAAAGCTCTGACATGACCTGTCCAACCATATGTAGTGATACGTGCTTGAGAATGCAAGCCAGCAAAGCCAGCAACATCGTGCTGGGAGGACCCAGCAAGCACCCTAGTAAGTTGCAGGAGACGTGTTCCACCCATGCACCAAAAGGTAAGCCCAGATGGGCTATTGTGAAGCTGATTTTTCGAAAAATTTAAAAATACCAAAATTGCACAGCGAGCACTCATATACTTGCTTCTTTTTGTGCTTTTGTGCTTAATTCACTTGCAGCACTGCCACCTAATTACGCATAGTTTTGGGATCCAAATATAAATATGTTGCTTTAGCATTAAGGAATGGGCCATTGACTGGAATCACTTTTAAAAGTTACTCCAAAATGGCCACCGCCTCGTGGGGTGACAACAACTGTGAGCCTTCTGCTGCCTGCTGATTGGGCAGCCATGCCTTCATCTTCCAATTGGAGGTACCAGAAGGCAGAAGCCGGGCAACTCCACAAGGCTCCTGTCTGTGCCTGTCTGGGCTGAGTAGGGCCAGATGGGCTTCCACCTTCCTCATCCCTGCAAACAGTGATGCAGCCTCATGATACAGCAGGCCACTACATACAGACTTGGGAGCCGCCCTGCACCTCGAGCTGTGAGTGACGTCTGAACTTATAAACTGTCTCATCCACTCACATTCTGAACCATAACTGTGCCTTCTTCAATCTGCCTTCCCTGGCTCACATGTTATACCTCTTCCTTCACTGCATTGTGTGCCCTACTTTGATTTTCGAATTTGGGTGTGTGCATTTTGATAATGCTGCATCCCACTGCTGCGCCATTGGCATTGTGTGCCCTGCTTTGATTTTCGATAATGGGTGTGTGCATTTTTAACATCCTGCACCACACTACGGATTTGCATTGTGTGCCCTGCTTTGATATTCGAATTTGTGTGTGTGTGTTTGCAAGTTTATCATCCTGCACCCACTGCTGCATTTGCATTGTGTGCACTGCTTTGATTTTCAATGTTGTGTGTGTACATAACATCTTGCACTGCACTGCTGCGTTTGCTCTGTGTGCCCTGCTTTGATTTTCCAATTTCGGTATGTGCATTTGTAACATCCTGTACCCCACTGATGCATTGCTTTGTGTCCCCCCTCTGTAACTACTAGGCCACTTGGTAGCTTGGGTTAGGACTGTGCAGTGCAACCACTCCTCTTTCCTTCAACTATCCTCTGCCACCCTATTGCACTCACCATCTCTCCTATCTGCCCTAACTGCTACACTATCACCTACTCTCCCATGAATTCTGGAAGAAAAAAGCACAAAAAAGACATCCTGAGTGCCAACTCTGGCCTACCCATCGCAGACACCTATGTCAGTGCAACATCCAGACATGTCTTCATTGATATCATCTTCTCTGTCCCCTCCCCAGATCTATGGACTCCTCATCTCATCTCCACTCTCTCTCCTTTCACATCCTCTCCCATTACTGGTGGAACCAATTGGGAAGTCCTTTTTCATTAATGTTTACCACACTTGCACTATCTTGGTTCAGGGTCCTAAACCCAACCTCCTTCTTTTTGATTGCCACCTGCTGTCCGTCATTAACTTCCTAAAAGTTGAAAAGTTGTTTTATACGACTGTAAAACAATTAAAAAATAAAGTCAAACATATCCACATGTTCCTAGAGTAAGCTTGTGCACCTTCAACAATGCTACGTTCTGATGACTTGTTCAGCTAGACATGAAATAACTAAGGTCCTAAGCTTCACCAAGACTGAAAAGGAGATGGTACCTTTTGGGAAGTACTGGCTTTCTGAGAGTTATTACAGACTGTTAAGCATCTCTGCCTGGTGCAGTGGTTGCACAGTCGCATGCCACATCCCATATCATTGCTGTAATAGAATTAAATGTGATTGACCTAAGATGAGAGTGTTGGCAACAAAGGGAATCTGTGAATATAGATATGAGCGAGAAAATACAGGCACCACATTGATAAGAGGGGTGGCCTAAATTAGATCCATGGAAATGTGTGCAGAAATCCCACACGGGCCGCATGTCGAGAAGGTCATGGCACGAGCCTTCGCACAGAATCAAAAGTGCGCAACCCACTTATTCATGGAATTTACAGCGCAAAGTAACCGTAATCGCAAGTTGCAGCTGGAACGCACGTGACAAACCCACACGCAAAACATAAACAGACAGAACGGCTACCTTTGCATGCTCCCCTGGGTGTGCATACACGTACCCTTCAAACAGTGTGTGGAGTACCCGCAAGCAGGCCTGCATCTCAGGGACTCTGCATGGGGCCCCCGTAAATGTATCCAGCACCCCAACAACATGCGTATAAAATATCAGAACTCAGTAATTACTCAGGAAATCCTTGTGCGAACCCCCGTAAACCATTCCTGCACCCCGCTAAACTGCAAACGCGCGCCCATAAGTTAGATTGGAACCCCGGTTGAGTAAACGCACCCCGAAATCCGACATGCAATCCCACCTCTGTGCTGCGACTCCTACACGCAAGTGTACTTAAGCCTGTCTTCTGGTGGAGAGTATGAAGGACTTGTGTGGCCATTTCCCTGCTGAGTGGTTGTGTGATTGAATCCATGAATACGTCTCGTGCCGCACATTTGTGGCTGTGTGAGGGACTGCCTGCTGGCCGGCCTTCAGAGCGCCCATTTTTGAGCAAGTTCTTTCCCATTTTTTGTGTTCCGCCCCCTTCCAAGCCCTCTGCACAAGCCACATCCACACTCTGTGTGGAGTCTCTTGCAAGGACCTTGATGGCTCACAGAGACGTGCTTAGCCTATATGCAAGTCCAGGAAAAGTACTGCACATTCGATTCCATGAATCGACAAATGGGGATTTGCGCGGAAAATGGCACACATGTACCCTATTTACCATGCTAATAAGTCCATGAATCGGGCCCAATGTGTCTAACTTGTGCATTGTTCGGAGCTATTGTACACATATCGTGGCACAACGTAAGTGAAGGTCTCCCTCAAAATATCCTTCTGTGTCTTTCTTGAGAGGAGCATTGTCCCTGTTAGCAGTACTTGGTTGTGGCTGTGAAGCATTGTACATAATTAATGTAGTTGACTTAATGAAACATGCTAGTACAAATGTATGGAAAACATTGTCAAATGAAGTCTCCACGATTCTATGCAAAATTGTGTTGTCAAGTTAGGATTCATGGGAGCAAACTTTGCCCTGGTGCAAAAATGTAGGGAAAATGCATCTTTTTTGCGCTAGGGCAATTTTTACCCCAGTGCTTCTAATATGCCAAACTGCTCTTGTTGAGGGGCAATGGCTTTTTAATGTGTCCCAGTGTTTTTAAAACTAGAGCAAACTTTGCCCTAGTACTAATACTGTGCAAACGTTGCCCTTGCACCGGTGCAAAGTTTCTGTAATCTGGCCCAGGTGGAATGTAAAATGATGTGTGTGCAAACCCATGTGTAGATGTTTTACACATAGTTTTAAAATAATTTGCACTCAAGGGCGTTTTCTTCCTTTCGGTGGGTGAAGTTGGGCCATGGAAGGAAATTAACGTTTCCGCCTCCCCCATCTTCCCTGGCGGAAAAAAAAAAATGATGCATTTATATCAGCAACTGATTTTTTTTTTTTGCGAGTGAAAAATCGTATAGAATCTGACAGTATTTAGTGCCTCATAAAAGCTTGCATGTTCGTAGGAATCTATGTTACTATCCTCCCGCCATGCATGTGCGCTTGTTTCCACTGCAAAGTGCAAATATTGCATACAAATCTATGTCTGCCTTGGTTTACATACATTGTTGACACTTCATAGTGAAAACAATGAAAATTGCACGTAGCCAACTGCAGTGCAGGTAAGTGCACTTTGTGGGCTGAAACTCGACTTGAGTCTACATTTGCAAGATCTATTTCAACCATCTCTCGTTACCCGGTGTAATTCCGCATTCAGAAAGGAGCCCAACTAAGGTCGTGTATCTATGGAATGCTGCATATTGATGGCTCGCTGGGGAAGGCGACACTGCTGCCTTTCTCTTGGGTGAGTGAAGGCATGTTATCAGATTGTCTGGAGCACAACTGGTAATGACCAAGATGTCTTTTGGTTAATTAAGCAAATCACCACAGATGCTCATCTTGAAGGACAGCATAGGTGGGTTCAATTCCGGAATGGATATGCATTTCGAGGGAACAAAGGTTAAACTGTTAAAATGCTATGCTGCCGACCTTGCCTTATTGAGGCAATGGTCACTAGCACTGGCATAGCACAGGCTTGGCTGTCAATCCCATGACAGTAGTGTCTTTTCTGTGGCTCATGCTTTATTCACAATTTCACTTAATCACAAGAGTGTTGCTCTTCAGGCCCATTCCTTATAACAAAGCCACATGAATATCTGCTGCAGCAAACGGCGAAGCAGGTAGCTCCAAATGCAGCAAATACTTTGGGCCTCATTACAAGTCCAGCGGTAACCCCTGCCGGGCTTGTAAGATTTACTTGCGCTTGGTTTACCAGGACACCAGGGGATAACAACCCTGGCGTTCCGGAAAGTCAGACGCTGGTAAATAGTTAATCCCCGTTCCCCTTTTTTGAGTCCCAAAGGACTCAATGAGAGTGGGGACCACGGAAGCACCGGCACTGTTAGTAAGGGTGCCGGTGCTTCCGTGAAACTCTGTGGGTGACGTTACGCCCGGCATGTCTGAGCCTGGCTGGCAGGATAGCAGTCGCCTGCAGAATCGTACTGAGCCGGTCCGGTAACAACAGTGCCGCTAGGCTAACCTGCACTGTTGTTACTGGACAAGCACAGTCATAATGAGGCCCTTTGTCCATTGGCAATTCAAAGGGCAATGGCCCTAATTGCAAGGTTGGTGGTAGTCATGGCACTTTTTGTGCCATGACTGCCACCAATAACGGGTCTGGCACCGGTATTGTTCAATGGGGACTTACCAGTGTAGTCCGACCTTTGCGGGACCGGTAAATCCCCATTGAAAATGCCATTCCCCATTCCCATTTGAGCCCCCATAGGGCTCAATGGGAATGAGGAGGGCGCTAGTAATGGGCTTGCGACTTGCAAGCCCGTTATTAGCGCCCTGGTCCCTTAACGGGTCCCGTCCAGGAGGGCTGGTCTGACCTGCCGTTCCTGGTGGGACCCGCTAAGGGACCTTGTAGTAGGGCGGTAAGGGATTACTGGCACCTGTCTCCTTACCGGTGCCTAGTTTCCCTTACCGCCCAACTTGGAATGAGGCCCAATGACTGAAACAATGAAGAATGGTTCTATGTGATTTCAGTGACTACATTTACTTTGAACATGTTTATATCAACTTTTTTTTATTTTTATTGTTTAATGGGGTTCCCCATGCTCCCCTTTAGGCACCTTGCCCACATACCCCCCCCCCCAAAGTTTTTGAGTATTTTAATATGCGCTTCATGAGTTGCCACTAGAGTTGAATTAACAAAAAACACAATCGGAGACTTACTTTAGATGCAATTAAAACACATATTTCTCTTACTGAAGTGGAAATAATCTCTTTGCCCTTCAATAATTCTTCCACTGACTCTAACTAACCGAATAGGAGGCAACATAAAAAGACACTGTTCATCTGAGATGATAATTCTACTTTGCTGATATTAGCAAGGAAACTGATGCCTTATCTGACCCAACAATGTTCTTACTTCAAACATACTGTAAAATATTACATTAATAGGTAGTCATTGTTTTTTTAATTTTTTTAATTTATTGTATATGGTTTACAAAGAAACCTATACAAAAAGAAAAAAGATTTTAGAAAAAAAGAACACATTCCACATAACAATCATTACATCTAAATTTCAAGTATACAAACATATGTTTAAAAACATAGATCCAAAAAAAAAAGATTCAGTGCACTTACAATTCAACATTAAAAATGTACAGTTTAAAATACACAATGGGCCTTCAAGAATTGAAAATTTCATTTACTCAAGCATAATCATAAGGGGGGGCGTATAAATCTAGAGCTTTAATGAAACCTGCCACAGCAAGTCCATCCTTCATATTAGTAACCGCCAGACACTGTGACCAAATTAAATTATCAGCCCCCATTTGACCCATTTTCTTGAATCTAGCTAAATATTTGTCCCTTAGCGATGTCAGAGCAGCACAATCTAAAAAGAGATGCCGGGAGGTCTCAATCACTCCCAAAGTTTTACAGAAGCAACAGGTAGAGTCTAAATCGGAAAACTCCTTCCTTTTATGTAGGACTTCCCGGGTGGGAAGGAGAGTCCATCTGAGTTTGAGGAGAAGAGAGCGGTAATATCTATTGGGGAATTGAGTCAAAATAAAAGACAACAGACCTCTTTTCTTATGATCGAATTGTAGGTTTCTCAGTGTCATAATGGCTGCTCCCGGGGAGCCAGGCCAGGCCCAGCGTCCCCGGAAGCAGACCTATCACCCACATCACCGGATCCAGCAGACCGCTACTGGGGCCATTTGGACCACGTCCTGGCGCCTTTGGCGCCAGGCTCATAAAAGGCTTCAGTCCTGGCGCCACAGGCGCCAGGCTCATTTGGTCAAAACATGTCATAATGCTTGGGTGGACTTACCTGAGGCAGACCATGCTGCTTACTCTCCCAGAGCAATCCAGTCTGGCTGAGGTCTCCAGCCATTTAGGCTGGGAGGAACTATTTTTTCCTCTTCAGGCCTCTCTTTTTCTTATCTGGGTGGGGCCGGAGGAAGGATACTCACCTGAAGCACTCCTCTGCTATTTAAACCACACCCGAAGGAATTCACATGCTTCGCGTTATTCTGCATCAGCAGCAGGACGCTCACCGAGTCGGCTCCTGCATCCTGGCTCCTGACACGCCCGCAGCTCCTGGAACACCTAAAAGACAAAAGGAGAGAAAAGACAAGCATCCAAAGCTTTACTCACCGGAATCCTGCACTCGGGAAACCTTCTTCCGACAATCCTGCAAAAGAAAAGCACAAGGTTAGCAGCGCACCACAACGCTCGCCGCAGAGCCGCTTTCTCTTACGTTATCGTGGCCGCGCCACGTGCAGAAACGGCTACAAAGCTTGTAGCACCTCGGCACCTGCAAAAAGGGGAAAGACACGATTAGAAGCACTCCGCTTCACCCGGTGCCACACCTGTTCCACTTACCTTTACGAGCCCTTACCACGAACTACAGCAGTTTCGACGCCGGCAGCGAATCGGCTCCTGCAAAAGGGAAGAAGGTGAGCATTGGACTTGATACAGGAGGCAATACTCACCTAAGGACTTACCATATTTTGGTTGAACTCAATCCTCCATTTGGGTCAGAAGGGCCTTTCTGCCATTTCTAGACCCCGGCCCCGAAGGGGAAAGACATTTAATATAATCTAAAGACTACATACTTACGGCAACCCCGAAGTGGGATCGAACAGCCAGAGGAATCGCGCCCACTTAATACCCCAGTGAAGTAACTGGAATCAACGCGCCCCTGCACCAGAAGCAGGATAGAGGGCTCATCCTTACAGAAAATAAGGTGAGAGCCCACAAAAACCGAAATAGCGACAAGGGGATTTAGAAGGGGGATATAGGGGGAGCAGATACTCTTTCCAGCAGATATTAACTCCCTCTTTCCCACCTACAGAAAAATTATCCTACAAGCCAGACAGATGAGATTCGGGGGAGGGCCAGTCCAGTCCATCTTCCGGGCCCTGCGCTTTATTGTAGAAGAATTGGTAGCAGTCCAGAACGGGTCAGCGCCTCTGTGGGAATCAGGTGAGCGTTACAGAACGCAAAGCCTACCAATAACCTCCTACCGAGGCGCTATGGAAACTTCTGAGACAGACCAACTGGCTCAGCTATTAGGGGAGCTACAGGCCGAAGTTCATGCTGCCCGCCAGGCGACAAACGCCCTCAGGAGGGAATTGATAGTGTCCAAGGAACGAACTGATGATCTTGCCAGACAGCTGTTACAGAGTCAAGCGGGGCAGACACCTTTACCCAATTCAGGGGGGAATTTCACCCCTGTCCCTGCAACTAATCCAGTTCAAATCAACCTACCCGGAAATGTGCCATTGGCACCACCTGAACGTTTTGCAGGAGATCCCAAACGATTCGCAGTATTTATGAATGAATGTCGATTGCACTTTCTCTGCAGGCCTGGGGCCTTCCCGAATGACCAGACCAAGGTAGCTTTTGTACTTTCGTACCTCAGTGGCAGTGCAGCTGACTGGTCAATTCCATTGGTTACCCAAGATGATCCAATCCTTTGGAATTTTCAAGCCTTCCAGACTAGTATGGAAAGACTGTTTGCAAGACACTCCAAGGGGCAGGCCCTGGACAATGAACTCCTATCCCTACGACAAGGTAATCTGGACCTTTTGGCCTACATTGCAACCTTCAATAGGCTAGTTGTAGAAACAAGATGGCCCGAGGACAAAAGAATCACGCTATTCCATCGAGGTCTTCGTGGTGAACTTAAAGACGTCCTTGCCCAGGTTGTAAATCCACCCCAGGACTGTTCGGAATATATTGACTTGGTGGTCCAATTGGATCACAGGCTTCAAAATAGGAAAGCAGATCGATCCAGGTTTGAAACTCAGGTTTTCGCGAAAATCCAGAGTAACTCCAAAGGCCTCAACGCCACTGAACCTATGCAAATTGGGGTGGTAAAAGGCCCCTTGACCCAAAAGGGGCGTGACAGAAGACGGCAAATGCAACTGTGTCCCTACTGTGGGTCGTCGGGGCATTTTCTTTCAGATTGTCCGGTGAAACCTCCCAAGAAGACAGTAGGCGCCTCTGATAAAAATCCTGTAGAGTCTGATCCAGGAAACGACCTCGCCCGACAAGCGTAGAGGTCCGCTTGCCGAGCTTGAAAACCAATTCTTTGACCTCGCACTTCATTATGCCAATGGTTCTCGTAAATCCGAAGCAGCCAGAACGATTGCATGCAATTCAGGCGTACATCGACAGTGGGGCTATAGGAAACTACGTGGATCACGAGTTGGCTTCCAGGATGAATCTGCGGTCTACCCACTGGATTAGATGTGGAAAGGAGTAATGGCACGTGAGTATTAAAGTTCCCCAATGTCTTTAAACGCACCTTGTTTTGTCTTTCAGATGCCGGAATGCAGTGTGAAGACCTCCGGAGCGCACGAAGAGTAGGTAAGCCTTTGCCTTTCAGATGCCGGAATGCTAACCTGTTCTTTCTTGTCTTTATAGGTGTTGCTGAAGACTGGATTCAGGATGGTAAGCCTTTGCCTTTCAGATGCCGGAATGCTAACCTGTTCTTTCTTGTCTTTATAGGTGTTGCTGAAGACTGGATTCAGGATGGTAAGCCTTTTTCCTTAGGCCCTGGACCGGATGCAGAAGACACGATGAGCGTTCTGCTGCAGAGGTTGCAGAATAACGCAAAGCAAGATTCATCCACCGGGTGTGGTTTAAATAGCCTCCTGTAGTGCTTAGGTGTCTCCTTCCACAGCCACGCCTAAGTAAGAAAAGAGTTCCTGGTAAGAAAAGAGTTCCTGCCTTCCAGAAGAGTTCCAGTGTTCTGAATCTAGGGAGTGGCTCCAGCCCCACCCAACAGGAAAAGTAGTTCCAAACAGAAGAGGATCAGAGGCTCAACTGGCAGGCAAGTAAGCAGCATGGTCTGCTGAAGGTAAGTCCACCCAAGCATTATGAGCCCGGCGCTTCCAGCGCTGGGACTGGGCATATTTATGAGCCTGGTGCCACTGGCGCCAGGACTGGGTCCAAAAGGTCCCAATTGGGACTGGTTGGCACTCGGAACCTGGGTTATGGATCTGCTTGGAAGCAGAGATCAGAGGACCTTTTGGAAGCAGAGATCATGACAGTACCGCCCCTCAAGGCCCCTCCCAAACCGGGCTTCTCCGGGGGTTTTGGCTTGTCAGGAAATGTTCGGTGAAATCTTTTGATTAGGCGAGGAGCGTGGACATATTCAGCAGGTTCCCAGGATCTCTCTTGGGGGCCGTAGCCTTTCCAGTCAATTAGGTAGAATAGTTTAGATTTGGAGATCTTGGAGTCCAGAATGCTTTTGACTTCAAACTCGAGTTCTCCATCCACTAGGATAGATTTTGGAGATTTGGTTAGTCGGGTTTGAGGTTGCACGGGTTTTAATAGAGAGACGTGGAAGACTGGATGTATCTTCATGTGCGGGGGCAAGTCCAACTTGACCGCTACTGGGTTTACTATGGTAGTGATGGAATAGGGACCAAGGTATCTTGGGTTGAATGTGCGTGGCCCTTTTAGAGATAGATATTTGGTGGATAACCAGACTTGATCCCCTACTTGATAGTGAGGGGCTTCCTTCCGATGTTGATCTGCTCCTTTCTTGTATTGTTCTTTAGCCCTTTGAAGGTGAGAAACAGCTTCCTTAAAGGCTTGGGTGATTGTAGAATGCAGGTAGTCTACTGCTGGTGTTTCAAGATCTTGGAGGGGATCCAACTCCGAGGTTCGAGGGTGACTGCCGTACAAAAGAAAAAACGGGGTTTTCCCAGTTCCCGAAGTTATTGTAGGCATACTCGGCTATCCAAAGGATATCTTTCCAAGTTTTTTCAGTTTGTTGCAGCATGCAGCGTAAATACTGTTCCAGAGTTTGATTGGTCCTCTCGGTTTGTCCGTCGGTCTGAGGGTGGTGACTGGTCAATAGTCTCACATCAATTTGAGCCGACCGACAGCAACTTCGCCAAAAATGAGAAATAAATTGACTACCTCGATCCGAAATTAGAACCGAAGGAAAACCGTGCAGTCGGACGATGTTTTCGAGAAATTCTCGGGCCAGAGTTGCTGCTGTTGGCAAGCCTTTGAGCGGAATGAAATGCGCCATCTTGGAGAATAAGTCCACGATTACTAGAATCGTATTGTATCCGGAGCATGGAGGTAGATCGGTGATGAAGTCCATAGAAAGCGTATGCCAAGGGCGAGGTGGGATGTCAATAGGGCGTAAGAGGCCTGCTGGTCTTTCCTTTTGACTCTTGTTTTGGGCGCATACTCCACAGGACATTATAAAGTCTCTGATATCTTTTTTCCAAGACGGCCACCAGAAGTAGCGCTTGATCTTTTCTGAGGTCTTGGCTATACCGGGATGACCTTCCATTAAAGAGTCGTGATAACAAGAGATTACTTTTTTCTGTAAATCTGTGCTGGGTAGGTATAATCGTTCTTGGAAATACAATAAGTTGTCCTTTACTGCAAAGTCCTTTCCCTGCAGATGCCAATTCTGTATGTCTGCTGGAGTTACAAGTTGCCTGGCTTTATCCTTAACTTCCTCAATGGATTCTGTGGCGATTACACCCAGAATTCTTTGTTCGGGAATGATTGGTACAGGTTTAGGGTTGACCAAGTGTTCTTCCACTCCCATCCGAGAAAGGGCATCGGCTTTACCGTTCTTTGTACCAGGTCGATAGGTAATTATGAAGTCAAACTCGGCAAAGAATAATGCCCAACGGAGTTGTCTAGAGGATTGGACTTTTGCGGTCTTCAAATATTGCAGGTTTCGGTGATCCGTAATCACAGTAACGGTGTGTCGGGCCCCCAGCAGATAATGCCGCCAAGCCTTAAAGGCAGACTTGATAGCCAGAAGTTCCTTGTCAGTAATCGTGTAATTGATTTCAGGAGGCGAGAATTTGCGGGACCAAAATGCCACGGGATGCAACTGATTGGTTACCGGGTCCTTTTGTGATAGAACTGCCCCCATAGCAAGGCTTGAAGCATCAGTTTCCACGATGTAGGGGAGTTCGGGGCGAGGGTGTTTTAAGATTGGTGCAGAGATAAATTTAGTCTTCAAATCCTGGAAAGCTTGTTCCGCCTCGGTAGACCATTCAAAACGTTTGTTTTTCTTTAACAAGGCAGTGATGGGCTGGACTATTCGAGAGAATTCGGGGATAAACCTGCGGTAAAAGTTAGCGAAGCCTAACATGCTTTGCACACCTTTTACGGAGGATGGTGATGGCCATTTGAGAACTGCATCGACCTTCTTTGAATCCATACGCACTCCTCCAGGTGATAATATGAATCCCAAGAATTCAACTTCAGTCACGTTGAAAACACATTTTTCCAATTTAGCGAAAAGTTTGTGTTGACGCAATCTTTCGAGGACCATTTTCACGTGTTTCCGATGTTCAGATTCCGATGAAGAATAAACGAGGATGTCGTCAATGTAAACAACAACACATACATCTATGAGCTCTCTGAGGACATCGTTCATAAAATATTGAAAGGTGGCCGGGGCATTACAAAGTCCGAAGGGCATGACCTGATATTCAAATAGCCCATACTTGGTGCGGAAGGCTGTCTTCCATTCATCGCCCTCTTTTACTCGTACCAAGTGGTAAGCTCCTCTAAGATCCAGCTTTGTATATATGCATGCTTTTCTGACTTGGTCCAGGAGTTCAGGGATCAAAGGTAACGGATATCTATTCTTAACGGTGATCTGGTTCAGGGAGCGATAATCGATACAAGTTCTAAGGTCTCCTTCCTTTTTTGGAACGAAGAACAAAGCTGAAGAAGCAGGGGACTTGGAAGGACGAATAAACCCATTTGCCAGGTATTGATCCAGGTATTGTCGAAGGTGAAGGTTCTCAGGCTCGGTGAGGGCATAAATTCTACTACAAGGAGGAGTAGATCCAGGTATCAGGTCTATCTGGCAGTCATAAGACCTATGAGGAGGTAGAGAGTTAGCCTGATCCTTCCGGAAAACATCTTGGTATTCTAGGTATTCGGGAGGTAACTGGGGAGTCTCTGAAGAAATTGCGGCCAGTGCAACAACAGGTGGAGGGTGACAAGTAGAGACACATTCTGGAAACTGGACCGTTCTTGCTCGCCAATCGATCAGAGGATTGTGTTTCTCTAACCAAGGTATTCCTAGAATAATCTGAAACTGAGGGGCCTTGATCACATCGAACACGATCTTCTCATGGTGTCCATCTTGACTTACTAGCGTCACCTCTTGAGTGGTATGCGTTACTGGCCCGGAGGCTATCTCCGTACCATCCACCGTAGTAATGACGTCCTTTACAGCCTTGGGACAAAGAGTTAGATTCATCCTCAAAACCATTTCATGATCCACATAATTGCCGATGGCACCGCTGTCGACGTAAGCTTCAATTGCATGTAATCGATCCGGATTATCAGGGCTAATGAGGACCATAGGTATCACGAAATGTGAGGTCACAGAACTGGTTTTCACGCTCGGCAAGAGGACCTCTATTCTTGTCGGGCGAGGTCGTTTCCCTGCTCAGAGTTTGTAACTTTGGTAACTGCAGCTCCTACTGCCTTCTTGGCAGGTTTCACCGGACAGTCTCGAAGAAAGTGCCCTGTGTTTCCGCAATATAGGCATAATTGCAACTGTTTCCTCCTTTCCCGCTCCCTTTGTGTTAGAGGACCTTTCAGACCCCCTATTTGCATGGGTTCCCCGGAGTCTACTCCTTTGGAAGGAGTTGGCGGTTTGGAAAATACTCGAGCATCAAACTTGGAACGATCGGCCTTCCTGTTCTGCAGCCTGTGATCTATTTGAACGACCAAGTCTATATAATCCGAACAGTCTTGTGGGGGATTCACTACTTGGGCTAAAACGTCTTTGAGCTCTCCACGTAGACCTCTATAAAACAGCGTAATCCTTTTGTCCTCAGGCCATTGAGTTTCCACTATTAATCTATTGAAAGATGCAATATAAGCCAAAAGGTCTTGATTACCCTGTCACAACGAAAGAAGCTCATTGTCCAAGGCCTGCCCCTGTGAATGTCTTGCGAACAGTTTTTCCATACTAAGCTGAAAGGCTTGAAAATCATGGAGAACCGGATTATCTTTATTAACTAGAGGGATCGACCAGTCTGCCGCATTGCCACTAAGGTACGAAAGTACAAAAGCTACTTTTGCTTGATCAGTTGGAAAGGCTGCTGGCCGGCATAAGAAGTGCAACCGGCACTGATTGATAAATACTGCAAACCTCTTTGGGTCACCAGAAAATCGTTCGGGCGGAGCCAGAGGTACATTCCCAGGTAGGTTGATCTGCACTGGATTCATAGAGGATGTTGAAGGAAGATTTGCCCCTGATGCGGGTAACGGGGTCTGTCCGGCTTGTGACTGTAGCACTTGTCTAGCAAGATTGTCTGTTCTCTCCTTGGAAATAATTAGTTCCCTTCTTAGAGCATTTGTTTCCTGACGAGCTGCATGCACTTCTGCCCTTAGTTCCCCAAGTAACCGGGCTAGGGGGTCAGTATCCGAGGTTTCCATAGCGCCTGGGCGAGAGTTTTGCGGTAGGCTTTGCGTTCTGTAACGCTCACCTGATTCTCGCAGAGGCGCCGGTCTTGACTGGGCGACTACCGTATCTTCAAAGGTGATGTGTAGCACCTGGTTGGCTCTTTGGGCTGGACCTCTGTGCACTGTATGCCTGACGTGTAGAGTAAGATGTCTGCAGATAGAAAATATGGGGTTAATGAACTGGGGTTATTGGGGTGTCCCTATCTCTTTCCTCTTCTCCTCTCCTGTAGACCCCCAAAGGTTAACGCTCTCACCTTAGGTAAGTGAATGCCGAGCTCTCCATCTGCCTCGGGGCAGGGTGCTGTAACCAGTTTCTTCACTGGATAGGTAGCGCAGGCCTCTTGACTTCAGAGGACTGCTGTCCGTCGTTTACTGCACGAACGGTAAGTTTCGAGTCATTCAAATGTCTTTAAAGTCTTTAGTAATGATGTCTCTTGTTTTGCAGGGTTCCGGCGATGGCGGATGACGGGCTGAAGTGAGTTGAAGATGGAGCCCGTGTGATGAATAGAAGCGCCTGGAAGCACGTAAGTAAGCGCTTGTTGCCTGCTTCACTATGCGCTCTAACTGTCTTTTTATTTTGCAGGTACGAGTTCGGAGCGGCTGCAGGGTGCCGGAATACCCACTGGATTAGATGTGGAAAGGAGTAATGGCACGTGAGTATTAAAGTTCCCCAATGTCTTTAAACGCACCTTGTTTTGTCTTTCAGATGCCGGAATGCAGTGTGAAGACCTCCGGAGCGCACAAAGAGTAGGTAAGCCTTTGCCTTTCAGATGCCGGAATGCTAACCTGTTCTTTCTTGTCTTTATAGGTGTTGCTGAAGACTGGATTCAGGATGGTAAGCCTTTGCCTTTCAGATGCCGGAATGCTAACCTGTTCTTTCTTGTCTTTATAGGTGTTGCTGAAGACTGGATTCAGGATGGTAAGCCTTTTTCCTTAGGCCCTGGACCGGATGCAGAAGACACGATGAGCGTTCTGCTGCAGAGGTTGCAGAATAACGCAAAGCAAGATTCATCCACCGGGTGTGGTTTAAATAGCCTCCTGTAGTGCTTAGGTGTCTCCTTCCACAGCCATGCCTAAGTAAGAAAAGAGTTCCTGCCTTCCAGAAGAGTTCCAGTGTTCTGAATCTAGGGAGTGGCTCCAGCCCCACCCAACAGGAAAAGTAGTTCCAAACAGAAGAGGATCAGAGGCTCAACTGGCAGGCAAGTAAGCAGCATGGTCTGCTGAAGGTAAGTCCACCCAAGCATTATGAGCCCGGCGCTTCCAGCGCTGGGACTGGGCATATTTATGAGCCTGGTGCCACTGGCGCCAGGACTGGGTCCAAAAGGTCCCAATTGGGACTGGTTGGCACTCGGAACCTGGGTTATGGATCTGCTTCCAAGGGAGTTGGGAAAACCCTGACCTTTTGGAAGCAGAGATCATGACACACAGTGGATGGAACCGAGATCGCCTCTGGGCCAGTAACCCACTCAACTACCAAAGTGACATTGTTAGGTCAAGATTGGCATCAGGAGGCAATAGTGTTTGACGTGATCAAGGCCCTGCAATTTCAAGTAATTCTGGGAATTCCTTGGCTGGAAACACACAATCCTCAAATTTATTGGCGAGCAAAGACGATAACTTTTCCAGAGTGTGCACAAACCTGCTACCTACGAGCTTCAGGCACTGGCCTAGCTACACTAACGGCTGACTGCTTGCAATTAACGCCAGAATACTGAGAATTTCAGGACGTTTTTCAAAAGGAGCAAGCCAATACCCTACCGCCCCACAGGTCATATGATTGTCAGATAGATTTAATACCCAGAGCAACTCCTCCCTGCAGCAGGATCTATGCCCTCACCGAGCCCGAGAATCTTCATTTACGTCAGTATCTGGACCAGTACCTGGCCAATGGTTTTATTCGCCCATCAAAGTCCCCTGCATCCTTGGCATTATTCTTCGTACCAAAAAAAGAAGGTGACCTCAGAACCTGCATAGATTACCGTGCTTTGAATCAGATAACAGTCAAAAACAGATATCCACTACCTCTGATCCCAGAGCTTCTTGACCAGGTGAAGGATGCCTGCATATACACCAAGTTAGATCTCCGAGGGGCTTACCATTTGGTGCGGGTCAAGGAAGGCGACAAATGGAAGACGGCGTTCCGCACCAAATATGGGTTGTTTGAGTACCAAGTGATGCCTTTCGGACTTTGCAATGCACCGGCTGCCTTCCAATATTTTATGAATGATGTCCTCAGGGAGCTCATTGACGTTTGTGTTGTTGTGTACATAGATGACATTCTCGTATACTCCTCTTCGGAAGCTGATCATCGAAATCATGTCAGAGCAGTACTTAAAAAATTACGTCAACACAAATTATTTGCAAAACTTGAAAAATGTGTTTTCCATGCCACCGAAGTCGAATTTCTGGGTTTTATCCTGACAGCTAAAGGAGTCCAAATGGACTCACGCAAAGTGGACGCTATCCTCAAATGGCCATCACCCAGTTCCGTAAAAGGTGTTCAGAGCATGTTAGGTTTCGCCAATTTTTATCGCCGATTCATTCCGGAGTTTTCACGAGTGGTGCAACCCATCACGGCACTCTTAAGAAAGAATAAATGTTTTGAATGGTCCAAAGAAGCTGAGCAAGCCTTTCAAGAACTAAAATAGAAGTTTACTTCTGCACCTATATTGAAACACCCACGTCCGGACCTCCCTTACATCGTCGAAACGGACGCGTCCAGCTTAGCTATGGGAGCCGTTCTCTCTCAAAGAGACCCAGAAACCAACCAATTACATCCCGTAGCGTTCTGGTCCCGGAAATTCTCGGCTCCCGAGATAAACTACGCCATCACTGACAAGGAACTGCTGGTAATTAAATCCGCCTTTAAGGCCTGGCGTCATTATCTCCTTGGAGCAAGACACACCATCACGGTGATTACTGATCATAGGAATTTACAGTATCTGAAAACCGCCAGGGCACAATCATCTCGACAGCTCCGTTGGGCCCTGTTCTTTGCCGAATTCGACTTTGTAATCACTTACCGCCCTGGCTGTAAGAATGGTAAAGCAGATGCCCTTTCTCGAATTGGAATGGGGGACGTTATCGGTAACACTGAACCGGTACAAATAATTCCTGAGCAAAGAATCTTAGGAATGACTTCTTCGCAATCACTTGAAGACATCCAGGACAGACTTAAACAACTCTTAAATTCAACTGATTTGCAGAACTGGATACAAAAAGGAACTGATTTTACCTTAACCAATGGCCTACCTTATTTCCGAGGTCGACTGTTTCTTCCACACTCTGAACTCCAAAAGAAAGTTATTACCTGCTATCACGACTAATTGATAGAGGGACATCCTGGCATAGCCAAAACAGAAGAAAAAGTGAAAAGACAATTATGGTGGCATTCGTGGAGAAAAGATATAAAAGAATTTGTGATGTCCTGTGGTGTGTGCGCACAAAACAAGGGTCAAAAGAAAAGACCGGCTGGTCTTCTTCAACCGTTAGGCATTCCACCATCTCCCTGGCACACCCTTTCTATGGATTTTATCACTGACTTGCCCCCCTGCTCCGGGTACAACACCATCCTCGTTATTGTAGATCTATTTTCCAAAATGGCACATTTCATTCCGTTAAAAGGTTTACCTTCAACTTCAGTACTAGCCAGAAAATTCCTTGAAAATATTGTCCGGTTACACGGATTCCCGTCGGTGCTCATCTCCGACAGAGGGAGTCAATTTATTTCCCATTTCTGGCGTAGTTGCTGTCAGTTGGCCCAAATTGATGTAAGACTCTCAACCAGCCACCACCCCCAAACCGACGGTCAAACTGAGAGAACGAACCAGACTCTCAAACAATATTTACGATGCATGCTACAACAGTCAGAAAGCAACTGGAAAGACATTCTTTGGATAGCTGAATATGCATAAAACAATTCAGTTCACTCAGGAACGGGGCAGAGTCCCTTCTACACAGTATATGGAATCCACCCTCGAACCTCCAAACTCGATCCTCCTCAGGATCTCGGAACACCCGCCGTGGATCAGCTGCACACTACTATTACCCAAGCCTTCAAGGAAGCAACGGCACACTTACAGCAAGCCAAGGAAAGATACAAGAGGGATGCAGATCAACACCGCAGCGAGACACCTCAATACCAGGTTGGGGACCAAGTCTGGTTGTCCACCAAACACTTATCACTCAAAGGACCTCGCACTTTTAATCCGAAGTATCTGGGGCCATATCCTATTACTGCTATAATTAATCCGGTGGCTGTTAAACTAGAATTACCAACTCATATGCGAATACATCCAGTGTTTCATGTATCACTTTTAAAACCTATGCAACCTGGAACCAGACTAACTAAACCTCTGGGACCCATTCAAGTGGATGGAGAACCTGAATTCGAAGTAAAGAACATTTTGGACTCTAAGGTCATTAGGTCAAAGCTGTTCTACCTAATTGACTGGAAAGGTTATGGTCCTCAGGAGCGATCATGGGAACCCTGTGACCACGTCCATGCTCCTCGGCTGATTAAGGAATTTCATCAGACCTTTCCAAATAAACCAAAACCCCCTGGGAAGACAATCTTGGGAGGGGCCTTGAGGGGGGGTGCTGTCATGATGGCTGCTCCTGGGGAGCCAGGCAGGCCCAGCGTCCCCGGAAGCAGACCTATCACCCACATCACCGGATCCAGCAGACCGCTACTGGGGCCATTTGGACCACGTCCTGGCGCCTTTGGCGCGAGGCTCATAAAAGGCTTCACTCGTGGCGCCATAGGCGCCAGGCTCATTTGGTCAAAACATGTCATAATGCTTGGGTGGACTTACCTGAGGCAGACCATGCTGCTTACTCTCCCAGAGCAATCCAGTCTGGCTGAGGTCTCCAGCCATTTAGGCTGGGAGGAACTATTTTTTCCTCTTCAGGAACTCTTTTTCTTACCTGGGTGGGGCCGGAGGAAGGATACTCACCTGAAGCACTCCTCTGCTATTTAAACCACCCCGAAGGAATTCACGTGCTTCGCGTTATTCTGCATCAGCAGCAGGACGCTCACCGAGTCGGCTCCTGCATCCTGGCTCCTGACACGCCCCCAGCTCCTGGAACACCTGAAAGGCAAAAGGAGAGAAAAGACAAGCATCCAAAGCTTTACTCACCGGAATCCTGCACTCGGGAAACCTTCTTCCGACAATCATGCAAAAGAAAAGCACAAGGTTAGCCGCAGCGCCGCTTTCTCTTACCTTATCGTGGCCGCGCCACGTGCAGAAACGGCTACAAAGCTTGTAGCACCTCGGCACCTGCAAAAAGGGGAAAGACATGATTAGAAGAGCTCCGCTTCACCCGGTGCCACACCTATTCCACTTACCTTTATGAGGCCTTACCACGAACTACAGCGGTTTCGACGCCGGCAGCGAATCAGCTCCTGCAAAAGGGGAGAAGGTGAGCATCGGACTTGATACAGGAGGGAATACTCACCTAAGGACTTACCATATTTTGGTTGAACTCAATCCTCCATTTGGGTCAGAAGGGCCTTTCTGCCATTTCTAGACCCCGGCCCCGAAGGGGAAAGACATTTAATATAATCTAAAGACTACATACTTACGGCAACCCCGAAGTGGGATCGAACAGCCAGAGGAATCGCGCCCACTTAATACCCCAGTGAAGTAACTGGAATCAACGCGCCCCTGCACCAGAAGCAGGATAGAGGGCTCATCCTTACAGAAAATAAGGTGAGAGCCCACAAAAACCGAAATAGCGACAAGGGGATTTAGAAGAGGGAGATAGGGGGGAGCAGATACTCTTTCCAGCAGATATTAACTCCCTCTTTCCCACCTACAGAAAAATTATCCTACGAGCCAGACAGACGAGATTCGGGGGAGGGCCAGTCCAGTCCATCTTCCGGGCCCTGCGCTTTACTGTAGAATAATTATTAGCAGTCCAGAACGGGTCAGCGCCTCTGTGGGAATCAGGTGAGCGTTACACTCAGAGAGGAATAAGAATGCATTTTTTCAATGGTGTTGCTCCAATCATGACTAAAAAGATACTCCTTAACCTTGTTGGGATTCGTTAACAGAGTGTCCCTATCAGTGGAAATATCTGACAGGCTCTTGTCACAGAGATCACTGAATGCGTTTAGATATAGATTGCGAACCAGAGGTCCCTGGGAAAAAGTTGTAAGATCCACATCAACATAGAGGGTATCGAGTTTGGGAGAGAGCAGAGCTGAAAAGAGAGTAAGGACCCTCCAAAGAATCCTGGCTCGCAGTGAAACTAGCCCTAGTTCATATCTAATAGCCACAATTGGAATAGAATTCGGCAGTTTCAAAATTTTCCTCCAATAGATACCCTCAAGAGAATCCCAAAAAGTCAAAAGTGCCGAATAGTGAAGTTCCATACCATAGAGTAGCTTAGGGGTAACCATACCCTTAAAAAAGTCTACTACAGGCTTGAAAGAGAACATGCAATATTTGTTGTCCAGTCTAATGGATTGGGAGATGAGTGGGAGCAGTTTGTGTCTGAGAAATCGTCTGAGTTCAATCACTGAGGGTTGGGCCAGAATGAGAAAACCGAGATAGACGATTTTATGTACTCTGATGATATTTTCGCCACCTATTTTCCATACTTTGTTATTCCCCTTTCTCCCCTTTGAAAAGACCAGGGTACGAGTTTTGCTCGGGTTAATCTTGAGCCCATTAAGAATGGCGTATTCTTCAAATTTGCAAATGAGCCTCTGCAGGCCAACTTTAGTGTGATGAAAGAGAAGAAAATCCTCGGCATATGCCAACCATGAGATCCTCAGGTCCCCCAGTTTAGCACTCACCATACCTGTATTTCCCAGAAAATCACCCACATCAGCCATATAGAGGATAAAAAGACAAGGAGCTAAAGAGCAACCCTGTCTCACCCCAATACGGGTCCTTATCCTTCTGGAAAGAGTTCCAGCCAAAGCAAGCCTAATATGGACCCCCGAGTTTTCATACATTGCCATAATAAGAGTCAAAAGACCCGCCGGGATACCCCATTTGGTTAACATTTCCCAGAGTCTTGACCTAATTACCAAATCAAAGGCATTAGACAGGTCGATAGACGCGACGTAGAGGGAACCATCATATTTACCCCAGGTAGAACTTTGCAGGGCAGTAATAATAAGACCATTAAGATTAGTTGAGTGGCCCGCCCTGAAACCTGTTTGTTGTTTCGAGAGAATATGATTTTCCTTGATCCAAACGTTAAGGTGGGAAAGAAGCATAGAGGCAAAAAGCTTACAGTCCGCATTAATGAGGGAAATAGGTCTGTAATTTTTGACCAAAGTGCGTAAACCTCTTTTAAAAATTGGAACAATGTGGGCAGTTTGCCAGCTGATGGGTACATTCCCAGAATTAACGACGTCTTGGAAAAGCAGGGAGAGGAGGTTGGCCCAGAGATCTGGCTCAGCTTTAAATGTGTTATTAGTTAGGCCATTGGGCCCCAGAGCCCTAGATTTCTTGGCTTTAGAAATATGTCCAAGTACTATTTCAAAATCAATTACAGGCTTCCAGGAATCCTTAGACAGATTCTTCCCCAAAAGACAATATTCTAATCCCTCACCCCCTATATCAAATAATTTGGTATAGTGCTCTACCCATTGAACCTCTGGGATAGCATTCAACTGGTCAGCCTCCGCCACACCGTCAAGGCTGGACAAGGTAACCCAAAATGCCCTCAGATCAATAGTCATTGTATTTCCTGCAGGGCCACAATGACATACACATTTCAGTTCATTTCAATGCAAATGTTAATGTTCGTTAAGAAAAGAATCCACTCTAAATTCACATAACAGTGACCTGTATTCCATGTGACAACTTCTGATGAGCTCAAAGTAAACGTGCCTCTATGTTCAGAATAGTACTCATAGACAAACTCACCACCATTAAAAAATAAAACTTAGTATGCACGACTGCTAATCCAGGCTCTGCACTGAAGCATGGGTAGATGGGTTGTTTAACTCCTTGTAATCCATCCTCTAGGGTACCCTGTTCGATTATATTCAGCATATAGAACTGAACCCAAATAAGAACTCTAAAGCTCCTATAGAGGATCCAAGTAAGAGCATGGCTATAGTCACTGCTACATAGACAGAAATTATTTATTTATTTACTTGCATTTTTAGAGCGCACAGCTGCCCACTGGCATCGTGGCGCTATTACAAGAAGGTTTACTTGGTATAGCAGTATACAGAAGTTATTTGCATTGCAGTAGAGTTCACTTAAACAAGGTGGTTTTCAGAGCTTTTCTAAAGGCACTGAGGGATGTTTCCGCTCTCAGTTTGGGTGGTAGGGAGTTCCATGCTTTTGGTGCTAGGACTTCGAATCTCGAGCCGCCAGCTTTAACTCTGTTGAAGTTAGGGACTAAGAGTTGGTTCGTGTACAGGTCCCTTTTGGGCCTGATTGTTTGGACTGGTTGTATCCGATCAGTGAGGTAGCTAGGGGCAGAACAGGATATGCATCTGTGGGTAATGGTTAGGGTCTTGATCTGGATGCACTCTTTTGGCTGGGAGCCAGTGGGCATTTTGTCTTACTAGGGAGATATGTTCCCTCTTCGGAATATTGAGGGCAGCTCTCAAGGCGTTGTTCTGTGTGATTTGGAGTGTATTAATGTTTTGAGCAGAGGTGCCTAATAGGAGGACGTTGCAATAGTCCAATTTGGCACCTATGGTGGCCCTGGCTATGTTGAGGCAGTTTGTAGTGGATAGGTGAGGTTTTACTGCATTAATTATTTTGGTTGTTAAGGCTGCTGAGGATGAGATGTAGCTGACATGTCTATCCATGAGGGTGGAATCTAGATAGACTCCCAGAGTTTTTACAGCAGAAGAGACGGGGATGACCGAGTTCTCAATTAGGAAGGTGCTATATTTGCCGTCAAGTTTGCTAAGGGATTCTTTGGGGCCCACCAGTAGGATCTCTGTCTTGTCTCCATTGAGACAGAGGCCATTGGCTGCCATCCAGGCCTGGATGATGGCATATGTGTGTTGTAGGGCTTGATGTTCCCCTGTGACACTTTGAATAATTCATGTTCATCTATTGTTCTTGAATGCATATTTGGCGCAGAATGTGGGTTAGCCAGTCACATCACTCTCATGGCATGCAAGGGCCAGTTGCTTGGGAGTGTTCCAAGCAAGCCAGCTCAATTGCATCTCTGCCCCTACTCCACTTTTGCTTGTCACTGAGCTCTTGAAAATCCACAGAGGCCTGACAGTGCACAGCTTTGGTTGCCTGCCCCAACACAAGGCACACATTCCAAGGACCTGCCCATGTGGAGTACCATAAAGGTCATTTCACTCTGCGCTCTTTCTAAAACATGTATGTTCAATCTGTTAACATAATCACCCAATAAAATAAGTCAAGTCATAATTCCATTCGTGTTTGCAGATAACGTATGAGCCCCCCAATAACATTTCTTCCTATCCACCTTCTGCACATTCTTTCTTTTATAGTTCTTGTCTTAGTTTTGCTTGATATTTGTATTCTCCTCCTTTGCTTTTTCTTCTTTTTAATAGGAGTATTCCTGTTAACTCTTTACTAGACTCTTCATTCTAAACAACTGATTTCATGTTACAAATCTGGCTATTGATAGGGGTAATTGATGTTTCTATAGCAAGTGGATTTGGTGGTATCAATGAAAAATATGCAGACAAATTATGTTCATTTATCAACACTACTTTTTTCATTATTGAGCTGTAAGTTGATACTAATTTCCATGGATAAATTAGACATTGGCATATTTTAAAGCTCCTTTACACATTTCTGAAATAGTTTGATATTTGTTAAGCTTTCAAACATTCTCTGTTAAGGAGTAACCAAGTCTTAAGTGTATAATGTAATGCTTTCAACAGGGAAATATTGGTAAGGAATGGGGTTTCGGTATTTTCAATATTTTAACCAATTATGAATAAGGAAAATTCTAGGGAAGGGGATTTTCATCCATCTAGAATTGCAATGCTCCAGAGTAGTATATGAGTTATGAGTGCCCCTTTTTTGCACCGTTACATTTTTGACAGGTGGGAATGCCCCCTGCTTCCGGCCTTAGTCTAGTCTTACTTTGGATATGATTTTTTATATCAATTTAATATACATTTAATATAAAATTGATATCAAATGTATATTTCTTGATATAGAGCGTTTTTGTAGTTTGATATTAAAAAGGATATCATGTATATCAGTGTGATATAAAGTGAATTTACAGTTTATGTAAAAGTTTGTCTTGGAGCGTGCCTGTGCGCTGCTGCCTCTTGCGGGGCGAAGTAAGTTGTGAAGAGAAAGACTGCGAATGTTAGGGTTTTGTTGTGGCAACGCATTGATGACACAGGATTGGGTTTGATTTCAAATATATAGCGAAACTATGATTTTATAATACTTTTTATATAAATTTAATCTAAGTTTAGGAACAGTAGCAGATGTCATGATTTTATGAGCATTCTAATTTAGATGTAATATAAGTCTAGGCACAGTAGTTGACGTCATGAATATAGATGTATTATAAATCTGGGCACACAAACTGATGGCATGAGTTTATAACACTTGTTATATAGTTTTAAGATAACTTTAGGCGCAGTAGCTGTACATAAAAAGGAGGTTGTGTTTTCTAAGGCACATCATAATTTTAAAATGTAATGAAGAGGCTTGAGCTATGAATAGGTTTGGGAGGTTTTTGGCATTTTAAAGCGAATACAAGCAGAATAGAAATGTATACATGCAAATAAAATGTTTTTTTATATTAGGTTGAGCCGTGGCGGACATGCCCAGGCATGTCCAGATATGGAGTGGACATGAAACCATTGAACATATAGGATGACAAAGCAGATCTCAAGATCTATAGCATGAATACAAATATAGAAACTGTTACTAAAAGTTACTAACACTAAACTTAATAGAATGAAAATAGTAGTTGGTAAAAAAGGCAAAGGTTTCATTACAGGGCAGAGAACAAAAAGTTGTGAGCTATTGTTTTGCACAGTGTAAAATGTAATTTTACAGTGCCACGGCATGAGACTAGAGCAACATGATTCTGCATAGGCCAACCAGAAGTGTTATGCCATTTGAAAGTTTCAAGGCCCCAAACAGTCCTGTGCAGAGAAACAAAATGACAAAATACTTTCTGGTAGTGCATGTTTGCCATTTAAAAACATAATGTTCGCAAAAACACAGCTGCATGCCCAATAGGCAGGCATGAAACCATTGAAAATATAGGATGGCAAAGCGGAGCTATGGGTTTAAAAAACATCTGAGAATATATATTTTACTAACATTAAAACTTGATAGAATAAAATAGAGGTTGGTAAAAAAGGCAAAGTGTGCTTTAAAAGGTTGAGACCAAAAAGTGGTAAGCCACTTTCTTTGGCAGTGTAAAATGTAGTACTGGCAGAAGAATGACGCAATACTGAAGCTGAAACTGTGACTTGCAAAAAGTCATGGCCATGGGTGTGTGCGCACAGTGTTATCTATGGTAGCAAGTGTTATGTAAGCATGACTAATGAACTTGCAGAGGGCTGAGGCATATTCTACGTGCAAAATATGCAGGGGGTGGCTATCGATAAGTGATCAGTACGTGTGTGGGTACACATTGGAGGTCTTTAAAAGCAGATTTTGGAAGCCAGCCAAAATATTGCTTTAAAGCTACAGAGGATCATTCATTTCCTGCACTGTGAATAAATGGAATTTGGTTTTGGCTCAGAAGAGGTGCCCCTTTTTGCTTGGTTTTAAAAGGAACAATAAGGTAAGATGGATTTACGTTTAATTGAGTGGCAAAATGTTTTAAGCAGTTCAAGGATGTGTTTCAATTTAGAGGATGAGAGCAGCTGGGGAAGATTTAGTATTTTATGTAAACTTTATTATTTTTCAGCCTTGCACAGGGGTGTCAAGGCTTTTAATTTTAAAATAAACAGCTGTGTTTTCTGAAATTGTAGGTTGGCTTTGATAATGTGTAAATGTGCTTTTAAGTGTTAAATATTTAAAGATCTTTAAATGTAAAGAGCATTACATTTCTAGTGGTAATAAAGTGTTCAAAGGTGTTTACATGTGTTTGCTGACTTTGCAGTTGTTGTGGAAAAGTGGTAACTGGTATTGTTATACAAGGGGATGAAATTGCTGCTTTTTAAACATGGTATAAGTGCTAGGGAACTGCATAATATTTTTTCAAAGAGATGCTTGGTGTGAAACCCGGCTTATTTAAAGTTTATGTTCTAGATTGTGCTGAATCCATCTTGCATTTTTAAGTATGGGTCTGGCTGAAAAGTACAAACGGACATACTGTGTAACAAATTCTGTAGCAAAGCACTATAGCTGACGTGTGCTGGCTGGATTAAGTGACAGCCTGCATTTCTATATATGAAAGCTTCAAACATGAAGACAATGTTATTTAGTTATCGTAAAGATTGGGCCTTTGTCAAAATGTATACCTCCAGCAGTTTCTAAAAAACAAGCTGGTGTAAATATTTATTTAAAAGTATGTAAAATATATTCACATTCTAACTTTGAAATGTACCTGGCGAGATAAGGCCGTCTGTAGTTAAACTGTAGTTACATTAATTTTAGGGCTCAGCAGTGGCCTTATCACACTTGGTTTATCAATGTTTACGCAGGCTGCCACAGGGAGGGCATTCCTTCTGCAGTGAAAAGTGTATTAGTATTATGGAAAGCTGACTACAAAGTTTCTGTATTAACACAGGTTGTAAAAGGTGTCAACGCCTGTGGCATGTAGCCTGGTGGTCACTTTGTAGCCTGTGAAAGCAGCTGTGTACATAGGATGTATGGGTTATTGTGAAGTGGCAGATAGCACATGGGATAATAGGACCCTTGGAGGAGCAAACTGCAGCCAATGTTCTTTTTTCTGTCGCACAAGCCACTGTACATTTTTATTTTAAACTATCAGAGAAATATTCACATTCTGCCTTTGGAATGAGCCTGTTGAGATAAGGTAGTCTCACAGTATATACTTGTATGTGACATAGCGATATGGCAGGGTGCATGCCTAATAAAATATGGCTGTAGATAACTTAGGCAGCATTCTAGGTGTAAATGAAACTTAGTGCTAAGCCTCATTTGTAGATGTAAAAATGTCTTGGGTGTTATAGTGCACACCACTAAACAGCCAGTATGTGTTTAGAGGGGATGTGCACAATATTGCTACAATTTTAAACCTAAAAGTATTATTACTTTTTTTAAATGCTGAGGCCTGACTGTAATTGTGCACACTTCCCTTAGCATAAGCTACATGAGGCATTGTGAAGTGGCAGATAGCACATGGGTTATAGTTAAAACAGCACAGAACCCATGGAGAAAAGGCCCGTTTTTTCTTGCACACAACCAAAATGAAAATGTTGCTTTAAACAATGTTACAAGTGCATTCAGGGTTGGGCCATGTTTGAACATATTTTAGAAGAAAAAAGGCATTGACAAAGTTGATAACCCTGGCCTTTTATGTAGGTAAAGTGAAGCAAGTATACAAATAAAGGGCAAAATCCCAAATGTTTGTTTTCGGGGAAGCAATTCTCAAAAAGGGACGTTTATCAGGGAGCAAAAAAGGTGTGTCAAGCACAGAGAATAGAAAACTCCTCACTACTGTGACCCAGGAGGTGGTAGAGATTGACCGATTATCTTCACATACAACTTAGCAACACCATATTAATATCACCAAAATACACATTGCAGTGAAACTAATTGAGGCTAGAAGGCAGTGAGAACAATCCAGATAAGGAAAAATATATATACCTCACTTTATTAATAAATATTTAAAAAAGTACATATTCATACAGCAGTGCATCACGAAAAACACAAAAGACATCTGTCTACACATTAGGACATACAATAGGGAGAGTGGAGATTTTATCAGTCTTACTTTCACACTAGAAAAATTCGACTATAGCGGTTATATTTAAACACTGTTAGAGAAAAAGAGTGTCGACATGTTTCGGCCAAAGGTCATATTGGACACGTTCTCAAGTGTCCATTCAGGAACAAGCTAAATGGCCATCTTCAGGACAAAAATGTCTTTATAATGAGGCTGATGTGTAGTTTAGATGAAACATCATGGATTTAATTGCACTCGGTCGGGTGTGCTGGAGTAGATGCAAAATCTCATCCGTCTCAGAATTATTTTACATACGTCTGGCAGTACACTGGCGGCACAAATCGTAGAATCTATGGCAAAGTTCACCACGTCCAAGCCACGGCGCTCATCTAAAGGTTTGTTCTTCTCTGCTGGCTGCAAAGGCTTCTCGTGCTTCAAAAGGTCCCACCAGAGCAGCCGTGGAGCAATCGTGTCCCTCTTGGTAGGACCTGTTAGATAGCTGACCGCTATCCCCACTATGACAGTGAGTAGCGTTCCAAAGACTGCATAGTAAAGGTATGAAAGGGCATAGAAGTCATCTGCAATTGTTGGCATTGAATGGGTAGAGAAATGCTAGGGATAAGTCCCTCAAACATAGTCACTCAGCTGATGCCTGGAAGAAATGCTTCTCGCGTTGGTAAAGTGAAGCAGAAATTAATGGAGAATGTTAGGCCCATGGCTTTATTTTATTTTATAGCCAGTGTATTTTGAAGTAGTGGTTGAATAATTTAGTGTTTTTGGATAATAGTCTGCCCCATGGGAGTAATCTGAATTTGAATATAGGGGGTACAGAAGGAGAATTGTTATAGACTGTATTAAAGACTCTGGACCTAGTTGGAAAGAGTTGCTGTTTGTTCAGCACGTGCAAAGTGACAGACTGTGAAACAAATTCTGCACCAAGGTGCTACATTTGGGATATGTAGTGGGTGCTTTCTTACATTCTATTTTGCAGCGCCTGGCTTGCTGGTAACACCGGGGGATTACAACCCTGGCGTTCCGGAAAGTCTGGCGCTGGTAAATTGTAATCCCCCATTCCCATCGAGGACTCGATGGGAATGGGGAACACGGAAGCACCGGCACCGTTAATACCAGTGCCGGTGCTTCTGTTATGGCTTCCTTACCATGGGCGCTGTGTCCGGCAGGGTCTGCCCTGTTGGGAACAGCAGCTCCAGCAGGCAAACCCATACTGTGCCGGTCGACTAACAGCATTGCCCGTAGACTTACCGTTGTTACTGGACCGGCACAGTTATAATGAGGCCCATTGTGAAGTTTGCTTAAAGTAATCACACAGGCATGGAGAATGTGACAACCAAGGTTTTGTTTGATAGCAAATGTATTGCTTATGGAGTGATCTGAATTTGAATATAGGGTGTGCAGAAAATATATCTTATGCAAGTTTTGAGGAGGGCGCTGGAGAGTTCAATTTATAAATGGGGCATTAGCCAATTTGGTTCTGTTGTATCTATTTTTTGTAATAAATACATTTTATTAATTTAGACCTTGGGCTCTTGAGATTCATGTGTAATGTGCTTTCATAATTGTGCGCCATGAATTTAAAATATATTTTCAACTTTTATTTCATTTTATAGAATAATGAGGATTCTGCCAATGTGTCACAGATCACACATTTGCTGAAGTGTTGTACAAAGTGTTTGACATTTTTAAGGGTGGTAAGAATCAGTGCGTTATATAGGCTTGAAGTGTTCTTGGTTTTTAGCAGGGTTGAAGATGTTGAATATTGAGAGACACTGATGTTTAATGTGTTAAATATGTTCTATACTGATTGTATATTTTTTATGTTTTTTTATAGAAATGTCTCTCAACAATTGGATGTTGCAGTAAGCTGTTTCTGGAAAAACAGCCTGCGGAGGGGGATGTCTTGAGAGCCTGAGAATGGTGTTTGGGGGACCGAAAAACCATCATGGTCTGTGTGTGGTATCTGGACCCTTGCTAACGGCAGTGGCTGATGTTATGGATCTGGGATGCATCATGGATTGTGCAATTTTGCAAACATCAAAGCATGGGGAATGGATCTAGGAATGCCCATGGATGTGTCTGATGAGTTCAAACAATTATTAAGGATAGATCTGCGTAGCAAGTATTTATGGAGTGTGCCATTTACTGGTTCTCAGGGGGCTTCAAACCACAAAGGCCTAGGGTTGCCACCGCCTTAAGAATGGCTTTTGGACTGGTTTAAGGAGCCCGAGCAACAAGGGTTATGGAAATGTCACAAGAAAGAAGCAGGGTTTTTGACCCTGCCTCTATCTGCAAGTACAAGGTATAGAGGGAGTGATGGCACGCATTGCTTTGTCATCACCAGGGGTTATTCACCAGAGGAGCTGCTGCTACCAAGATATCAATCACGGGGTGCTACAGCTACTGTTTCCGATCTCCAGAGCTGGCACTACAGAATCTGATGCATTGCTTTTTGATTCATCATTGGGGTATCTTGGTTGTTCATCATAAGGGCCCAAGGAATGTCTGGGGGGTCCGACGTTGTTCTTTTTTCATTTATTAATGGGACACTGGATTACCGGGTGGCCCGAGGATGATCGAAGTTGTTCTTTTATTGATTTATTAATGGCCACTGAATTGCCTAGGGTTCTGGTGTGCACAGTTGTTATTTCTTTTATTTATCAATGGGCCACCAGATTACTGCGGGGCCCCGCGATCAAAGTTGTTCTTGTATTGATTTATTAATGGGATGCTGGATTGCCTCAGGACTCAACAATTGAAGTTGTTCTTTTTTTATTTGTTAATGGGCCGCTGGAGTGAAAAATTATTTTTATAAAGATCTTTTCACTAAAACACCGATTTAGAAAGAACGCTCTGTGCTTGCTGGGGCTGAAATCCTATGGGAGAAGGTGGGTGGGCTGTGAGGAACAATGGTGGGCTCAGGGCGTGAAGCACCCCAAATAATTTTGTTAAAAAAAGCAGTTTAGTGGGCATTGTAAATCGGTCTTTTTCTTTTGAGAACTTTAAAATGAGATCTATTCACATAGGACCCCATAACTTCCTGAGGCCCCAAAAAGCAGAGTTGTTCTTTTATTTTTTTTCAAAACAAGTGTCATGGGATGGCTGACAAATGAAAACCCATTGTTTTTTTCAGGCGTGATGAGATGGGTCGCTATATGCTGAATGATTTATTATAATTTCTAAAGATATATTTTGTGTGATATCCATTGCATGGGTTTTATACAGTTTTAAGGGGTGTATTGTATCATGTTTTTTATTTGCAGCTTCTAGCTATGTATAGGAGGCCACACATTTCATTTGTACATGTTTGCGTAGTGCTTAAACATCAAACATAGATGTGTAAAGATAGCAGTGTTTGTTTAATCATCTTCTAGAAGATTGAAAGGCTAACCAACCGCTGTGATTAACCTCAACTGAGAAGCTTGCGTGCGCAGAGAAGTAGCTCGGAAGTAGCTGTTTTGCTGTGCCAGGAGACTATGTGCTACATTCAAAGAGGAGTACTTGTTCTGACAAGTGAGGCCATGCCTCCTTTTTATGCGTTATTAAAAGTGGCCCCACCACACGTTCCTGCATGCACGCTCCGAGAAGTAGCTTGGAAGTAGTTGTTTTGCTGTGCCAGGAGAATACGTGCTACATTCAAAGAGAAGTACTTACACCTCTACAGATGAAAGTGGACTTTGGTGGACACTTTAATATAATTATTATTGTTCATCGATAATTATAGTCCCTAAATCTCTATTTTGTTTCATTTTAGACACGTGAGGCCATGCCCCCTTTTTACGCGTCATTAAAAGTGGCCCCGCGCGCGCGCTCCTGCGCGCGCTGCGAGAAGTAGCTTGGAAGTAGCTGTTTTGCTGTGCTGCTGCTTCTGCACGTTGAGCATTGAGTGAGCAGCTTTACTTTGTGACTCGAGCGTGTTTGTAATCACGTGTACCTCTTGATCCTCTTTAGTGTTGATGTGGCACTGTGCGATGGTTAGAGGATAGAGATTAAGGCAAGAGGTAAGAGGTGCCTGCAATGCGTTGTAAGGCATGTGTTATGCTATCCCTCTTTGTGCATTACTTTCTGTGATTCATCACATTTGCAATTTATAATTGTCGTGCCTGTTAGGTCTGGAAGGCATATTTAAGTTTGATTTGCATATGCCGCGTGACAACCTATACATACTTATAACCTGTGCAATTGTCATTCTGCTGGTAATTAAGGGTTAAGACATATGGTTAAGTCACGTGAGTAAGAAAGTGTATCGTGGTCACTCGTGCTTTTGGCTTGTTACAATGTCAGCCTATAGAAGTAAAATAATACAGAAAGCAACCTTTGTTCCTCAGGTTTTGACACACCGTGCGAGCATGGCTTTGGCGGTTTGCGACCGCATTGTCCAGCTTGTCCGATACAGATGATGATTTAATTGAAAGTGCTCAGTCCTGTTCAAATAATTGTGATGGCTTGGTTGAAACTTGCAATGCTGCATGTCTTGGTTCTTCACAAAGTTTATATGAGCGGGATGGCATTCCGGCACTTGATAATATGCCTGACTCTGATTTAAACTCCAGCCTGATGTTTGACAACACGCCCCCTATTTTTAGCACAGCAGATAATACCCTTATTGGAATTACGCAGCATCTAGAAACCATTACAGAGGGCCTGGATCACCAACATACCACATATGTAAAGGCAGCATCTGATAGTGGGCATGCTAGTGTGAATGGTCGGATGTTTCTAGAATTCAAGAAGCAGTCTAGACTGTTAAATGAAATAGTCTTGGCCTTTACAGCTCTGCCTGAACTTTGTAGCAGAATGATGAATGAATGGGAGACTAAATGCATAAATAAAAGATCTAGCACAGATCCAGCAGGTTGTGATATTTGCAATAATCCATTGGCTCCATGTGACCCGGAGCCTAGAAGTGAACCCATACTGATTCCCGACCAAACCACCTTGATTCAAGATGAGGTTCAAGCGCAACTGCCCAATGTGAATACACACACAGCTCATAACAAAAATGTTGAGAATGGTTCTAGCATCATGAACGGCTCAGAGCCAACACAAATGTCTACAAAGAAATTAAAAAAGCTAAAAAGAATGTTGAATCGAAAATGTTTGCGGCAATTGTACTCGAAAAACTTACCATATGGATTGATGACAACCGTATATTAGATTTCAGGCAGATAGGTTTTCGTAAAGCTATAGGGACCGATGCTGGTGGACTTTTGGTGGCACAATTAATGAGTGTAGTTAAACAAAAAGCAATGAAGCATTTATATATTGCATCTATGGATTGAACATCTGCTTTTGATCTTGTAGATAGACCAACATTGTGGAAATCCTTGTCCATGTTGGGCATTGATAGGGCTTTGCTTGATGTTATTTATTATTCATCTATATACAGAAACAGCAATCAGAGTTAGGCTTAACAATATAGGTCTTTGGAGCATTGAAGGTATGACCTCCTAACATGACGTTTTTACTGGTGTAGACATTTTTGTGTCACGCAGAGAGCCACTCCTCAGCACGGGACTTGACCACCAGTTTTTCCGACACGCGGTGTCCTGACCCGTCTCAGAGATCGTTTGTTGCCCTCTTGTAGTGTCCTTCAGATATGCCTGCATGCATGACACCGCATAGTAGTCATGCATTTATTTACATGTCGGTGAGAGGGGTACTTTTCTTACCATCATTTTAAAAAACATTTTTGGCATTTTTCGTGTTTCACAGGTGCTTTATGGTGAGAGCAGCCCATACCCGCTCACATTCCTGGTTCCACTTGAGACGCGGCGTGAATCTAAGCAGGTGATCATTGAGCAACAACGTTTCTCCTGTTACCAATTTACAATGGCATTTTATATCCATTTAATATGGGTTCCGTCTACTTTGTAGGGCACTGACACTCCTTCACTCTAGGTACCTTAGACTGTTCATAACAGCTGGCCATGCATTACGACTCGACATCTCTGCATCAGCAGACTCGCATTGCAATGTGCACTCTTCCTTTTGCATCACATGCCGGGTACCTGGATATTTTATAAGGTGAGACATTTTCTCGCTTTTTTTATTCTTGTAGCTCGAACTGTTTTAAATATCCTTGGCAGCAATCATAATTGTTTAAGGATTCGGTCTGGAATCTTTGTGGTTGTACCTGAAAAGGGTCCTTATAGCTAGGAATTGTTTTTCCGTTTGGTGGTGTTCATCTTATGCTGTTAGGACACCACCCTTCAGGAATATCAACATATATCTTTTGAGTGGTCCCTAATCATAAAATACCATTAGAGATATTTTTCAGATATATATTTATACTTGTACATTTTCACATCTCCCACATAGGTCAACCCGTCCCTAGGCAAGCAGTGATTATTTTTCCGCTTTCCACATTTTCCCATTAGTCTTTTCTCCCCATCTCCCTTTTCCCACAGCGTCCTGTTTACCACTGCCCTGATGAAGGCGGATCTTCCTGATCAAGGATTGGAACGTATATGTTCATACCGCTGAAACGTATGGTTATAAGAGGGGACTGAAGATCCTAACACATGTTTGGGCCACCAGCAATAACGGGTCCGAACAGTTGAAGGATTTTCCCCTTTCTTGCCCCCCTACCACGTTGGCAGACCCGTTTCCAGTTCTTCTTGGCTCTGGAAAACTAAAGAGGACTGATTTATCTTTTTCTCTTCATCTTTAACCCCATGTGTTTTTCATTTGAATGTACAACAGTGCTTGGGTTCAAGGAACCTCCTGCTTAAGTAGGCAGACTTGTTTCCAGTTCTTCTTGGTTCTGGAAAACTAAAGAGGACTGATTTATCTTTTTCTCTTCGTCTTTAACCCCATGTTTTTTCATTTTAATGTACAACAATACTTGGGTTCAGGAAACTTCGTGCCTAAGTAGCAAAATAATAGTTCCTGTAGACATAAGCTTTATGCTATGTGCAAATTTTTATAATTTTCTGTACTAATAGCAGCCAATTATAGCCGATGATGCTCATACATTTGTTCCAAGCAAAATGTAAAATTATGTTTGTCTTCTCTTCTCTCGCTCATGAAGGATTTTGTCTATAAACATTTTTTCTTGACTTTTTTGTTTTATTCTACATATATATTTGTATTTATATGCTTTTGCACACTATATGATTTTGTTGTATTGTACTGTGTTGAAAATAAGATATGACCCAATTTTTGGTTGACATTGTGTTGTTCTTCATAAAAGAAGATTTGAATTCAATTCAGTTGGGTGGCACTAGGACATTTGATTTGAAGGATCTAATCTAGTGACTTACCTCTCCATGTAACAGTCCCCCTCCTTCTTTGTGTTACACGTTAACAATATAGGTCTCCTGTCTAATACTATACCAACTGGCAATGGGCTCAAACAAGGGTGCAGACTGGCTGCAACACTCTTTAATCTTTATGTTTCAAATGCAGGCAAATCCCTAAATATTAGTGGGTTCATTGGACCAAAGATTGGAGGCATAACCATTAGATGAGTCGCCTATGCTGATGATTTTTTGTTAATGGACGGTACAAAAATAGGCCTCCAAAGATTAATTAATGACTTTGGTTCTTTTATAGATGAAAGTAAACTGAAAATTAATCCAGGCAAAACTATAATTTTTCAAGCAGGTTGCTATTGGAGTTGTAGCGGTGTCAAAATCAAAAGCCAAGCAGTTCTTCACTACTTGGGATATGTTTTTGCTAGCAACTCCTGTGTGATGCTAAGAGGCAATCTGATACAAAAAGCTAAAGTGGCTCTAGAAATGATATATGGAAAATTCACATTAGCACCATTCATTCTGTGGTATAGGCTTAAGGTGGTTCCAAGACTAGCGTACGGGATTGCATTTTTCCCTGAAACCATGTGGCCTCTTTTACGCAAACTGGAGGCCATGATCTGGTGGAAGATATTATATTTCATCCCGAAATGTGTTCCATTAGAACTACTGAGATATGAACCTGGTCTACACTCACTTACCAGCATTATGTTCAACAAAAAACTGGCTCTATTGAGAAAATGTCTGGTTGCTGAAAGCAGTTCAATATATTCTTACCTGAGTGATGCAACAAATGGTAATTTCATGTATAAATTGAAGTTGGATTGTGAGGAAAAAAACTGCTTGACTTGGGATTGTCTGTAAAGACTCTAGTTGGGTATCCAGTGAAGGTAAAGGAGATGCTTGACTGGTTGGAAAATAATGTAGTTTTGTTAAATTCTATGCTATACTTTGAAAGTGTTTCCTATTGTTAATGTCTCCCTTACCCGGAAGAATATTTGAAGAAATATCCATCAAGAGAATTTAGAAACTCTTTATGCGTTTCAGATTCAACGTTTTGTGTACAAAAGAGATATTGTTTATTCGTGGGTTGAGTATTGGAGCGAATGATGAATGTCGGTTTTGCAAACTAAAGGGTGTTAATGAATCTCTGAATCACTTATTACTGGTATGTCCCATATTTTTGGAGAAGAGATTAGAAAGTTTCTCATTGTTTGTAACGAATACAGCCTGCGTTGATAGAAACACACTCTGGTATGAAATCCTGCATGGTTCCTCTAATACTTTGAAAATGAAAGTGAATGAGTTTCTGAAAAATACTTGTTCTCTTACATGAAAATGATGTTCTATGGCATATGCTTGATGATGAAGTTTCACCTTTTTATGTGTACTATGTTTGGTGCTCACCTAATTATGAGGATATGGACTAAAAAGCGAGGTAATCATATCAAATTTGAAGTAAATGACTACAGGCCTGTGAAATGGCTTCAGTCCTGTATGAAGATAGCAGAATGTATTTATAAAATGCTTTCAGAAGAGTGTATCATGTGGTAATGTTTCGTAAAGTGGACATTTTCCCTTTTTTTAACCTTTCCTTATATGTAAATGTAAAAGTAATTTATTGTTGGATTAATGCTGAGAGCGGACGGGATTTCCTGGCTATGTCTGCTAATGAAATAGAAGAGTGGATATCAGGTTTCTCAGGCCATCACACAGCAACCAAAAAGGGATATGTTATGAAAGAAGGAAATGATCCTCTCCCGTATAACGGGAAAATCAGAGATGTCAAGAGAGGATTGAGAAGAACGATACGTAGTCTAAAAGGCCAAAATCTCTCCGAAACCTTATACCAACAGAAACTAAGATCAATTAAAAATCGATATAGGTCGGAGGTGAAGAGCATCAAGTCATCAGAGAAGAACAACTGCTATCAGCGACTTACTAAAACTATCTGTTCCAGAAACTCTCGAAGTATTTGGGCACTTTTAAATGAAAATAGAACTAAGGCCAAAGGCTTAGTTACCAATCCAATAAATAAGAAAGTATGGGAGCAATTTCTCCTAAATCGCAATATGGAAGAAGAGGGGTCGGCAAGCCGGCCTATGGGGAAACCTCCGATCATTCAACCCTTTGATGTCTCACCTGGGGCAATACTTAACAAAATTGTTATCCTTAAGTCTTCTAGAGTCCCCGGACCCAACGGGCTAGCGAATGTGGTGGTAAAAAGTAACTCGTCTTTTTGGGCAGAGCTATTCTCTGTACTCTTTAATAAGGTATTTGCACTGGGGGAAATCCCTCGATCTTGGCAAAAGGCCATTTTGATCCCGGTGTATAAAAAAGGCAACCGCACAGATCCAAGTAATTATAGATTACTATCCATGCTGGATGTGTCTGGGAAACTTTTTGCCTCCCTACTACTTAGTGAAATGCAAAAATGGGTGGAAGAAAAGCAAATACTCAGTAGATTCCAATGCGGCTTTAGGCGGGAGTTCTCGACCTCCCATAACCTTTTTGTAATGAACATACTGCGTACGAGAGCACTTAGTAAGGACCAGCCCCCAATGTACGCATTGTTCATCGACTTTAAGGCCGCTTTTGATTCAATCCCAAGAGCCAGGCTTTGGAACAAACTGGAAGTACTGGGTTGTCCCACAGGTCTGCTATATTATTTCAGACTGCTCCACCGAGACACCTCGGTGAGCCTCCGACTCAATCAGGAGGGGCAGTCAACCCAAAATGTGATCCAAAATAGAGGGGTGAAGCAGGGTTGTGTCACAGCCCCTCTCATTTATAATCTGTATGTACACGACATCCCGGCGACACTTGAGGAGGTTAATAATTGTTCACCAAAACTAGGCGAGGTGATGTGTGGGGTCTTAGCGTATGCAGATGACCTGGTAGTCCTTGATAACACCATCGGTGGTCTCAGGCGTTCTGCACATGTCCTCTGGGAATATGCTAAGATCAATGGCCTGACCATCAATTTACAGAAGACCAACGTGTTAAGATTCACTAAGAAAAGAGTAACTCGTGTGAATCTGATAGTACATAAACAGACAATTCTGTACGCCCCATCTTACCGCTACCTAGGAGTGGAAATAGAGCCCCTAGGAGACTATGCGCTCTGCAAACAGGGCCGTAACATCAGGGCCCTCCAAGTGATCGCACTTATCGCATCCTTTACCAACAAACAAGGGGGCTTCACTTTGTGGGGAACACGCCACCTATATATGCAAGTTTTTAAACCCATGGTCATCTATGGCCTGGAATCATTGTTGACGGTAAATCTGGCGTGGCTCCAAGTGCTAGAGGGAAAGTTCTGGCGGTGTATGTTGGGGCTTCCCCCGGGGGTGCCAATGGCCTTGATAAGACTGGAGCTAGGCCTGCCGTCACTCAAGGCTATGGTGCTGAAAAAAAGAACTGGGTTCTACCTCAAAATGACAAGTGGTTCCCCTAATCCCCTACTAACGGCCCTACATCAGTAACTAAGCAAAAAATGTACCACCTCATCCTTGTATAAAGATATGGGAAAATTCCTTAATGAAATTGGCTGGACGCATAGAGGGACAAGTGTGACTAAAGAAATGCTAAATGCATTGGGGAAAAAGGTGGACCTTTGGGATTGGCTAGAGAATTTTGCCCATCTGGACTCCCTCAAATCATACCATTTCGTTAACTATAGAGTATATAAGTTCATGAAACCACAGGACTACCTTTTCCTTTGCCTAACTAGAAGACTTCGTCGTTTTATTATTCTATTTAGATTGGAACAACTGCCTACTCTACCTAAAATAGGAGCAAGGGAAAATATACCTACAGCAGAGCGAACTTGCCGACTGTGTAAATCTACTGTGTGCCTAGAGACCGCTAGACATGTACTAACGCAATGTAGAGCACTCAAGAAGACTATTGTCCATTTTTTGGGTGAATTTGTGCATGATCCGCTTACTATACCCAAATTTAGGTTTTGGCAGTACTGTACCAATACATCGAATATGCACTTATTCATAGCCCTGTATAATGTCTGGCAACAGATAGAACATGAAGTGGAAACTTGAGTAAACCTTAACGTTGATTTTTACGCAGTGACCTGAGGGTGCCTGAAAAATAGGCAAAGCAGTTTTAAAATTATGTAATTAATAATCCGAAGGTCTTTAGTGACAATGTCTACCTTTCTTCTAATTTCAACTCTCAACTTCTCTTATCTTACTTCACTTGCATTTTGTATTAGATGTTGTTTGTAGTGATTTTTGGTTTGATGATTCTATATGCACGATTTTATATATATATGTATGATTTTTATGTGTATTAATATATGTGTAAAGTTTGAATTTATTTTCATACTATATCACATTAAAGAATTTGATTTGATTAATGCTTTATTGGGATTTGATTATGTTTTTGTTATGGTATAATTTTGTAAAGGTTTGAACTAACCAAAACAAATTTAAAAAAAGAAAAAAAAAGAGAAGCTTGCACTTAGATATCTGTACATGCTTTGTTAATGCTCAAGTATTTGCCATTATGGAAATCAGGCTACAATACCCCGTTGTGTGTGTACTGGCTGGCCCTTCCAGTTGCGACAAGAGTTATTTTGTCAAAAAAAGCTTTAGAAAACTCCCACACCACAATAACACATGTCGCCGATAATATTGTCTGATTTTACAGTTGCTGGCAACCTCTTTACAACACCTTGCAACAGCAGTTTAAACACCTTCGGTTTGTAGAGGGTATGCCTGACAGTCTCAAAAATGATCATTTATTGGTGCTGAGCATGGTGAATATGATTATTGTGGATGATTTGATGACTGAGAGGAGTCCGAATGCTGAACTAGAAAAAGCCTTTTCTCAATATCCTATTATAGATATATATAATGTTATTTAAATGATAAACAACATTTAGCCATGACAGCCGTCAGATGTATCTGAGCAAAACACATTTTGTCCTGCAGGCATTTTGAAGACGCAACCAGTAAACACTACGAATATCTCCTGGTTGATTAAAAACAACTGCTCTAGACGATATAGATTATGCACTGATATTTCTGCCATAATAACCTACTGTTTATATCCCTAAAAAGACATCTAAACAACATTAAGCGCAATATTGCATCAGTAGCTGGTTGCGCTTTCACCATGTGGACATGCATATGAAGAAACATTGTGCTGCTGAACATGCTTTTATATGTCACCCCTCAACGATGCAAGGCCATACTAGCCATGGCTTCTGATGATATGATTGCTGCTATTTCGGAGATTGCTCAGAGCACTTTAAAGGGACACGTCCCCCTAACACACCATCAAATAAGTGTGTTGAAAAAGGAAAATAACGTCATCAAGAAACTGAGCAATAAGCAAATACTGCTAGGGGCTAAAAGAAAAGTGGTAAGTGTGTTGAAAAAGGAAAATAACGTCATCAAGAAACTGAGCAATAAGCAAATACTGCTAGGGGCTAAAAGAAAAGTGGTTTTGCAGGCTGGCGGGTTCATAGGATCGCTCATAGCCATAGCCGTACTGCTAATCACCAGCTTGCCTGGGGAACACTAATGGAACACATCCATAAAATGCATTTGTTGGACAAGCGTCAGTTAGAAAGCCCAGCAACTCCCACACCGCGTTGGATTGGAATATACAAAAAGTGGTTACCCTACATCTCGACTCGGAAATGAAGGATGTTTTAAACAGCGGTGCATGATAAACCCGCCTTATATTCGAATATTCTGCATAAATACTTAAACCACGCCCCATACAGCGATACAGAGAAAAACAAACTAACTTTATCCATGCTGCCCGAAGAATCGAGCAGTGTGAAGACACCACCAGAGGCAGATTCAGTTGTGGCTGATGTGGTAAAGACTCTTAGCCAACGCTATAAACCTAATAAAGAACTATTGCTACATAAGATGAAACTTGCAAAGGTGTGGTTGTGTGGACCAATAGATGAGAGTTTATTTAGAAAGGCAGGGTTTTAAGGGGTTCGTACCTGCACAATCTAGTATGGGGTGTTACAAACTGACACCTCACTTCTATAATAAAAGCCCCCATTATCTGGAACGAGTTTATGCAAGCGGTCGCTGATTTAAATATTCTGACTTAAGTTGTGGGTAATTTCGGCCAACAACGCCTTCTGGAATGGCTAAAAAAAGTCCTGACCCTCCTTTTTCTGTTTGGCGAGCTGCTCAGCAACCGCTGTTGCCACACTTCTCATGATGTCTTTTGCAATATTGATGGCTGCTGTTTTCACGTGTGATTTAGCTCATTCAAGCCCACTACGTAGAAAGGGCATTGCACCTCTAAAAAGATTTTTAAAGATGCCACTGAGTCCCACTGCATACATTATGGCTGTTCCGCTGAAATAAGGCTGATCACCAGGCCGCCGGGGTCTCCAGAGTTCTTTCCCACATCCATTATAATGCTTTTATATTAGTCTTTTCGCTAGTGTGGTCTAAAGTGCAACCACACCCAGATTTTTCAGTATTTAAATTACACAAACTGTCCTTGGTCATCTCTTATCTGTATGTTGATGGTGTTAAAATGGTTTTTGCTATATAAACCCTTGTTAATGTCGGCGTATTATCCCATGGTTCTTTATTTCCAATGTGTTGCACAGTCTTCAATATGTTGTGCAGTCTACCTGCTGTTGAAAACCTAACAGATGGGTCTGGGCCCTGTAAAAAAATATTCCTCTGTTGCGGGTCTAGGTGTAGCTTCGTATCACCGTACTCGTGTATATTTGATACAGATTTGTTGATGATTCTCACAAGTTCCTGTATATTTGCATAATGCCCCTCAGGAAATCCACCCGGCCAGAGCCATGGAGGGTTTCTTCGTTTTATGATAAAGGTGGCTTCTCCCGGGGCAATAGTATCCCACGATCGGACGTACTGAAATCAGTGAGCACCACAGCCCATTGACCCTCCACATTTACGGGTTTGCCCAGCTTCACAGTAATGTTGGATATTTTGTTGCCTGGAAATCTCTCGGTTGAGGCTTACTGGGAAGTATAATATAAAAAGCTGCCGACTCCATTTTGAACCCACCATTACACACCTGTGGTATCTAGGGATCTGGCTAGCACCCAACTGTTTAATTTGTCAGGCCACCCCAGCCATTTAACTAGATAGTACTTCTTGATACCACAACCTTTACTCTTTTGATTTTATAAACTCGCTGCTCGTCTTCACTGACTTTTTGGATCTCTTCCCTGTAAAAAACACTTTGAACAGCCTCCCCCGAATAATCAGTTAATCTGTATATATGAAGACATTCCTGGTGAGCTGCTCATACCACTTTGTAAAGACAGCCTTGTGTTTTGAGATCCACACATGATTCCCCTTTTTAAGCGGTGTCAAATTTGTCTTTTTAAAAGGTCTTTTGCTGTACAGTTTTTTTCAGACCTCCAAAGAATTCAGCGGCGTCATACCAGCTCGGGTGGTTTTGATAGATCTATGATGCATGTTGTTATACATTTATAAATGTGGCTAGCACCTCCACATATCTATGGGCGTTTTTAGGCATAAACAATCACTTGCGTATCAAATGTTCTACAACACAGGATTTAACTTCAGAGTGTATAACAAAGTGATGCACCCTATGTTGCGTTCGAAGATTCAGCATCGGCTTATTTAAAAACTGCTTACCAGAGTTCGTCTGTAGTTTAGCAAGGACTCTAACTTTGTTAAATATGTGCTTAAAAGCTGATGCTATGCTGTGGCCCGTCTTGCTCTTTAAAGCCTCAACATAGTCCCATTTTTGATAGAATGTCAATGACGGCTAGAATATGGCAAAAACCATTGCTATCTTCGTGAGACAGACTCAAATCCATAATATCTGCCTGCCCGTGTTGATCTATGGGAAATACTCTGGTCATTCGCTGTTTAAAATGTTTACGGACCAGCTTGCGTAGCACATAAGCCTCCTCGCCTGCAAGCCACATCTTGATGACTCTCTGTGACACCTTTTCACTATCGCTTTGCAGTTTACAGCACAGGATGTCAATCCCTCCAAAACCACTGACACCACCCTCATCATAATATATTTTCGACAGCTTCAGGCCAGACATGTTTTCCCTTAAAAGCTCAACATAAAGATACAATCATTTTTTTTATAAACAACAGATTTTTATTCACATTAAAACACTGACACAATCGACCCTGTTATTTCATAATGCATGGGAATACCGCACAAACACAATGCATGCCCCCGCATCGTCAGGCAAGCATGTTACACTCTATTAGTGGCTCATTTATATTTACTTTGTCCCCGCCCAGTTGGGGACTGTTTTTTCAATGATGTTTCTAATACCAATCAGACACATGCATCGAAACAGCTTCATTTTGAAAAGAGGTTTTTTTGTCAATACTATAGTCCATCATGTTTAGATATGCATCGTTCAGTTCCTGCACTGATCCTTATCTCGGTCAGTGGTTGCATCAAATGCAACAAATCTATTAAGCATTTAGGGCTCCACACAAATCATATTTTATGTAGCAAATTATCCGTGTAAGATGTTTCCAAACATTTGTGAGCATCCTGCTGCGGATCATTAGTTTGATGTCCGTAGCAACATCAGAAAAAGTTTTGTTTTAAACACGCCCCAGCCAATATGGCCGTAATCCCCTGGCTGGCACGAATATCAGCGCAAAGAGAAGCTGTCCTGTCCATATCGGTCCGGATTAGCGTAATACATTCATTACACAGACTGTTATCCCCCGGGCTTTTAATTAATTTTGAACAACAAACACAATGAATAACAGCCTTGTCTTTAAGGCTGTCGCTCTCCATCAGTGAAAGACAGGCCTTACACAGGCTACTTTAAAAATACCCAGGGTGTTCAAGTTGGTTTGAAGAGGAAGCACAATGCACAATAAATATAGTCTATGCCGCAATCTGGTTCTCCTCACGTCTGCACACATGACCGTGTTTTTCATCAAGGCTCCGGGGGCGCGGAATCAGTCTCTGACGTTATCGCTGCATCCACCTGCAGAGCCATTCACAGTCAATGGCTGCTCCACCACCGCATCGTCATTGTCCTAAAACTCTTCAGGTTCATAGTCGGCCATCAAATCCTGATCATCATCCATCCCATCATACACCATAAAATCCATGGGGCATCCTGGGAGCATTCTTTCCTCATCGTAACTGTAGCTGTTTCCTGGATAGCCCCTGTAAAGCTCAAAAACCGCTGTGTTTCCCAACCCGTCGCAAAAAGCTATATATCCGGGTTGCAACGTTCTCGAAATTCTAAAACTATATCCAATATATATAAAATGTATTAAAGTTCATATCAAATGCACCCCCACTTTATATAAAAAGAATATAAAGTTGATATAAACATTGTTCAAAGTCTTATCAAATGTCTACCAAATTTACATAACAATAATATAAAACATATATAACGTTATATACAATTATTAAAGTTCTCATGAAATGTACTCCAACTTTATATAACATGTGTTATAAAATGATGGCGTCAGCTATAGCAGCTAGAATTATATTATATCTAAATAAAAACTCTTATTAAATCAAGACATCAGCTACTGTGCCTAAACTCATATTAAATCTATTTAAAAAGTATTATAAAATCATGGTGTCAGCTAAAAAACCAAATCCACTCTCGTGTCATCAACGCGAAACCACAACAAAACCCTAATATTCGCAGTTTCTCTATTCACAACTCACTTCTCCCTCCAACAGGCAGCATCGCACACGTGAGCTTCCAGGCATATTTTCATGTAAACTTCGTATTCACTTTATATCAAACTATATAAATGATATCTTTCTTCATATCAAAGTACAAAAACTTTTTATATCAATAAATATGCATTTGATATAAAATAAATATCATCTTTGATATCAAAAATCATATCAAAAGGAAGGCAGGACTAACACCAGAAGCAGGGGGGATCCCACCTGTCAAAAATGTAACATTGTAAAAAAGGGGGGCCCATATACTACTAACCAGTTTTGCCTGTGTTCAAATAAGTGAGGCCTAAGGTGGTATCACTGTACATAGAATGTATTTCTATATTACAATGAAATATAATACTTCCACTACTGCCATATCCTATTGTCTCTGTTTGCAAAATATAACATCATTATTTATAAAGCACATTAGCCGAATCACTTTACAAAGATCATATCTCTATACAATTATCATCCAACAGTGGTTGGTACTCATTCATTCACCTTGAAAGGATGAAAGGCTGAGATTGACTTGCAGGATTCAAACCTGTGGCCTGCTGATCACACACAGTACACAGCACGCTCAACCCACTGAACTATCTTCCCGGCCTTATAGGTGCCAAGAGCACTGACATTGTCAACACAGCAACCACTTCCACTACATCTAACTATGCTTCGCTTGTCTCAAGGCTTAAGTGTCTCACACGAGTATAGGAGCATACAAGGCACAATGCTGGGGGGAAGCAGTGGTGTTCTGGCATTGCTTCTAGCCAATGAAAAAGATGCCCCATCTAGTCAACAGGGCTCCAAATCAATTTTATTTCCTCACAGCTTCTCTCTCCGCCCATTGCCAAAATTTCTACCAGCCCATTTATACAACATCTATCTACCAGCCACCCCATTTTAGCAATGAGGTGTTTAAAGTCTGCACTGTACCCCATTAAGTCTCGAGTTCCCTGTTTCATATGACATATTTTTTATTGAAATGTTAATATTTTGTGAAATAAAACAGGCCAGCAATTTGCCACTCAAACATGGACTGAAAAACATAACTTGTATTTGTCTAGTCAGGGTTTTGACAGTCGATAATATAAATAAGTGCAGACTCCTTCTAGATTAATTAGCACATAAACTCTAGTCTTTCCTCTTTTCTAGAGCTGGGTTATATTGATAAGCACTGTGTCACAAAACATCAGAGGTTCTTGGCAGTTCATAGGAATTGCTGGCCCATGGCAAGAGTGGGAAGTTGGGATCCTAGCCCATGTTTGGCGCGCTCTTCTCATTGACTATCCGAAAAGCCCTACTTCTCTTCCCTGGTAGAACCTGATGCATTACTATTGAGAATTTGACTGGGATCAAAGAGGGAGTTGCAGTGTGAATGTCCACTAAGGGAAGTGGAGAGGAAGGACTTAACTAATCAAGATGCGCCTGTATTTTCAAGACCTGGTGAGCAAATGCTTTGTTACATGCTCACTATATACCATGATCAGTTGAATATTTCAGAGTTTTCATGAGCCATCATATCTTGCCCTTCTTTAAACATTATCTTACACGTGCATTTTGTAACCAAAAAAATAAGAATGAAAAATAGAAACGCCAACATATGTTCAAAGGTTCCTCGATACCGAGCTTTTGGCTGGAAAGGTCTAATGTGATGTGTAAAGCTATGATTCGTTTAGTAATGTTTATATGTTCTATACTGCTTCTCTCACCTCTATAGCAGTCATTTGGTTCTCAAATGGATGTCTCTCTTGATTCTTATCATAAAAGTCAGTGACTCAATTAGTGGTGCTACAACTAATCCAGTTCATACAGTTATTTGTCACTGTAACTGCACTTTTACACTTCCAGGTGCACAGGACTAATTCTGGGTTCAACATCATAACTGCCTTTTGTCACCTTTCCTGATGACAAAGAGCACTGACTTGGCTTCATAACCAATAAGCATGTGTGAGAGAGCATCCCTCGTGGTGTACAACCAAGGAGGAAAGGATAACGTCTGCCATTGACATCCAGAATTCCGTCTCCCTGAACAAGCTGTGGCCACCAGGTATGCCTGCCCATTGGGAGTATCAGTCTTTGGCAGAGGACCCTATCAGTTGGTGACAGGATGTATCTGTTGTGCCCACTGCACATGTGTTTGGCAGGGGCCTGAGAAGAATGGCTGTGCCTCCTTCCCTATTTTCTGTAGGGGTATGCTATTTGTATGAGAAGAATGTCTATGTCTCCTCCCCTCTACTGTAGGGGTATGGTGGTTGAATATCTGAGAAGAATATCTGGCACGCCTCCACTATTTTCTGTAGGGGTATGGTGGATGTATTAGTCCCTTGGCCTAAAACAAGTTTCCCATATGGGGCAGATACAGTGATTTGTAGCCCAGAGCAGGATCCGTTAAGAGCATGAACTGGCTGTGATGTCTAACAACCACTGTACCAACTGCGACTGAACACAAAAGCATGCTAACAAAGTAAAACAGTAAAACATTCGAGGGAAACAAACCCAAACATGTAAACTTACTGGGACAGTCAATGAGAAATGCACTGTGACTTAAAGACAAAAAACAAAAACAAATGTTTTTGATGTTCCTGACTGATGCCTTGTTCCTCACCACTTAAAAAAGAGTACATCATCCACAGACTCAAATCTCTATGGTGAAACCAGAATGTTCTAAGACAATGCAATACAGCAAAACATCTAAAAATATTATGATACTACATCTTGCTGCATTGAAGAAATAGCGTACACAGACGAAAAAGAAACAAAACAAGAAAAGTCAAAACACTCTTGGAAAAAAAAACAGAGGGTACAGGGAAAGTGCAGAACGCTGAAGGGCTATATGTCCAGTGCTGGAAACACCACTGGAGTACATCCACACTGTCAGGGCTAATTTGCATATAGATTTGGAAGGCTCGTAAGGTTGTGATCCGACATTAGTTGGCGGCAACATAGTACTATGTACAATATATCAGAGGGCTAAAGGTTTCTGAATATCCATTGGTGCGTATAGGATTACTGAAGCTAAGTTTCGGAATCATTCCAGCAATATTATTGCCTAGAGAAAGACCTGGTGAGTCGAAACACGTGTTGGCTGTCTGTTTCAAGAACATTGTACATGGGCATAGTACCTGCAACATTAAAAACCTTTGAAAGTCAGCCCAGTGTGAGAGCGTCTATCTAATTTTACAAAAGATAATCTGAATGGCAAGTGAATTTTCCCAGCATGTAAATGACTTTGCAGTTCATTGCAAAAAAAAGTCCTGTGGATACAAAATCATAACCTTGCCTTGTGCGAGTCCATTTTGAGGATACTGATGCAAATACAAATGAGCTTTGAAAGCAGACCGTTGCGTGTCCATATTGAAGTGTAACCCCTGGCAATCCACTAATGCAAAATTTATCCACAGTTTGTAAATTACCTTCTCAACCTACAAATTGAAAACAAACATGTTGCAATGAATACACTATCAATCTATCTTCCGAAACTCTCATACAATCCAAACAAATGATCAAACTTTGGAACATATCGAATCATACTTCTGAAAGTTCCAAATTCAGATGATCAGTTTATTGCATACAATCTGCAATACAAATAACAGAGGATTTGAATGTTAGTCTATGGTCCCAGGACCAGATTCTCAAAAACTCACACAAGTAAAAAAAAACATAGAGGATGTGCCTGTTTTCCTCGTGTGACTTTAAGAAATGTGCATGTTACCTTTTCCACAAAGGTGACGTGCACATTTGTGTGGTGGGGCTGGGGGCTGTGTGCCAGTGCAAATGAGTGTCGGCCACCCCCTTCTCTTTTATTAGGGCCCGGAGTTTGTTCCCAAGACTAACATATAACCATGTTGCCTGGTTTCACTCTCACAAATTACAAAGTGGTAATTTACATTGTGGTAAGTTGTATTTTGGAGGGAAAATTGATAAATGCAGACGGGTAGGTGTGTGGAGTGGTGGGAAAGTGTGGGAGAGGAGATGAGAGTGGTGAGGGTGGAGGATATGGGTGGCATGCACAAAAAACAAAACTCAGGAAGTACCTTACCACCATACCACCTACATGATGTCTTCCCGACGTAATTTGTGAGGAAGAAATTAGAACTCATGTAATGCACTGACATGCCTGCTAGGAGTGCATTTCCATTTGATTGGTCATTGTAGTGCCTGCAATTATAAAGTGTAAAAACAAACTCAAAATGCGTTCCTGCCCCTGTTTAGGAAATACAAAAGCAAGTGATCCATATGCTCATGTCTCACTTAAAAGTAATCCCCACAAGGACCAGACATTATCATCTCATGCATTGTGTACAAACTATGCCCGTTAAAGGAGGCACTTGAGAATGGTCAATTTTTCTGCACCTTTATTTATCATATCCCCTTTGTGAATTTGATATGTGTTTTAAAGTACCAAGATACTCCCCTTATTTGCACAATTCTGAAAAGTGATTCAAACAGGGCACATGAATTTGCAAATCTGTAATACACTCCTTAACATACCCTTTGTGGATGGGGCACAACTTCCTTGGCACAGATATGTTCAACAACAAATATTTGTAGAGACAGTCCTTCATTTTTGATCTTTAAAATAATTATGAGCAGAACCCCACTATATGAGATAAATTATACATATTACAATGGAGTTGAATAATAAAGTAGCTTCCATATAAAACCGAATGACATTGAATTCAAACCCACACTAAAGAAACATCTTGGGGTTCATATCTTCACCTGGCCTGTATGTTTTTGTTTATTGAGTAGCAGAGTGTCACTTTGATAAAAAAAAATGACTTACAAAGTAAGCAGTTATAAGGCGTGGAGGCAGTCCTTTGGAAAAGTCAATTTTCCAAAACAAAAAGCATTGGCTGACTAAGTGAGGTAGAGAAGTGATGAAGGGGGCATGAGGGAGAACATGTATTCGAATGTGTGACAATGTGTACCAGATAAAGGGGCATGTGTAAAACCAACTGAGTTAATAACAGAGAAATAGAGGCCTTAACTAACCGGTTTATGATTGAGATAAATTAGTCCTGAAGGCAGACTGCAGGAGTGGTTTAGTTATGAGTTAGCTTGAGTAAGGGGAGGAGACTGGAGGCCCCCTTCCATTGTTACCAGATGGAGATTGAGCTTTCTTGGAAGAGTTTCTAAGATGAGATAGCTTTGGTGTTGGGGAGAGCATTCACAAGCAGTGCGGCAAATAGAAACAAGGAGGGGAAACAAGGGAGATGAGGGCAAGGGACTGATAGGATGATGTTAACGTTAACTATTCTACCTATGGAATATATCTAGTTTCCTAGTGATTCTTTTTACAGAGACATACACCTGATCCAATACCCCTCCCCTGCCCCTTCACCATGGCAATACCAACCCTCAATCTGGGACAGACAATTTTTATTTAAAATAATAAATCATGAAATTAAATACAGGGCACATGTCTACAGAAAGGACAATGCAATTTGCCTGTTGTCTCACAAATGTTTTTTCATACCAATTAACAAAAACATCCATCATTACCAATAATGAGCAATACATAATCAAATGTAACTGATTGTTTTAGACAAAATGGGATCTTCTAATAAATGTGAATACTTCATACAACATTTTTAATTATTTATTATAAATTAATCATCAATCATAAGAAACTTCAATAATATGGTGAAAATAATTACATGCGGTTATAAAATTGTAACAGCATCCTACCTTATCAATTAAGAAAGAGATGTGTTCCTTATATCTCACACACTAATTTCTAAATCATTTTCATTAAAAGGGACATGCTGTACTGCAGATTTATGTTGAACTGAGCAAGCCTTTTCTTACATCAGCACCATGGGCAAGGCTTTTGGTAATGACTCTGTTTTTTCTGTGTAAATATATGGACATTATTGCAAGGAAGAAGCTTTTATTTTAGAGAAATAAAATACTGAGAAATAGTAAAGTGTCACAGAACCATGGGATTATAAAATTGAAAGGGAAGAAGGATCAGCAAATGAATATTAATTAGTACACATAAGCAGAATTTTTTCATGTTTACACTATTTTACTTGGAAAAATGACAGTTATTGTAATTGATAATTTCTTCTTGGAACTGAAGTGGAGAAAGCAAGAAACGTTCTTTCCTATTCCACTTCATTAAGTATACATTTACATTCAGTATTATTTAATTAATTATTATATTCAAGAAGGGTGTAATTCTATGCAAATTTGTGTGGTTGGTTGCACAGCGCCCTCACAAACTTGCAAAGAATTAATCAATAATGTGTAAATGTCAGAGACAAATTTACCCTGCACAATAATAGATTCTAGAAAAGTTTCATTTACAGGGTGAGCTTGTAAACATGGTCACCTAAAATATTTTTCATTGCCATTGGGGTTTCATTTATTATTTTGGAAATGTGTCTAAATGCTCTGTGATTGTCATACTTTTTAAGGCCCAGTACAGGTAGGGACATTAACTGGTTTCTGACCGCCAGATAGGCTCTTGCTTGCAGCCTATCAACCTGATCCCAAAATCCCTATAAGGAATGCTGGTTCTGTCTCTGAATTCAGCCCCCTCGATAAAAGGCAGTCTAAAGAAATGTACGATCAACTAAATACAGTTGTAATCCCAATCAGTTTTTCTCCAGTCATGCAGGTGCTCTTCCTTTTCTGTTTTCCTAAAATTACCCTCTCTTTCTACATGTTTGCAAACTCGACCCATGCAGCATCGTTTGGTGTGGAAATTTTGAATTGGGCAGATCCTATGACAGGTTCAATTCACTTATGCACACTCATGAGTGTCCTCCTCTTTGTTTCCATTGGCCCAATGTAGTCTCTTTGTCATAAGGGGATGTGATAGCAATGACGTATCCTCCCCCTTCAGAATGTGAAATAAAAAGTGTAGTGGGATATGTATTACCATTATAATGTCATTATTAATTTAGTTTTTTCAAGAATATTTTGATTCCAAAGACATCCTTTATGTTTTGTCACGAGTTGACATCAGCTATTAAAATCTATATATCCAATTCGTATATATGTGATTGGTGTGATTCCATTGAACTTAGTTGTATCTTCAATTTTTCATTCTGACCGAACCTTCCAAAGCAGTAGATGCGAATAAAGGTCCCAATTATAACTTTTAAATACATAATTCTTGTACATCACTTTACAATTTACAAAGGAGGAAGCCCATTTGGGTGTTGTGTCCTAAAAATGAAGGAGTGTGAGAGCTTGAAGGAGACACAAGTGATGGACAGTGCCAAAGGCAGCAGGCAGGCTGAAATGTATGAGGATACAGGAGTGGAACTAGTGGTGATGAGAGCAGTCTCACTGGAGTGTTTGAACCAATATATAGATTGTCAGTTAAGAAACACAGAATCCTAGACCACAGATTCAATTATTAGTAATCAAAGATCCTATGCAACCAAGCAATACACATTTTAGAATTCACAAGGTGCTAGGTGACCAGAAAACAACACTTCATGAATAACAGACTCCCAAGTGACCCCAACAATGCAAGTTACCAAGTTCACAGAGCCCCGGTGACCTAAACATTCAAACACCTTTAATCAAAGGGGACTAGCTGACAAGAATAACCCAATGTTTAAGAATCACAGGGTCATAAGAAATAATAACAATACAATTATCATGAATCACAAGGTCTTAGCAGACCAAACAATGCAATTTTTAGTCATCACATGGTCAGGGGCGAACATAACATTCAATGTTCAGGAATCTGAGGGTGCTAGGCAAGAGCAATATGCAATTATTAAGAATGATTTTGTCCTCGGAGACCAAACCATGCAATTATCAGGAATCACAGGGTTCTAGGAGATTAAAATGCACAAATGTTTTAAAAATGACAGGATCCTAGGCAGATGCAGGAATGATTGCTCACTTGATAGATTTGCCTACAAGGGAACAGGATGGAGGGGTAATAGCACAGAATGGAAGGCCTTACCATCTACCAGGTCCTAACAGGGGAAATGTCAACAACCTTATACCTGCTGCACTTTGTCTTTGTACAATTTCTGCAAATACATATGAGATTTGTGACGTTTCCATATAGTTAAAATGAGTTAAGAAGTAGCTTGACATAGGGGAAACTATATATTGATATAGATCATATATGTCTTTTCAGCTTAACACCCTGATTAAGTCGAGACCTGTACAATAATGCATTAAAATGTGTGTTCATCAAAACGGGTGGAGTCTAGTAGATGAGGTTACAAGATGAAGACTATGATGATATGCAAAGTTGATTTATGCTGTCATAAAGACATATAACAATGTCTGAACAAGATATGTATTGGGACATGGCATCCAGGACTATAATGAGATGGACTCTTGTATTGATTTAGTTGTATATAAATGTACTGTGACACAATTGGTAGTCATTGTAGGAGAATGAGGTTTGGCGATCCAGCATTTTGTAAATCATGTGATGAATTATAGAATATGTATGTAAAATGTCTGTAAAGCAAAGTTTGTAATTTTTAAGTTTGTAAGATGTGTTTTACACTGTATGATTGTACCATATGCATTAGCAAGTTAAGGTTTAGAATATACATACTTTCATTTTCAAATGGAATAATGTGTGAAATTGTGATGAGAAGATATAAGATTATCTTCCCTGTTTGAATACATTGAGAAGCATACATTGGGATGCAGACATTAATGTATATCTATATCTTTCGACTAGTATACTACCCTGAGCAACCTTATTTTTTTATTTACATGTTGTTTCCAAGGTGACACTCTGTCCATGGTCACTTATTAGTGCCTCAACAGGAAGGAGATAAAGGAAAATTGGGAGGGCTTTGAGGCTTCACATACCTGGAACATTACAGAACAATTAAAGCGGAGGGGTGCACCATGGAGAAGTGCAACAAGCTGAGAACAATAGTTCAATGCAATAAGCAAATAGTGCAGTGTCAACAATTCTACCACTGCTGTGAGCTAATGGAAAGAGTATAGCTCTACTGAAATGTTAAACATTCTCCCTACCTCTGTTAGGAAGTGTAAAGTGAGCATTTCAGATGTGTAATGTTTAAGAGTCAAAACACCTTACATCCCAGTAAAGGTTTCAGGCATGTGATAGCTTCAGCATTAGTAAAAAGAAAAGATAAAACCAAATAGCAAGTATGATAAAGTAGTCGTTTTAACATATTAGCACAAATGCAAGGCTAACTAGAGTATTGGTTTAGTCGCTCCTCAGAAAGTAAATGCAAGTAACACAATTTAGGGCTTCCAACCTGGTTTATCACACACAGTCAGACAGAATATGCATGGAAAGAACTGATATAATTCTTCACAATAACAGATAAACACCCTCCAATCATTCATACTAGGATGCCTATGAACTTTTTTTTATCATGAGCCAGGTTCATTTTTTGGACACTGCCAACACTGGTCCTTGGCAATAGTCAATTTTAACCTAAACTCTAAATTCTCTTCTTTAGGTCATATCACACACAACCTCTGGTTTAAATAGTATGATTTAAAATGTGAGAACATATGCCCATGGCCCTTTGGATTAAAGGATTAAAGCAAACCCCAATTACAAGAAAAGAACTAATCATGTAATTAATAACAGTGCCGGTGCTTCCTGGAAAGTCGGCAAGATCTGACCTGGCAGGAATAAGGGCACCCACCCACAGACAAGTAATTTGCCGGTCCGGTAACAACGGTGCCGGTAGGCTTACCGGCACCGTTGTTACCGGACCGGTACACTTGTAATGAGGCTTATTGATTTGCATCATGCAACCAATAGTATAAAGTCAACATAACACTTCATGAATAACTAACGCGAAAAAATATCACCTGTAAGACATATGGGAAGAAGTATCCACCGAACATTACAGTTTGAAACAATTTTTAAACATAAGATTGTAAACACCAACCAATTTAGAATGTGCCACTTTTGCAGCACTTATGACATTTTTTTTACATTAAACTGATCAGCCTAAGATATACCTGAAAATCGGAAATGAGTATTGATTTGATTTGATTTGAAATTGTTATTGCACATCTTCACAAGGAACCAGCTAGAGACTGCATCTGGGAGCAGATGCTAAATCAATATGAACAAGCTGAGCACTGTAAACATAGGTCCTTATTGGAAAGTTAAGGGTTTCAGACATTTCCTGAACTGTGGAAAGGAGTGCATTTCGCCAAGATCAGCAGGTAACAGTTTCCATGCTCGTGGGCCTGCAATAGAGAAACATTTGACCCCCCGATAAACAATTTGGGCGGGGGAACCACCAGAATGCGACTACTCATAGAGCGGAGGAGACGGTTTGGCTGGTACGCAACAATTTTTGATGAAAGATAACGGAGAGCAAGATCATGGAGACACTTGAAAACAAATCAGAGGGTCTAAAAAAGAACCATCTGCTGCACTGACTATAAAGTAAGTGAAGACTCCTATGGTTGATTGCCTTCTGTAATAAGTGATGAAAGAGGCTTTAAGAGTTTAAGATAGTAGTCAACAGTGTTTACAGTTTTACTGACCTGCAGGGGACAACTCAGGTTTGTTTGCCATATGCAGTCCAGATTTTTCACTTTAAAAGAGAAAGCAGTTGGGAAACCAACAAGTGCAAGGCAGGTGACATGCATCTGTATATTACAATTTTTTTTTTCTTAAGTCCAAGCACCATACTCACAGTTTTGGATAGGTTTAACTAAAGAACTTCACCAACTTCACCAACATCCAACATCCAATTTTATATTTTACGTGCACAGGCTAGCACACTGTCAACTGCTTCTAGAGGTTGTTTCAATCTGACATATATTTGGGTGTCATCAGTTTAGGAGTGGTATTGCAGGTCATATTGGGACAACATACCCAGCAAGGGACGAATATAGATGTTAAATAGTAACGGGATAAAGAAGATCCCTGGGGCACACCACCTTCAACCGATAGAGGGTTAGAGCAGTGTGTACCAATTTTAACTTACTGAGTGCGATCTTTCTGGAATGATATGAACCATCTCAAGGATTCCCGAGAAATGTGCACCACTGTTGACGATGTAGAGATAAGAATCTCATAATCCACAGTGTTGAAGGCTGCCACAGATCTAACATGATTAACATACTGATGTCACCATTGTCAGCAGCCCTCAAGATATCATCCCAAACAGTAACTAATGCAGTCTCATGTATTCAAATCATATTAATAAATAGAAAGGTTATGGCACTCTGACCAAATCAGTGTAAACATAGTCAAAAAAGTGTGATAGATGTCTTTTATTTTTTATTGGTCATTTGTTAGGTGCTTATACAATTAGAATACATGGTTTGCTTGCTTGACATCCTAATCCTAATCATCGGAAATAGCCTGCAGTGCAAGTGATAGCAAAAATAATCTAATATTACTGTATTAAACAACAAATGTATCATGGCAAAAAGTAGATAAACTATTTTGAACAACTAGGAAAACTCATTCAGTAATTAACAAAAGCAAGAAAAAAGTTCAATGAAACACATGAAAGAAATGCTTTATTAATGAAACAATTTAACTTGATGGATCATTACCCCCCTTCATTAACATTTGCAAACCAATTATAACCCTGGCATTAATATACAATAATCCCCCATGTGGCATTTGGGGATGTGCTTTGCTTTACTCAAAAGAATTTTACACAACCATTTTCTTTTAGTTGAAAAAGAAATAGTGGCAACTTCTCACTGAGATAGCACCATTATGTGTCAAGCTATCGACTCTTGTATTAAAAGATATTCTTATGTGAGGATTGAATGAGAGGAAGTACTATTTTACCTACAATAGATTGAAGGTGGTAATGTAAATACAATTGAGAGTCATTTGATGCATACATCAGGGGGATACATTTATGCAAATTCCATGCTATGAACTTGGATGAATCAGCAACTCTCAAATATTAAGTATGATAAAACCCCCAGAAGTTGAGAAGAGCACTTGATGTTATAACATACTTCTAGTAGGCTAGATGTCAGCTATCACAGAACACAAAGGTTAAATGAATAGTATGCAAGAAAAGGTTAATGCACATTTGGATCAAGAGGTTACCATAATCCCCACAGAGCTGAAAGTGTCAACCACAGGATCTACAGCAAATCCACCATTTCAAAGGGGAAGGGAGACCAAAAGGGTTTACATCAGAATACAACTATAAATATAAGGGAGAGGGAAAATAAGGCCACACAAGTTGAAAATCAAACTGGCCATAAAGGGAAATCCACAAATAGAAGAGTGCATAAGGAATTTGTTAAAACATCCACACATTAATTAAACATTTTATTAATGTAACTGATTAGAATTCTCTAAATCCTATAGTAACGATATTCTATCACAATCATGAAAATCCAACAAAGAAAATTACGAATGGAAACAGGCATGTTGCACCCAGGAATCTTTATTTTTATTTTTTGGGTGCCCGTTTGTCAACTCCAAAGAAGAATAAATGTCTGAGTCACATTTTAGTAAAGAAATCAAATGGATAATGTATGTAAGAAAATGTTATTCTATCATTAGTAATGAAATAAAGTCTGGTCTACATTTGTCGTTTGATAGTTAATATAGCAGTCCTCTTTGAAGGAACTTTGCAGAATCAGGACTGCTATACAGCTTCCAAAAGTAGTTAAATAAATTATAATACTTCTGCTTCAATCTGAAGTCTCTTTGGGAACAATATTAACATTTGTCTGGAGGATTACCTGAGAAGAACATTATACATTTTAAATACTTTATTATCTGCCAGGACCCAGAGCGGGGAATATCAACACCCCTTCTTTAACCATGGGAACCAATTGGAGTATGATCACACACCATGGTTGGCACAGATTTCTGACTTACAACCAACAGGTAATCACGAGGCAGCCAATGGGGGGAAGAGGAATTTAGGAGAGGTTGTGGATATCAAGAACGAGCTAGGAAAACTGGAAAGAGGGTTAGGGAATCTTGATTGAATAAGATGGGGGAATATAGGAAAGCACAGTCTTGTATGGTACCAGTGAAGCACGCCTGTTATGAACACTTGAGTTAAAAAGCCTAGAGTCCATCACTGCCTGCACCTTCTTACTGAACATAGCCACTCCTTCTAGTGTCAGAATAAACCCCAGGAATTCCACTTTGTCAGTATGTAAAACATATTTCTCTAGTTAAGTGTGAAACCTATATGCCTGTAAGCAGTGAAGCACAGCCTTAACATGTCGGACATGATGATCTACTGTCTCAGAATTAATCAGAATGTCATCAATGTAGACAATCATAAACACATCAATGTGGGCTCTTAACACCTCCGGCAATGAAATGTTGAAAGGCTGAAGATGCATTGCACAACCCAAATGGCATAACCAAATACTCAAACAACCAAAATTTGGACCTAAATACCTTTTTCCATTAATCTCCAGCTTTTACACAAATCAAAGGATAGGCACCTCGCAAATCTTGTTTGGTGTACCCCACTGCCGACTTAACTTGGTCTAGTAACACGAAATCAAAGGCCATGGGTACCGGTTTTTAATTGTGACCTTGTTCAGGGCTCGATAGTCAATGGATGTCCTTTACGTGCCTTCCTTCTTGGGCACAAAGAATAAAGGTGAACATCCTGGGGATGTGGAATGTCTCGTGAACCCCTGTGCTAACATGTCATCAATATCCTGCCTCAAGTGTTGATTATCTGTTTCCATGAGAGCATAAAATAAGCTGCATGGTAACTTAGCATCATGTTCCAAATCTGTTACACAATCATAATTGTGGTGCAGAGGTAAAGCTTTGCAGCTAATTTCAAAGACTTCACATTGTCAACATAAAGGTCTAGTATTATCACCTCCACCACACCAATGATGTTCTGCTAACTTGCTACTTCCACTAAAAAATGAGCGGGATCTGCCAAGTCATGGAGGTGAGCCTTGCACCATTTATCATCAAAAGACAGAGTCTGTTCTACCCAATTTATCATCAGGTGATTAGTTACAAGTCATTGCATGCCTAAAATGAGACCAAACTGATGAGCTACAATCAAATCAAAAGTTAACTTCTCCTTGTGTCCTGACAAACACAGCATGAGTAACAATTGGGTTTGCATTGTAATTGAACCCAAAGTCAAAGCTGGCCTATCCACTGAGTGTACCACTTTGGGGTCCTTAATGGATTGTGCCTGAAGACCCAAATGATCAGCCAATGTGGTTACCACAAAATTACCTGTGGCCCCTGAGTCGACCATAGCCAAGCCCGTTTATTCCATTGCTACAAAAAAAGGGTCACCAGGATGTACAGAAGAGGCGTCTTATTTTGAAATGTGTTGGCCAGCATGATTGGGAAGTTGATCAGGAATGGCTCTACAACATTGTTCCCTCCATGGTAGAGCCCAGTCTTTTCCCACCTCTCTGTTTGACTTGTCTGGACCACCCCCTGTCTGCGGGGTGTTTGGAGAATTCCATATTAAATGCCCTGCTTTATCTCAGTATATGCAGAGATTGTCTTTTCTTTCTCCCAATGGTCAAATGCCCTCGTATACTGCCTATTTGCATAAGTTTACCTTCAGAATGATGGTTCCCTGAATCCCGTCCCCTATCGAAATCCGCTCTTTCATTTATTGATGGTCTAACCTTAGTGCCAAATCTATTAATGCACTACAAGTCGTGGGTTGGGGGTTGATCTGTGCTAATGCATCTTTTACTTCTTCCTTGAGGCCTTGATGGGACCATCTGTTTAGGTACCTGGCCATCTGTTTCAAGTATGAGCCTATTGAAACGTGTAACATACGGGACTAAATCCTTAGATTCCTGACGTAAAACTGTGCTAGAGACACATTACAACGATCAAACAACCTCCCAAACTCAGTAATGAACAGATCACAATCATACAATATAGGGTCATCTTTCTAAACTAAGGGCATGGCCCATGCTGCTGCATCTCCATCAGAAATGAAATGATGAATGCAGTCATGGCTTGGGTGCTTTCGAATGCAGCAGGCTTACATAAAATATGCAACTAGCAGTGCACTGTATGGGATCCCTAGAGAAATGTCCCAGAATGGCCAAGGGCACATTGGATGGCTGGTGGATGCCTACTGTGGGAGGACTTCCCATCTGTGCTGATGATGAGGATAAAAGGGGGAATCTGTAAGGGTGTACTTTGGGATACCAAATCAGGCACCTGAACCTTTAAGGCTATAGTTTCCTGTCTCGTACTTGCTAGTTCTTCTCTTATATCCTGCAAGGCCTTCAGCACTTCAGCTGAAGGTGTAGATGCCGACTCCAATTGACTTGGGTGGTATAATTAACTTGTACTGGGGCTGATTATTATGTCAGGGCCCAGAGGGGGGCCTATCAAAACACCCTTATTAACCACAGAAGCTGAATAGAGTATGACCCTTCCACCTTGGTTGGCATAGGTTCCTGATTTACAAACAACAGGTAACTACGAGGCAGCCAATGGGCGCAAGCAGGATTAGGGAGATTTTGTGGATAGGGAGGGGGAGTTAGGAAAACCAGACCGAGGGTTAGGGAATCTTGATTGAATAGGATGGGGGAATATAGGAAAACACAGTCTTGTGTGCTACCAGTGTAGTACCCCTGTCATGAACACTTGAGTCAAAAAGCCTAGAGTCTTGTTACACTCAGGAATCACTTTTAATTGTGATTTTGGACCTTTTTATGATTCCTGACTAATCACCTACTCCTTCTGCACACGTCATACATACACCAACATTTTAGCTGTAGTCATACAAGCAGAATGACTTTTACTGGCAAAACACATAAAAATCACAATGCAATATGCATCTCAAGCACATGAAAAGCACATGGTTATGAGCAACAAGCACATGAAAAGCAAATAGATTGTGAGCAGCAAACTAAACATGAACTACTCATCATCCTGCCAGTACGAAGATGAACACCTGACTTGCCAAATGCATGAAATGAATATACATGAACAGCAAACACATGAATGACATGTGCGTTGGAACACAGAAGCAAACTGGCATAGATAACATAATACTTGTTTCTAAGGGCTGTGCACTACTATCCCCAACAACATGTGTTTGTACTTGTCCATGTCAAAGTCACTAGCGTGGACGTCCCTTTGGTAAATTAAACATGCCTTCTGTTAATTCACAGAGACCGACTGTTGTACTTAACTAAAGTCTGGGAGCCACGCAAGGCCTCCCCAGGTCTGCCTATTCCAATGATGCTGATGTAGCGTGCCACTAAGGCGTTTCCTCAATGGTAGCATTGGGCAAAGATTGAAGCCGCTCACCAGTATCACCGCCACAAACTCCACAACGCCCCTGCCCGTTCCGTGAATCTTCAATAATCAGCAACCTTCATGGGTGGACCCCTAACAGCAGTCCAAAATGTCCGTCAATTCATGACATGTGCTGCACTTAGCTCCCTGGGTAATGTGGTCCAGGGCACCGGAGCGCCGCATTTCCAGGGCTTATTAGCACTTTTCTGGTGACTCCAGCCACAGAGGCCACCATGAGCCCCCACTGCCCCAATAATCTGGACATTAGTATTGTCAGTATGGGGGTGTGAAAAGTGCCTAGAAGTTCTATGGATGTTCTTTCAAACGCAAAGGCATTATCTTCCAACAGGACAATCTAAACAAGTACTATGAGGCTGGGATAAACTAAAGTGCATCAGTCGTCTTCCATCTAATACAGATATTTGCTTCCCATTGGATCACTAATCTACCACAAAGTCTTAGAGATATAGCACACCACACTCTTCTTTGTTTCCAAATCATAGTCTCAAAGATGCAATGCCCATTACTGTTTTTGGAAGTAATGAAAGTCTCAAGGATGTCTATAAGCATGATTCGTGGTCCTAATCACGGTCTCAGGTATATAGCACACTGATCACCTTTTGTCTCCCAAAGCACAGACTCTGGGATATATCCTATCAGGAATAGTGTGCCTGGATCATTTTCTTCTGCTCCTAGACATATAGTGCCAATCTCACTACTAAGGGGTATTCTGCCAGATCCCTTCAAAAGGATTTAAGGCGCAGCTTACTTCAAAGGATATAGTGCACCTCTCACTTCTAAGTGATACAGTAGCCAGCTAACTTCAAGGGATACAATGCCCTGCTATACCCTAGCAGATCACAGGGATAAAGTGCAACACTTTTTCTGCAACAACCTCAGGCCTATAACAGCCAGTATCCATTTAAAGTCACATATATGCTCACCCTCTTACTAAGTCACCCTTCTGGGACATATCCTTCTACTCACCTCTCTTTCAGTAGTCCCAGGTCTCTTGGGACTGTCTGCATTTTCAGCTGCTACAGACTTTGCTATATTTCTGAGGCCCCTCCTTCGTAAGGCCCTTCTTTGGACTCCATATTTCTGAGGCCCCTCATCTCACTCAAGACACTCAGTTGGCACTGGCCCATTAACTGTTTCTCGATACTTAGTAGTCTGTGACTTCTCAGCTTGCCCAAGCCTCTCATCTTAATATTGTCTCTCAACTCCCTCTGATCACACAGCTCACCCTAACTCAACTCTGCATGTGGCTCTGCTTCTACTCATTGTCCCTCCTGCTTTAATTCCCCTTGAATGAGGAAATATAGCCCCTTTTCTACTGCCTGGACCACATACTGATTCTCTGATTGGCCATGGTGGTCAGCTGCATTGTGGCACTGTTTCATTGGCCATGGGGCTTTGCAGTTATAGATGAGGTTCTCCAATGATCTGATTGGGGCTGGGAAAATCCTACCTCTGTCTTGGGATGCCTTGACTCTTGTTCCCAGACAACAGGGAAAGTGATCACATTGTTTGTTTGTTTAGTATTTATTATGCGCACCGAACCCTGGAGTATAAGGGCGCAAAAAGGTAAGAAGATGTACAGCTTAGAGCACAGTTACAGGTTACAGGCTGCAAGTTCATCAGTTACAGGGATGTGATACATGTGACAGGTAACAGGCAGGTGGGAACAAGTTCATGCATTCATTTAACATTTGTTGTCGTCAACCAGTTCATCACATTTTGCCTGAATTTGTTAAAGGATTGTTCTAGTCTCATAGTGATGGGTAGTTCATTGCATAATTGAGAGGCTTTGACTGGGAAGCTAGTTCCGCCTATGGTGGCAAGTTTAAATCGGGGTACTTGGAGATGATTGGTGTTGGCTAATCTTGTTTGTCTTGTGGAGTGAGTTCTGGTGAATCTGTTCTTCAAGTATTGTGGGGCTTTATTATAAAGTGATTTGTGTGTAAGGGATGCCGTTTTGAGTCTGATTTTCTCGTAGGTGGATAGCCATTTATGTTTCCTTCTTGTTTCTGAGATGTGTTCTCTCTTGGGAATGTTCAAAGCAGCTTGGAGAGCATTGTTTTGCTGTATCTGAATTTTGTTAATGGTGGATTTAGTGGCTCCTATGTACAATGCGTTACAGTAGTCTAGTTTGGAGATTATTAGGGCTCTGGCCAATGTTAGGCAACTGTGTTGAGATAAGAATTGTTTTCCTGCTCTAATTAGTTTACATGTGTAAACTGTTGATGAGGCTAGGGAATTTACCTGTTTGGAGAATGATAAGGTAGAGTCGAGGTGCATACCTAACGTTTTTACTTTTTTGGCTACTTGAATGCAGTTCTCATCGATGATAGAGGAGGAGTAGTTTGTACTTAGTTTATTAATGATGGGAGCGGTGCCTAGGATAAGAAGCTCATTTTTATCATCGTTCAGGCATAAGCCATGGGTTGCCGTCCATGCCTGAACAATACTGTAAGTTTGGTTCACCAGTGCTAAATCCTTTTCGTAATCCCCTGTGAGTGGGAGGAGGATCTGGGTATCGTCAGCGTAGTTGATATACGTGATACCCAGATGGTCCAAGTCATCAAACAGGGGCTTAGTGAAAATGTTATATAACGTTGGTGAAATGCAAGATCCCTGTGGCATGCCACAGGTGATGGGGATGGGGTCTGCAGCTGCTATAGGAGAGAAGACCCTCATGGTACAGTCACTAAGGAATGATTGGATCCACACTATAGCCTCAGTGGAGAAGTGTGCTGCTGTGTCTAGGTGATTGCACAAGACTTTATGATCTACTAGGTCAAATGCGGCAGATAAGTCTAATAGCAGGAGAGTTGATGGTTTTCCAGAATCTCGTACTTTATCTTTTTGGGCTTGACACGAACAAGGGGCACGTGTTGATCTCCTAGCTTTTAACATTCAATGACCCCCGGGTTAAGTCTGTGGGGAGGAGAAGGGGCATTCTTAGGTGGTGCTAGGACAGAAACAGGGTAAAACATGGTGGGGAAGTGCAAATGGGGGTTACGGTACATTTAAATCTTGCTCACTAGACTCCTTCTCTGAAGCTGTGATCAGCATCTCAGATTGAGTCCTGTTGCATTGCTCTCTGCATGCCCTGATTATGTCAGACAACTTTCTACTTTTATACAGGTTAACCCTAACTTACCCACTCCTAACCTGGATTTGCATTATTGACAATAAATGCATTACCGGTACAATAATTGTTCACATTTGAATGGGTACATTGGGAAACATCTTCAGCCTAATCGTATAAACACACACCTCTATCAGTAATTATTTTTACCACTCACAAACGGCCATTACAAAAATATTATTTTCCTCTAAAGACTGTCAAGACATCAAGAAGTAAGACACAGACAACAGACAAAGTTCAAACAAAAGGTATTTCTTAACTTAAATTTCAGGATGATTGAAATACTAACTTGCCCTATGCTAAGGTGTGATTTCCCTACCTGAACGAAACTAAGGAAAGTCTGAGTCAAAGACTTCAACTTAAAAGTCTGTCTGTGTCCAAAACCTATAATTACCCTCAAAACTAAAGCTAAACAATGTGTAGGGATGTCAATAAGGAAAGAAATTGTGATCAACATATGGTGCTGAGCTTCTTCCAGCTCTTAGCTTCTTCTTCAGCTCCCCTTCCCCAAGAATCTAGATTACACAATGTGCATCATTACGAGATTCGTGGTAATGGAAAAATGATGCCGGTACCGGCACCGCTTACCACTCCGGCCTATTACGAGTAGACATCCTGGTATCAGCACCACCGCTGAGACCGTGCCCCACCGTACCTTCGGGCCGGCAATACCGGGATGCTGCTGACAAGAGGTCATCACAAGTCACGCGGACATGCACCTACCGGCATCTCGAAGGCGGTAATTAGGGATACTGTGATGCAGGGCATCACTGGCATCGCGGAGCACCCGTTAAAAGCAAACTGCTGTGTATCCAAGTGCCACAGGTGCACACAATCAGCACAGGTGGAGGCAATGGAGCCTGGCCAAGCACAAAAGGTGCAAACCTACACACCACACCCCTTCCTACACCAAAATTATCACACTTGCTGGTGCAAATTCGTGACTGGAGGACATCCCTGCATTGCCACTACATGACCAAAAACTACAACCAGCACATCAGAGGAGACGCAGGAGGAGAAGGAGGGTGAGACATGTGCAGCACCGGTCCCATCTAGACATCCACCAATTCCTTGCATCAGGGCTAGCCCTAAAAACTGAACCCCTGTGCAGATCCACACCCAGTGCCACCAGGAGTGTGACACCATCACCACCATAATGGACATGAAACACAAAAACATGGTCAGCCTGACTGAAATCCGCACCACCAGTCCCTCTCCACTGAAGGTAGTAACTGTGCTCCATTTCCTGGCCACAGGCACCTACCAGCACACAGTGGATCAGCTGCATGGCATATAACAACCCTGTATAACACGCATGCTGAACCAAGTGCTGGATGCCCTCCCAAAGCACACAAGGGACTACATATTCCTAGAACGCACTGGCCAGGAGGTGAATGACACAAAAATGGCCTTCCAAGCATTGTCAGGCTTGTCACATCGAATCAGTTCCCTCGACTGCACCCATGTGGAATTGGTGACCCCACATGCCATGGAGGTGGTGTACCGCATTCGTAAGCCATACCACCCCATAAAAGTGCAGATGTGACTGCAACAATTTCATCGCACATTGCTGTGCATGATTTCCGGGATGAACACATGATGTCAAGGTGCTGTGGAACTACTTGCCACCCCGCCGCATGGAGCAACAGGCTGCACAACGTGCCTGGCTGCTGGGTGAGTCTACACACAGGCCCATGGCAGTGTGTGGAGGGGGGTGATACTCCACCTGGGTGAGAATGGGATGGTGACTGGACACTGGCCATACTGCAAAACACTCTCCCCTAAACATCCCAACCTAAACATGACAATGAAAATGTCAACCCACTCACCCTTGCGGCACAACAATCCCAATATGTCAGACTTGCAAGCAGCCCACATCCCTGACATGTGACCACGTCATGGTCCCTCTCACTCCATCTGGTTGCGTGGTGAGTCCGATATGAAGGCCCCTCAGTCCTGTAAATCACACTTGCCCTACACCATGTCGTCGCCAAGTAGTGAACAGGCCAGTTAGTTCCGCATATATGTAGCCAGTGACTGACAACTGTGATATCCTGTGTACCAACATAAACAATGTACAGCCTTGGTACAGATGTCATGGAGGACATATCCCCACTCATACACTATTGTGCTGCCTTGCAGGTGATGCCGGCTATCCCCTGATTCCATCGGTCCTCACCCATGTCAGGATTCCGCAGGACAGGCACACAGAGGACTACCCTCATTCCCGTACCTGTGTTGTGATCGCGCTGACCATTGGCCTGTTGAAGGCACGGCTCTGCTGCCTCAGCAGACCTGTTGGTGCACTCCTCTACGGGCGTGAGAGGCTGGATGAGATCATCATGGTCTGTGCCATGGTGCACAACATGTGCATCGGCGGAATGTACCTCTGTCACCTGACATTAACCAGCAAGCACCGGGTGTGGATGAGGATGATGAGGGAGTACATGTCGCATGACGGCCAGGGCGCCATGCACCAGATGGACGTGTGGTGTGCTAATCATTGCTTGACAATTTCATAATGAGAGAGAGGGATGCAGAGGGTAGAATGGTGGCTGTAATCTGTGTACTGGGATCGCGTGCATATGGACACAGTGTGTGATGGTAGATGGACACTGTACACTCTAATGCATTGAATGGAGACATGCCAAATAACCAATGTCCACTTCTGATTTCTTTTTTAAACACAACGGATGTATTGAACATTCCATTTTGGCATATTAAATTGTTCCGCCACCACCACCCCTCCCCCCAGAACTCCCCCACACACCCCCTCCCCACAACTCCCCCACATCCCCCTCCCCCTGCAACTCCCCCACACACCTCCCCCCCACCCTCCCTCTCCCCCACAACACCCCACACATGATGTGCAATGCAAGTCATTCAATGCAATATGAGTCCGCACATGCAGGCTGCCCCTGCTACTGGTAGCCTCTGTCGGCCTCCGGGGGCTGTATATCAGAGCACTGCGTGGTGTGTGCAGATCTTGGGTTGAGCTGGTAGATGACGCTGTGTCCGCATGTTCCAATGTTGCGGCAGGACGCTGCACCTCCATGGCCTCTGCAATCCTGGCCAGGACCTGCTTCACCGCTGATAGCTTCTCGCATATCAGCCTGGTGTTTGTCTCCATGGCCCCTATCATGGCCGCAGTGTTGTCATGTGCCTCTTGACTGGTCAAGGCACAATCGGAAACATATTGCTTTACGAGCTCAGTGAGCTCCTGCTGCCACCCCTCCATTTGGGACAATACGGCCCTCTCCGTCCTGGATGTCTGTGGAGGTGGACGGGACAACTGCCGAGGGCCCCATTGCAGGTCTGTGCTCTGGGTGGCTCCAGGCCTCTTGGATCGCCCCTCCTCCTGACTGGTGCATAGGGGTGCTATCTGGGGTGCTCCATGGGGTGTGCTGGGGGGTTTGCTGGGGGTTTGCTGGGGGCTCGGTGTGCGTGCACCATCCCTGGACAGGTTGTCATCCTCAGGTAAGCATTCCTCAACCTGCCACTGTGCTTCGTCTCCACTCTGGCGCGTTGAGGCAGTTGCCTCCCCCATGGAGCTGTTTGTGGCTGACAGGGTCCCGTCTGCCACTGCCTCTGGATCAGTGGATGCCTCCTGTGTTCCCTCTAGTGGTGTTGCGGCAGTTGTTTGCCACCCGTGTGCCTTGGCATGTTGGATTGGCTTTGATTTGGGTGGCAGTTGTTGCTTGCTAGTGGCCTTTGATGTGGATGTCCTGGTGCCGTCATCCCTGGCCCTGGTCTTCTTTGCTGGTGTCCTGGCCTGTGCCACAGTATCCTCACCCACGCTGTTGGCAACTGTGCCTATGAGGGACCAAGAGAGGCACGGCATCAGTGATGGTTGTACATGCATTGTGCATACATTGGTATTGGTGCAGTTGTACGCATGTGATGAATTGCTATCTTGGAGTTGAGGCACACAGGTTGCTTGCTTTATGGGGGGTTAATCAGACATATGTCAGGTTCTCACAAGCGTAAGGTGGTGTATGCTGTGTGACATGCCTTTGTGTTGTGGACTGCGTGCAGAGTGACACACGCTGTTTAGCTGTTTGTGGGGTGTGTTTCAGGTATGGCATTGGCATGCTACATGCATGTTGATGTGACAGTGCTGGGGTCAGCATCTGGACAGGGATGTGTCCATGTGTGTGTGATGGGCCATGCGTTGCCTTATGTCACTATCACATTTGTAGGCCATCATCATGCCTTGGTTTCCTATGGTTTGTGTGGACACTCACCTCCATCTGCCGATGACGGTACTCCACGCTCCATATCTCAGACTCCCTCTATGCCCTCCATGCCGATGGTACTGGCACATGTCTCCTCCCATCTGGTGAGCTTGATGGGGGAGTGGGCCCCGCTGCCTTTTTCTAGACCCTCGCTCCGATTGATGGATAGTATGTTCCTCACACGGAGGCGTTAGTCATCCCACTGCTTTTTCATGTCTTTAAACATGTGGGTGGTGCTGCTGACTGCACTGACCTTTCTGCCCACTTCCTTCCAGATCTCCTTTTTCTTGATTTGTGCCGGTCACCAGAGGTCTGCTGCAAAAACCACTTCAGCATTCTGGGTCAAAGTGTCTGCCAGCATATTCAATCCATCCTTTGGCATTCTGGTGGAGATGTCTGTGGTGGTTTGTGGATCCAGGTCCTGTGTGTGGAGAATTGCAATGGATTGTGTTTTCAAGATGGCCGCTGTTGCATTTCCTGTTCTGGCGCAATGACGTTACTTCCGGTTCTGGTATTGCCGGGCCCGGTATTGACAGACCCGGTATTGCCAGACCCATTATTACTGGTGCCCGTTATTTAGGGGTGGACGGAGGCAAAGGAGGTGTCAGCGCTTTACATGATGCTGCTAACGGGGGTTTTAGGGTCGTTAATGGCATGCCGGTACAGAGGTTATCAGCATGCCGATACGCGTGTGCACGCATTATCGTAATCGGCCGCTGTTAGCAGTATTGCCTCCATGCCGGTAAGGATTGGTTTTTACCACAAATCTCGTAATGAGGCCCAATGTCTTTGGTTCTCACTGTTCCGGGCTCACTGGTCTAGGCGCAGTTGTCAAGCCACAGGGTTCGCCCATCACAGGTCATGCAACCAGGATCCCTAAGCTCCTTAGCCCACACATGGTTTTCCAGGCTTGTTCCTGTGTGCAAAGTCGGGTTCTTGTAGTCTCGCTTTGTTGGCCTCTTGGCTCGTGCGCAGTATTAACACTCCTTGGGCTTCTCCTAGTTAGCCTCTTACTTCTGCTACAAAGTTTCACACACTTCTTGCCAGTCTTTGGCCTTGCCTCACTGTAATTATCCGTAAAGTTCACTTTATGGTTGCTTTGCTCATGTCCCACCTTCCTATAACACTTTTTCACACTTGCGCTCTCTCATATGCACTGGTTTCATATGGTCACTTTCTGTTTGGCTGTCCTTTGCTTTGCCCATAAAAAGTGTTACTGAGTTTCATGTTCCACAAGCAAAATTGCAAAGTTTCATTCAGTTCAACATCCAACAGATATTCACTTTACTTATTGTCAAGTTTCCATTTAGTTCGATATTCAATGTGCATTGGTTATGCTTGGTTTTACGTTTTTCAGTTCAGTATTCAATTAGTATGCAGTGGTTAATGTTTCCCTTCAATTTGGTATTGAATATGCACTTGGTGTGGTTTAATTTCAAGTTGTTATTCAGTTCAGTATTCAATAAGTACTCATTGTGCTCATGTTCAACTGTCCATGCAGTTCAGTAATTAAGCTGAATTTAATTACCTATTCGCAGCCTACTAGATATGCCCCATTTCTCGAGTGCCTCGCCACGACACTCATCATTCGTGAGCGGCTCCCCTTGCTTCTTTCTTACCTGCAGGTCAGCGAACCATCTTCTGCAAAACCCACTCATGCACCAAGCCCGCCTCTCACACGCTGTTAGCTCTGCTGCCACAGTAGGGACACGGATGGCATCACTCTTCCTCCTGCACAGTTTTATGACACAGAGGCTCCCTCTCTCGGATGATGGCTGACATCCTGGCTCCTCCACAAGTCCCAACACGGCTGCCTCCTAAGTGACAGGGTCCCCTGCAGGATTCACCTCCACAGGTCTCCTTGCTCTGCTGAATACCATTCTCTGGCTCTTATGTTATACACCTACAACCCTCTAACAGGTTGCAGATGTGGACCTTTCATTAGGTTTGGCTGACTCTGATTAAGAGGACATGTCTGACCCTCATCATACTCTTCAGGTATCTTCCTTATCCCAGTACTAGAGTGGTAAAATGTAGGTGTAGTGTTAATTACTCTCAGTCTCCTCTTCCTCGTCCCAGTACTTTCAAATGTTAAATGTGGGGAAATGGGGGAAGAGGTCTTGCAATATAACCTATAAAGGTTGGGGATGGGCTAGGTTGGTTATAAATAGGAAAATGGGATATCATGTCTTGCCTGTGGGTCACCCCACTCCCAATCCCCAAGGACCCTCCACCCAGGAAATCCTCCCTTGCTTCTCCACCCCCAGGGTCAGAATCCAAGAGCAATGGCCTGTCCCTGGCCACCTGAGCAGAGTATCCAAGGGGAGTAGGAGTGAGACACCCTCAGGTTTCTCACATCACGTAGAATCTACCTTCCAGGAACAATGGAGAGGGCTAGGTTTTGTGGTAGTTTGGGTGCAAACTCTTGTCCTCTCCATTGTTCTGACTCTACTTCGCATTTCCCTGTCCCAATTAAACCAGCTTCCCCACACACACACAATTATTCCCCTTGATTTTTTTTCAGACAAAACCATCTTGACACCCCGTTTGGGGGCCCAACATGCAAACATCTGAACTAGCCTTGGTGCAGTGAGACTGCTATGGTGGTGATTTGGCACAGTACAAATGATCTACTTCACAATATACCATCTATTTCCACATTTATACTAACACTAGACTGGATTCTATAATAACCTTAACATTACTAAAAAAACACAGAATACATTTATAGTGAGAGATTAACTATGGATATAGTAGCACATTTACATCAGCCATTATGGACAGTGCTCTTCAATGTAAAAATAAACTCCATTCTATTGATGTATTGAGGCCCATGCTTACCGGGTTCAGCCTATATATTCACTTTTGTTCAGCCTTCCTGAACAACAAGTCACAGTCACCCCCGTGGGGTGGTAACCTGATGGTCTGAATGATGAACCAAAATATTTCTGTACGTTTGTGTAATTTCTCCTTAAAATGGGCCACCATCGGTTTGTCAGCAACTTTTTTTAAAGACAGGAACAGCGTTTGCATATCCACTGGCAGAGCTCTCATTTGGTTTTCCAACAAAGATAAGGCTGCAGGGACATTTAATACCATAAATGGCCAATTAGGTTAGACAATTCATGAAAGAGTGGAATTTACATTGTACACCATGCAGATCTATTTCTTTCAGATCTTTTGTCAAAGGGCAAACTGAACATTTGCCACATCTAAAATGGCCCTTCACTGGTGGTAGTGACCATAGAGTAGATTGAGTAGATGTCTGCATGATTTGTGGTTCTTTGTACGTATGTACCAACGTGTCTTTTAGATTCCTAGGATGTTTAAAGGTAAAATGAGGTTTTTCCCCATGGAAATCAGCGGTCGCTATAGTGTTCCAATGCTTGAACATCTTCCTTCTATGGGCATGATTTATTGTTACGCATGTGATTTTAGCCACCATTGCCTTTGGTTGTCTAATCAAACAACTCTGTCTGTGCTGATTCCATGATCTCTTGCGGCCATTGAGAATCATCTTACCCGGCTAACCATGTTGTTTCAATCTTGTACTAAAAGCCTTGCTATGTACATCGAAGTCTGACATCAAAGTGTATTTGCAGCGTATTCTTAAGAACTTCCCATAAGGAAGATTCTCCTTCAAACAAGGGTCATTAGTACACTGCTTGTTGTGCCATTGTAATTTTTCACATACACTCTGAGACAGAGTTACTACATTGAGGGAAAAATATCTATAGGCTGTTCAGCATACATTTTTAAAAAACGTGGAACGTTGTAACAAGTTTCAATTTAGTACAGGCAGCAGTGGCGAGCTAACCATCTGTTTGGTGTGGCTAATCGAGCATATCGAATATCTTATGACCGCTGAGCAGTCTTTTTAGATGCATTGTAGCAGATGACAGAGAAAGCCAACTGGACTGTTAGGCACAATACATATATATATATATATAGAGATATGTTGTGAAAATTACTGGTTTTGGATTGCATATGTTGAGTGATTACAACAGACAGATTAAGAACCAGAAGAGAAGGCAGTCCAATTGGTTTTTTGAAGTAAATTCTGAACATCTGGGACAGCAATCAGACAATGAATAAGGTAATTGACATGCCCCAGTGAGGCTGGTTCATAGAAAGAGAACATGCAACTCTTGTAGTCATAATGGAAGTCATGTTTCTTTTAAAGGGAGAATCAAAGAACAGTAATACTGAATCTGAAAAATGTGAAAAACGCTGCCCAAAACACATTAAAGTAATAGGAGGTCAGTGGCAAGCTATATACTGGTTGGCATGTACAAGTATCTTCTATGATTGTCAGAGATTAGGTTTTAACAGGGTATTTTTCCTTTTATTTGTTTACAGTCTGTGAATTGAAGAACTTCAAGATTCACAATTATATGTACAATTAGTCAAAGTGTTATTTTGTCCTGATGAAGGCCCCTTGGTGTGAATGTTGGGAAGGAGCTAGCACCTTCCTTCATTCCTAAGCACTTATACATTAGGAAATACTTCTTTTGACTGTTTCTAAGCACTTCAGCACTGAGAAAGCCTTTTTCATGCAAATATAATCACACACAGACATGGGTGGGCACTAAATGAAGATAGTGAGTATTTAAATATAAGGTGTATATAACTATTAGGTGAATACATTTCTAAATGTTATTCCATTTAGTTTTAAAATCTCAAAGCACGGTAGGAGTCAAAAATACTCCCCCTCCCTTCCCTGAAGCAATGTGGCCTGCACTAAAAAAGGATCACAGAGCATGCAGTGGTGCGTCACTGAGGCTAAACTCTGGCAGAGCACACAAAGTGGCTGCGCAGCTGTTTGCTGTCTGTCAAAAGCCCATGTATCATAAATGGGGATTTTAACATGCTCAATGCACAACATGCAGAATTAAGGGAAATTACAGGACCAGATAAAAATATTAGTCAAATGAATGACATATGGAGAGCATGACGGGAAAATGTGTTTATATATAAATGTTCATAATATAGCAAAATTATGATAAACAGGAGCTACAGTGTATTCCTGCATAGGATAGCAATATGTTAAGTATTGTTTCCTAAACGGAAATCTGACCATGAAGAAAGGAAGACTGGAGTATCCCTTGCATGGAAATATAACTGTTTTGGATTGAGCCATGCCCATATCCAGAGATGCTCCTGCAGCAAGTTAACAGTATATATGCCTCTTGCCTGGCACCAGTCTGGAGGAGCTTGGAACAGTTAATGGACAGAATACACAGTTCATGGAGCAGAGTTCTTTGCCCCATCCACATTTCTGTAATGATTAAACTTGTTATCCTTGCAAGATAAGACTCATGGCCTTGCTTCCCCAGAGGGGTGCATTTACTCTGGCGTGAGCGTGATTAGGGTACCCGTATAATTGAGGATACCCCTATAAATTGAGCTACCTTTCATGAACAAATGTTGTTATCCATGTTAGGCATGGTCCACCCAAGTGGCCAGAAACATAATGCATCAACCTTTTGTTTGACGCAGTAATTAGGTTAGGCATTTTGATCAGATCATGTCATCCCCACCCAGCCACATCATTCTGTACATTCACATATGAGTGAGACAACACATGCAAAAATTGGAGTTTAGTACATTAAATAGCTTTTTATTATATCTCTGACAGATGTGAGTAAGGGTGGGGTTGTCTGTCTGCCTGGTTATATAGCTTTGATTCCAAAAAGCCAGACATGCAGATGTGGATAGTTCAACTGCCAATGTTTGCAAAAGGTAGAATGAAAGAAATGATAGTGTTTATGTTTTACGTGTACACCCTCCATGCACACCCCATATAGACTATGTAATTCTCCTCACACATTTTTTAAAATTATTGATTTCATAGTTTATTACAAACTTTTATCAGTTCCTCTTAAAACTTTACAAAATTAATTTGCCACAATTTCGTCAATGACCATTCCTTCCCATCCCGATCTTACACCACCCTTAGTTTACATGTAGGACACTTCCTTCAAAAACTGTATCGAAACACAAATTAAAGAAAAGTCTTTGCTCCCCATGAGACGAGACCAAAGGTTTTCAGCCTCCTCGCATTGACTTTTTTCATGCAATCTCCCAGATATTTGTTTCTAGTTTCTGGCAGTCTCCTACAACATATCAAGACATGCTGCAGTGTTTCTACTTGACCCTCAGATCTACACCATCTAGATGTCTTCACATTTGTGTTGCCATATAGCTTCAGGATTTCATTAGTAGGGAACAGGTACAATCTTAATCTCATGAACTGGGTCCTGTACCCATGGGACGGAAAGAGCTTTACATATCGCTGCTTTCTACCTTAAGCCTTTACTTCTTGGCCTAGAGATGATTGCATCGGGTGAGTATTTCTATCCTAAAGTGTTTTAATGCAATCTTGCTCCCAACTTTTTATTTTTATTTTATCAGGATTGGTCGTCAAATCAGGATTGGACGTCAAGACCTCGATGTTTGAGTCTAGAGATTCTATCAAGTCTCTACAGCGGTCCTCCCATTGACCCATTGACCCAACATACCAGCACCATCTTACCCATCTCTTTACTAAGAATTTCGAATGGGGACAAAGGGGCATCAATAAACATTACGAAATAAAGATAGCAACTTCTGACATTTTTGCATATAATGAGATGAGGCCTAGCCCATACCTGGTAAGATGTAAAAAGTAACCCCTCTGCACCAAAGATCAGGACCGGGGTCTCCTTAGCCTCAAAGAAAGTAATTGCTGGTCCTAGTGAGAATTTTCTAAATCTCCCATGAAGCAAAATAGCTTGTGAGGTTAACATGGAGACTTTTCTTTAGAGCCAATAGCCTGGCACCATCATTCCTCCTGTTATTAACCTGGACCCCAGATATGTCACTGACTGAGTTTCTGTTAAGGGGATCTTTTCCAAAAGCCATCTCTGTCCATACCTGCCCTTCTTATTTCTAATTTCAAATGCCATAATTTTAGTTTTTTTGGATTAATGTCAAGGCATTTGCCCTCGTGAATTCCAGTAATGCATTCAAGCTTCGATGGAGTCCAATTGAAGTCTGGTCCAGAACAACAAGGTTGTCAGCAAATACCAACCTACCAATCTAATGCTTGCCAATTTCTGGTGGAAAGGCATTCACCCTATCCAAAGTAGATGGTAGGTCTGACAAAAATAGGTGAAAGAGGGTTGGGGCAAGCAGGCAGCCTTGTTTTAGCCCCCTTTGGGTGGTAATGGAATCGGATAGTAGACCTTGCGCATTGAACCTGATTTTGACATTAGTTTCTGAATATAGTGATCGAATAGCAGCTAGCAGGGGCTCCGGACAACTGTGCTCCTCCATTTGCCTGCAGAGCAGTTCTCTGTCTATACTGGCAAATGCCTTTTTAAGGTCTATAAAGGCCATGTGGATTTGTGTCCTCTTTTAGATGGATCTTCCCTTGAGGATATTTAGTAAAAACAAGTTCTGGTCTGTCCCCACTCCCTTTTTAAGTCCTGTTTGTCTATTTATTTATTTATTTGGATTTATAATGCGCCCAGCGGCCCAGAGGCATTGTGGCACTGTTACAGTATATTCACTTAGATGCAGCTCAAGACAAATACTTCAAAGACAGAATTACTGGTTCAAATACAATGTTCAAGTACAGGTGTAGTGTTCCATGGTTACAAAGGAACAGCCTTAGACACAATCAGGTAACAGTCTTTTTGAATAGCTTGTTTTTTAGAGCCGTTCTGAACGCCGTGAGGGACTCTTCTTTTCTTAGGCTGAGTGGGAGGACATTCTAGGCTTTTCGGGCTAGCACTTCGAAACTGGTGCCACCGGCTTTGGCTCTATTGAATGTCGGGACTGAGAGTAGGTGAGAGTAAAGGTCTTGTTTTGGTCAGTGGATGGGCACCTGGTGTATTTGTTCAGCTTGGTAGGATGGGGCGGTCTGAGAGAGGCACCTGTGTGTAATCGTGGAGGCCTTGAAAATGATGCGCTCTTTGACTGTGAGCCAATGGGGTGTCTTGTCTGGCCTGAGAGATGTGCTCTCTCCTAGGGATACTTAGGGCCGCTCTAAGGGCGTTGTTTTGCATAGTTTGCAATTTGTTAATGTTATTAACAGATGTGCCTAGGAATAAGATGTTGCAGTAATCCAGCTTTGCGCCAACGGTAGCTTTTGCAATGTTGAGGTGGGTTTTTGGCGATAGGTGGGGTTTCACTGTGTTTATGATTTTTGTTGGAAGGGCCGCAGATGATGAAATGGTGCTGACTTGTATTTCCATTGATAAGGTGGAGTCCAAGTACACACCAAGAGTTTTTACTGCAGCAGAGACTCTAATAACAGTGTCCTCGATACTGAAGGAACTGTATTTGCTATCTAGTTTCTTTAGGGGCTCTTTTTGGGCCTACCAGTAGAATCTCTGTTTTATCCCCATTTAGACATAGGCCATTGGCTGCCATCCAGGCCTGGATGCGAGCATATGTCTTCTGGAGAGTGTTGAGGTCTTTCTCATAGTCACCTGATAGCAGGAGAAGATCTACCTGAAGCCGCTATGCATTTCTTCAAATGAGTTAGCAGAATCCACAAAACTCTTCCCCATTACATCTAGAAGGGTGATAGGGTGATAGATTCCCGGATCTACCCTATCGCCTCCTTTATGAATTGGGACAATCACTGCTGACTGCCATGATTTGGGAATTGTCTCAGTCCTAATAATCTGTTTAAAAAGTGAACACATGAGAGAAGCCCATTCTTCTGGTGCTTCTAGCAACATCATATTTGTGATGCCATCCGGGCCTGGTGTCCTAGATCTACTTGCTTTTCTAATCGTTTTGCAGCAACTCATCCTTTTCAAAGGTCAGGGACCATCCCCCCCTTTGCTCTTGGTGGATCATAGCAAACACAGTCGTTTTTAGCAAATGATTTCTCATAATGGGCTAACCATTTATTCTCCGGCACCATATTCGACATTGACATAGTGTTTTCATTGAACTGTCGATTAAGCAGTTCCCATACGGCTTGAGTCTCTTTTCTCATTACCTTTGTGAGCCTACCCTCCAAATCTGACTGCAGCATTCTAGCCCTATGTGCTGCCGCCTAATTTCTAAATGTGTGTTTTGTCTTAGCAATTCAATTGTTTGTAACCTCCCCCTTTTTACATTTCAATTGTCCTATGTCTTTTCTTAACATGTTTTTTGTCTAGCCATGTCTGCATCATAGCTATGGGAGTGGTGCTTTTTCAAGCCTTTGGAGGGGTTGTTTGTGATTCTAAATTCAAATAACACTGGAGCATCATTCACTCCCTCTTCTGCAGTCCCTTGTTTTGCAAGGTTAGAGTTTAGAGTTCTAACATCTTCCCTCTTGAGTTTTTTCGGTTATATCCATTAGAGACTTCCAGAGGGAACTGCCATAGCTCGTTTTGCAGATTGGTATATCTCTTTCATATGGACAATCTCAAGAGGAAGTGGTCAGTATCTTTAAATCGGGACAGACACACACATAGTCCAGAATAGAGGAATATAACTAGTTTGTCCAAGCTACTGGGCGATCAGCCTCACAATGGCCATTTACTATGTGCAAGTCATTTGCTTTGATTATCTCCAACCATGCCAAGGCCTTCCTATTTCTGGTTCCCTTTTGTCCCACAGTCTCATCAATCCTCTCCCCCCCTTAAGACAAAATGGCACGTTAAGATCCCCACCCACACAGATAGAACTTATCGTATATCTGCTATGGCACTCATCAATAATGTCAGTAAACGCCTGTAGAAACTTGCTTGCTTCAATCCCCATGGGGTTCCAGTAGATGTTTATAATGAGTAGCCAGGTATGGCTACCTGATGATAACCCTCCCGTTCTACACATGTGGCCTGAATGAAGCGGTTGGGGCTTATAGATTCTTCATCGGAAAAACCTGTTCATTTATTATTTATGTTAAAAGACCTGCAGACCGCCTGCCTGTTGGCCAGTTGCAGGCTGCATTGATGTAGGAACTATAGTCATTATATAATGGTGAGATAGACACCCACGTCTCTTGCAAGCAAAGGATGTCCATTTCTCCCAAGATGATATCCTTGTCTGTGTCCAAGTGAGAGAATCCTCTGGTGTTCCAGAAACCAAATGTCCATCCTTTCACTCGCTGTGAATTCCATTCACAAGCATTCATTCTCCTATTTGGTTCCCGTCTCCCTTCTGATTTGTTTTTTTCTTTATGATGGGATGATCATCCACTTGCCCTGAGAGTGACTGTTAAAAGATATTTTGAGAGCACCTTCCCACTTGTGAGATCCAACTTGAAGTATATTGGGATAGGGGTAGAAATCACTCTTGACCCGATTGTTAGATGATCTTTTGACTTTTCTGGACTGACTGTTGACTGATTTTGGCTGAAGTGCGGACCCTCCAATGATCTTTCCTGTGTCGAGAGCTCCGTCAGGTCGATGCCCCAAAGATCAAGCAAATGGACATGCTTTAACAGAGAAGATTTAGTGCCTCTTGAGTTTAGGAGCAAAATCACATTGTCCGTCTGCCTTTAATTGGCGAAGTCAATCATTTTTATATCCTCGGAACTGAGGAAGTGGAAAGTGGGGACATGTTGAAACAATTTCATCACGTTCGCTCAATTCATTATCAGCCCGTCCTTAAGATGGAGAAGACTTTCTAATCTTAAATTAATAGGGAGCCTCTTGTCATCCAGTTGCCTTGGCACTCTTGTTTTCTGCATTTTCCAAACTTTATGAAGTTAATGGGCTCTTTTTCCAACAATGTTTCTGCCTTAGTGTGGGCCCATTTCTGCACCCCTTCATTTCTACCTTCTAGTAGGTCTGAGTGGCGGGGCCTTTTGAGGTCAACAGATCTCTTTCTTTCTTCCAACATCAGAATCTGACCTTCAGTCCGGTCTCTGTTCAAACCTAAATAGGAGAGTGAAAGCACTCTTCATTAAGAGAGACCAATATCTCTGAGGATGACTCAAGTTCCTCCTCGTTCCTGTCATCCTCATTGACAGTCAGGAGAGAAAGATGAAAGTAAGGCTCGTCTTTGCAACTTGAGTAATCCTCTATCAGTGGTGAGAAGGGGCCCTCCATTTTGGTAGGTTTTACTTCCTCCTTAGACTTTGGCAGCCTCCTTAGCACAGAGTTGCTCACTCAACTAATCATGTTGTCACTCAAAAGGGGGGTTGCAAGGTTCCTTAGGAATGCCCAAGAGCCATTAGATTTCCTCGTAGTCTTGTTTGCTGTGATATTTTTCAATTTTCCGCCAAATGAATCTGTTTTGCAGGATGCTTCCAACCTCTTACATCTTTTCCTCTTCTGGAAGATCGGGAATAAAACATGGGCCCCAGCACTTTGGCTTGCAACCACTTCCTTAGCGGCGGATTTGGCAGAGTCCCCCTCCTTACCCCAGATGTTTAAGCTGGCTCAGGGAATTATCTCCTCCTTTCTCTTCAGTTTGTTGGCTGGGGCCTGTAGGTTCAGAGGCTCTTTTGGACTATCCGCCCACACTGTGGGGATCTCCTTGGAGATCACTTTGCCAATGCTCACCACACCCTCGTCCAATCTTGAGCTCTTCTGTTTCAATAAGAGGGTATCCGTATTAATTAAGGGCGTTGCGGATGGTATTTCGGAATGGCCCATGGAAACCCTGCGTGCCTTCTGAATGGAGGCCATTACTTGTAGTAAATCTAGAAGAGAATCCATTAAACATTTTTTCTCCTCTCTCTTCAGATTGGGTGCAGCTGTAAGGTTTTGGTGGATTCTTTTGTAGCATTCTGCTTGTTGATCGACTCTTGACTGCAAGGAAGTGATGACATTTTCCATGTATATCAATTTAGAGCTAATGAGGTGCAGTAGAGTGGAGTGGTTCTTCAAGTTTCCATTGCTGCCAATAGGATGGACTGTGAGTTAAAGCCGGTAGAGTTTAAGATCGGTGTTGGCCCTTTTGATATTCTTGGTGAAAAGAAAGAGTCATCCAGTGAGGAGAGAGAGGAAGATATTTCAATTGGAGCCTCTATTACCAAGTTGTTCCGAGCCAACATGGGCTCATTTTTTGATATACTGAGTCTAGTAGGTATGACTTGATGATGCAATTATTTGAAATGTGCCTCCATGTCTTCGGCCTCTTGGGCCTGGACCACCCCTGGGGCTTTGATGTTGTAGCTTGTTGATTTTGTTGCAGATACCTGAGCCTCGCACCCAAGGTTCTCCACCATAATAGAGGCTTGCCTAGCCCCTGTTCCCTTAGGTGGTCCCTTTTTGGTACTGCCCAAGACCGGGATGTCAAAAGGTTTGTTCAGTAGGGGGGAGATACACCCATGAGGGAGTACCATGAGGGCGCCCGAGCTTGTCGGCTCTACCAAACTGCTGCACGGATTGCTCCGCTCCAGACCTTCAACAAACATAGGTTTCTTCTCATCTGGTGGGTTCCCAGAATCACCCATTTGCCCCGGGGTGCTTCCTTTCATTTGGTTGTGATACCCCTGTTACTTTCAAGATTTTAGCATCGGTCAGTTCCAAGATGTTGGATGTTCCTCCACCTTCCTTAAGGCAGGTGTGGTGACCTTTTACTTCTAGTAGCGTCTTTGGCCTCTTCTGACACCCTTTATGTATTTGTACTGGCTCCTTTTTGTGGGAGACAAGTTTCTTTTTTAGAGCCTGGGTAAGAATGATACATTTAATGCCCTTTTTTGGGATAGTTGACTGCCCACAGGCATTTATCAGGGCGACCGGAGAAGGAGGTGGGGATTGGTCCTCCCGCGTGACTGAAGACTCAGACTTAGTTCTCAGATACACAGACCTCCTTCCCGCTCACCTTAGTCCTTACTTGCAGCCGGGTCCATGGAGAGAACATTGGAAAAGGAGTGTTATCCATTTTAGCTCCTCAGGGCAGAGCCTACTCTGAACTCTGGGAAAGACAGTATACAGGAACACTCTGCCACACTCCAAGTTCAGCTCCTTCCACACTCCACAAAGGACAGTGAAAACATGTTGCAGGATGCCAAAAGCTCTGAGCACCAACAGCAGTACAGAGTTCACAGGAACATTCTGCTACACTCGGCTCGGCTCCGTGCAGAGGCAGGTGCTTAAGTACAGCTCCTCCCACATTCCGCAATGGGCAGTGAAAAAACACTGCAGGACACCAAAAGCTCTGAGCACCAACAGCAACACAGAGTTCACAGGAACACTCTCACTAATGACACGCCTACAGTAATGGTGAAAAGCTGACATTGGCTGAGCCAGGTCTGAGGTTGCTGATAGCTTTATTTAAGACATTTGCTGTTTACAAGAAGGGTGGGATGTGTTGATGTAAGACTGAAAGATATTATAAGTGATTATGGCACTTAATTTTCACAATTCACATGCAGAGGGTAACAGATAAACCCACCCCCACTCATATCCTTAACTGAGATGGTATAGAACCACAAAGGTAACAGTGATCTTCCATTAAGAGACTTTTATACTCCCAGCTTATTGGAGCAGATTTCTTTAAGAGAAAATGGATGCACAAGCCAGCTTCATGCCACAGAGAGGGGATAGAAGGCTAGAAGGTTTGACCCATTTGAGGCTCCCTCAATAGAGCAGCTAGTCAACCTCTGCGTTAGTGGTACTGCATCTCTCTTTTTAATATCTCTCGTAAATAAGATGTGTGTCCCTCTGTACATTAAAAGTGACCTAGACGAAATAGATCGAGTGCCCATATCAAAAGAAACTGAGCATATGGAAAATCTATGGTGGAGCCTACCCTATTGATCACCTTCCAGTATTGAATCCCTTTCTCTTTCTGCAAACCAGTATAGTTTATACTTTGGAATGTAGAAGGATTAGCATCAAAAACATAGTCATTGAGTGGGTATAGTACATTACATTATTTTACATTATTCTACTGCAGAAAATGTGGGAGAAGCTGTTGTCTTTGGTGTAAATGAAAGTTTTCATATACACCGTGTATATGAACACTTTCATTTACACCAAAGCCAGCAACTTCAACGTTGCAGAATGCAACGTTGAAGCTCCTCGCTTTAAATAAAAGTGTTCATATACACCACATGGGTGTATATGAACACTTTCCTAAACACCAAAGTAATCAGCTTCAACATCCTGCAATGTTGAAGCTGCTCAATTTGGTGTACAGGAACTGTGTTCTCGGCAGCATTTTTGTAAAATAACGAATATATCGTTATTTTACAAAAATGCTGCCGAGATTGGATTGCGCCTGTAACACCTTAGAACAGGCACAATCCACACAGAGCACTGCCGTTCTACGAGGACGCCCAGGCCCACTTTAGAATTCGAGTGGAGCCTGGTCGTCCTCTCTTGGCGCAGTGAATCGTGCTATTTAGCACCTTCATTGTGCCAAGTTGAGAATAGGCCCATTGGTTGCTCTGTGCTCTTGTCCAAGATAAACCTCTACCCTGAGCAGCTGAGCACTTGACAGGATTACTATTGGAAAGCAACAGTGTTGTGGTTAGACCTCTATAGCAGGTAAAGTAGGAAATGCTTATTACCCTTGCATGAAAAACATCAGATATTATCAATGTCTCCCTACACAGTTGGATCACTAAAATAGTGCCCTTTATACTCATTGATACAAACATATTACGAATATGTTCACTCTATTATTTGGCATTTGCTTATATTTATTATCTTGAAGAGATAATATGAGTATTAAAAATAGTATTGTCAAACAATATACACTTGCTAATACTATCTATTAAGTACCTGAGTACTCTACTATTCACTTCTAAAATGGGTAAAATAACTACAACCAATTAGCAATGTGTGTGTACCTATTGTGGCACATTAAAACCTAAAACTGTACACTCAATTGTGATACTGTGGATTGGCAAGCAAGGGCACAGGGGAAGTTTAACAGAACAACCTCTCAATAGCGCATTATGTGAAACGTGATAAAACATGTGTCTATGGCTTCTATGGGAAGTTAACAAAGAACAACCTAGAAGTGATCAAAAGCAATGGGTTCTTGAATTACTCATAAAGTATTTTAAATCCCCCTGCAGCGATTTCTCTCGCCCTGCCTCTGTGCTTCAATGAATCCACTTATCCTGACCAAAGAAGTGAGGGGCAGCACCGGCTATCTTTTGATGCTCTGCCAAACTCAATACTATGATAAACTCAGTGTTTCCCAGCACAGGGAAAGTTGAAAGGCTTAACTAATGCAAATTCTTCATGGTGTCTCTTAATGGTGTGACCATAGAAAAGAAAGAGTTTGTAAAAATATTTTATTTCTATCCCAAAATACTGAAACATTTAAAAAATGTAAAGTGAGAATATTGCAAGCAGTTTACTGTGTCAGGGTGTCTGAAATCTGTTTGCTTCTTTTTTTTCCAAAGCAGCACTGCAATTTAGGTTTGCCTCCAAATTATTGGAGCAAGGATTACAAATCATAATACAGAAAGTTTGGTAAAGTGCCAATTTGTAGGCCCATAAACTAAACGTACAGTCAAGCACTGGCCATCAAATGACCTGCTTATTCTCTTACCCAGGCATTGATGTCTTGTGGGATCAGCTGGTCCTCTAAGCTATGATATCATCAGGATCTGGAGTGATGTTGCTACTGACAGCTTCGGATAAATGGATTTCTGATGCCTTGCACAGCTGGTTTATTAGGATCTCCCATTCAGTCAATTTGCATCACCCCTGTTCCCCTGTTAGGCCATAAATTCATAAGAAGTGGGTGTCATTCATGTAATCAGCTGCAATGCCTGTATTGCTGTTTCCTTTGAATTAAAGCCAACGTTACTTTGTCAGCTGAACACATCAAATCTAGTGGTTGACCAAGAAAACTATGTTTGTCCATATTGGTCACTTAGCAACTATTCTGGCCAAAGAGAACAGCCCATTGAAAAACTATGTCTGCCTGCATCCGCTCATTGCAATAAATTGCCCGTGCCTGTTCAGTTCCACTTCACATGAACTCACATGGAAGTGTGCCATATATCTACACAAGCAATTTCAGATTATGTGCAACCCCATATTATAATTGCATCCTATACAATTCTATTTCTTGTTACTGACAGCGCATAAGTGAACAATTTCTTCTTGCATGACCTCACATTTCAATATGTCAGATTTCTCAGATAAGTTGCTAAGTGCGCTCATTTTGGCAGAGCACAAAGCATTGCTTTTGCAAATTATGTGTTTGTAAAATACAAGACAGAACTGAACACTTTTCAGAGTTTATCTGTTGCTCACATTTTCTCCATAGAAAAAATGTAGTTTAATCATCCAAAGCTTTTCTTGCTCTGTCAGCTCCCTCTCATTCATTCATTCATTCATACATTCATTTATTCATTCATTCATTCATTTTGCCAGTTGTATAGATCCTTTCACAATAATTGTTGTCCCAACACGCTGCTGTTTTGACGTGCTCGGAAGGACCAAAGTCCAGATATGGGAAAATTGGGAGGTGCAATTGTGCAGTAGCACCTTGGAGTGTGTCTAATGCACAGAATGAAATTCTCATAGTAAATTACCTTTGACCCAAATAACAGGGCAGACTCAAAGAATATGGCAAAGTAGTTCCTTATTGTCAGCTCAAGTAAAGTAGGGAAATCTGATGACCATACAAAATGCAGCGGACTCACGCTCAGTTACTTTTCTCTTACAGAAAGACTTTATACTTCAATGTACGTCAGCTATGACTTAATCATATGTGTAAAACAGTAAAACCTATCGAGGGGAGGGATTGGTTAGGGGAACATATATATACTTATAGTATGTATAGGTGTTAATAACAAGATTGGTTGGCATACTCTTCCAACCTTGGCCATCGACTCTCTAGTAGCATGTGAACAGAATGAAACCCTGGTGCAGAGAACAATGTCAGACCACTGCCCGCATTGGTCAGTTAGCCTATCATCTCTCATCAGCTAGACCAAGAGCCAATGCTTCTCCTTTGTAGTTGACCTTGCTGGCTGTTTTCTATTCTGAGATTTTTAAGGGAGTCAAGGTACATCACGATGTTCACCTGCGGCTTAATGCATAGACCTTCTTTTTGACTTCTGAGTAACGTATGAAGAGACCACAATTTTGTCCATTTCAACCTGTTATTTACTGCTATTTAATTTAATACTGCTGGATGTTATTACTTCTCTTGGCCTCTCGAGACTTGATTGCTCTGTCTCACTTGTGCTTTCTGCACTCTTGATTGTCCAATACTTGGCACTTGCAGATGTTTTCGCTTCTTCTTAATCTAAGAGGAATGTGCCCTTCATTCATAGCTGATCCTGGTTAACACCCTTTGTACTTTCCAATTATGTCTTGCTGTGTCATCCTTGGTCTTGGTAAAACAGATATGCTTTGTTCCTTGCAGAAAGCAACATTTTTGATCTGCGACCCTGGTTTGTCTCTGAGGTAGTTTTGACTCTATCCGATGTCCATATTTTTATCATTGCCACTTTCCTCACATTATAGTTTCTACTGCAACAAGCTTCTATGTGACTCAGCTACCTTGCGTTTCTGCACACATACATTCTTTGAGCTTCATCTCACTTGTCTTCTCGACATAGATGAGTTCTTCATTTCTTTATACTTGATTACTTTGTTACTTGGGTTACACCTTTATTCCTTAAGTATTCTTATATCGTTTGTGTGCGTCATTGTGTCTTCCTCTTATGATGTCACTTTACTCTCATCTGTTTGTACTTGCAGCTCTTCTATCTCTATTGGAGTATCCCAGAATCCTTCCACCACTTCAGTGCGAGGATACATTTGATACAGTTGTCTGAGTGCATAACGTCTCTCATATCTTCAGTGTGGTATTGCGATGATACCTGGTGCTATGCACAGAGTCTTCCTGATTTGCTTCCAGTATCATGGAGGTGAGGGTGTGGGCTCTAGAGATGTCATCACCTGCTCTTCTTATAATATGTAAAGACAACAGAACAAAATAGACATTTAGTAAACAAACAAGCATGCATAGTAATGCCCCCTCAAGAAAAATTTAATGTATACATAATTAGTTAACCATAGAGTACACATGTTATTGAAAAAATACACATATAAGGTTAAAACAGTATATACTTAAGACAAACCTAAAACCATGTCATACACAGCGATTAGGTAAAACATACAAATATAATTCAATCAATTGTACATATGACATAACCTAATCCAACAAACAACAAACATTAGACATAAAGAAATCAATAATAATTGATTTGTTGTGTTTTAAACACAACATCTGCTCTTATACATTCTGCCCTCTGGTCAAGTCCTCAACCACCTCCTCATTCTTCTCCACCTTCTCTTCACACTGTGGTTTCTTTGGGATCCATATCTTCGATAGCCCTCTTAAGTGACCTGCGTTCCGTATATGTTCATCCACACTCCAAGTCAAATATAAGTGCTCCCCGGATGGTGGACACAATACCCAACATCCTAGATATTTCTTGCGATCCTTACGGTAATTGAACTTTGTTCCCGTGGGTGGCAGGGGATTTCCTTTTATGTTCTCACAGGCGCTGCTGTCATTTTGCATGTTTTCACCAGTTTCAGCATTTACATCAATCATTATCTTCATACCAATAGCTTTCTTTGCTGTCTTTTGACATAGTCCAATGATGACACTCACAACACAGAATCCCAGTGATACCAACACTAGTATTGCTCCTAGTAGTTTGAAGGCATTTCCCACCCAGGTCGGAATCCATGAAAACAGGGACGAGAACTAGTCATCCGCTTCAGTGCCATCCACTTCTTTTTCCATTTTCGTATGCAGGGTTGTCAGCATAGTTATTGCTTGTGTCTGGGTTCCATTTTCTCCATCATGGACAGGTTTGAATGTACAGCAAGAAGGTCCAAACTTGCCACACACACCACCTTCCATTGCTGTAATAAAGGCTAGGACATACCTATTCTGGAATGTCATAAGCCTAATGGCCCTCAGTTCTTCTCTGATTGCATTAAATCCTTTTATAGTCATGTTGATTGTTTGTAGCAGCTCCCATCTGGTGATTTGTAAGCACTTGGCATTCACTGCAGTCTGGAGTCCTGGCATAAATATAGATGTAAATGTTATTGCCATCTTGCCAAATAGTTCATGCTCATCTGAAAAAGTGTCATAAGCTTGTTGAGAAATAGTTCTCGCTTTTCTCTGGTGTGCATCCATTTTCAGAAAGCTTTCAATCTTAAGATCACTTTGGGGAATGACTAATGCAGGAACATATATGATTACTACAGAGCACATTCCTCCCCAATTCTTAGGCAGCTGCATATGAGCTGTGGATCCACAGGCCCAATAGCGATCCCTTAGTACAGCAGTTCCACCATATATTTGTGGTACTTCGAATACCTGTTTGCATCCTTTATTTTCTCCAACTAGGACCTGGCCTTTGTTCCTGAAGCATGTTGTTGCATTATTTATAGGTATTATGTTTCATTGTCAACCCATGTTAGTAGCTTAGAATACTTTGCCCATGACTTTAGGCAAATGCTGTTTACTATTTACAGTATGCTTACTGTTTCCTTCTTCAATAAGTGTGAGGTGCAAGATAACATTACTTCTTCTCATCCTGTAGTGGTGGCAACTCATCGATATACCAATAAATGAAGTCTCTCCCAGCATCCTGGTATCCCTGATTTTTCCTGTATATTTGAAAATGTCAGCCTCTTCATTTCAACAACCTTTATTTGTTCACCAGTCAGGAATGAATATATAAGCATCTGGCTCATTCAGCGTATCTCTTTTTCCATCTTTTGTGTTTTCACATAAGCATCTTCATATGGAAATTATCTCCTGGATCGTCATCATAGGGTTACCCATCTTCCTTTGAATTATCCTATGGTTGTGCACACTGCTAGATTGCTGAGGAACTTTCCAATGTGTTCAGGTATTTCTCGTGTAATTAATGTTCTGGCTGTGCTCATGGCATAGGGGATCGGAGAACACGCATAGCAGATGTCCTCTGACATTCTCCCACCTCCTTGACGTGCTGATACCACAAATTATTCTTTAAATGGGCAGAATTATCAAGATATGAGTTTACATCCTCATAATCTTCTGCAGCATCTCTCTTTGCTCGAACAATTTGTTCAGAGACATTAGGGAAAACATTGTCTATATCTATAGTAGGGCTAAGCTGTTAGGCGATCCTCTGCACACCGATCCACTGCACACCAGAATACTGCTCACATTTCCCCAACACCTCCCTCCAGGGTTCGAGGCTCATGTGATTCAGTTTACCCAAAGGACCGAAAGCTCCGTACCAGGTATGATTTACGGGCTCGATTGCAACCCTTCCTGCACTGGCAGTTGCCATGGAGAACATACAGCAGAAGAGGCGGCGTTACATCTCCACGCCGATCGGTCACTTGCTCACGTGATCCAGAGTGGCGTTCCTCACGTGACCTTGGTGGACGTCACATGACCCCGAAACACTCAGTATATAAGGCTTGAGACACGGAACACTCATTGCTTCTCAGCTATCTTCAGACCCTGTTTGGCGTTACGTTTTGGTTTGCTTTCCTGGTTTACCTTGATCTTGGAACTCTCTCTTGGACTCCTTCGGATTACCCCTTTGTACCTTTGCTTGGAAGTGTTTACCTGTTGCTGGATTTCGGACACGACCCTGACTTGCCTTCGGATCATCCCTTGGTACCTTGTTGAACTTTTACGCCATTTCCCTTTTTGGGATTCAAGTCACGCCTTCAGTCCTACAGGTGGTTTATCCTGCATCCACACTTGTCTGCGGTCCTCATGTTCTAGGGACCGCCTCATCTGAGTCTCGAACCTCCCTCCTAGGTTTCCTGGGTTTTCCAAACACCGGATAGGTAAGGCTATTCAGATCCTTTGGTTATTGTGATTATGTACTGTAATTGCCTTGTACTTAACCTCGCTCTTTTTGACAGCAGCATTGGTGTTCCAGAGGTTCCGTGGATCCGCGAAGTAACATCTCCCACCTGTGGCCTCAAAGGTCGCACAGCGGGTTTCTTTTAGTTCCCCTGTGCGTCACTTGAGGACGGAGGTTTCAACGGTCTACACGACACTCAAGTCAGAACAGACTGAGAAGCCATATAGTCGTGTTAGACAATGCAGGGGTCCACGGAAGAACCCATAGCTGCTTTAGTTCAGGCGATTACAGTATTAAGGGCAGATATGGCCGCCGCTAATACAGTGATTCACCAGAGGTTAGATTCTATACAGAGTGTTCAGCATTCTCTCCCTGCAGACCCTGAATTTGGGGATGCTACCACTTCAACCACACCGCCTCCGTTGGCAAGTACCCCAACTCCAGCTCCGGTGGTCCTCCCAACCCCTTCCCCTTTGGCTGCACCTGAACGTTATCAAGGTGATCCCAAGAAGTTCAGGACTTTCATCAATCAGTGCAAATTACATTTCTTGTGCAGACCTCTGGCATTTCCTAATACCACCGCCAAAGCCGCTTTTGCCCTCTCCCATCTGACCGGGACAGCTGCTGCTTGGGCTAACCCTTTATTGGCGAACAATAGCCCAGTTCTTTATGATTTTGATTTGTTAGTTCTAGAGATGTCTCGAGTCTTTGATACCAGACACAAGGCACAGTCTAGGGATTTGGAGTTGTTAGAACTAACCCAGGGCAGAGGGACTTTGATAGATTACATCACCCGGTTCAATCAATTGGTTGCCGAGACATCATGGCCAGAAAGCAAGCGGGCAGTTATATTTTATAGGGGGTTGAATAACGCAATGAAAGATGCCTTAGCAGTGATTCCTTCCATGCCCACTCAGTATCAGGAACTAGTGGATCTTGCCCTGCAGGTGGATGCACGGCGATCAGAGCGCAGAGCTGAGTTGGGGGTTTCTTCCCACCCTACAGTTGTCAGTACCCCTGTTTCCAGTACTGAAGAACCTATGCAAGTAGGAGGTTTACGTAGGCCTATCACAACATCTGAGAGAGAACGTAGAAGGGTGGATAATGCATGCTTTTATTGTGGCACCACAGGACATTATGTGAAGGAATGTCCTCGACGTCCCAGGAAGAGTCAGGTTTTTCGGACAGCTCGACCTTAGACCCGGAGACCAGGTCGAGTGTTCAGTCTTCAAATCCGGGTACTCCTCTTGCCTTTGCTCGTGTCCAGCCCATCTTTGTACAGGCTACTCTTTGTCCCTCTACAGGTATTTCTCATGCAGTCACGATCATCATTGACTCAGGTGCCACTGGGAACTACATAGACATTGCGTTAGCCCATTCCCTCAATCTACCTTTAGTGGTAAAAACCCGACCTGAACCTGTTCAGGCCGTAGATGGCACTGCACTAGTCTCTGGTCCTGTTAGACACCAAACTACACCTCTATTGTTGACCATACAAGACATTCACACAGAGACGTTAAGTTTTGACTTGATTACCACACCTCAATTCGGTATCATATTAGGAATACCATGGTTACGTGAACACAATCCTCTGATTAATTGGCAATCAGGCACGGTGCTCTTCGAGTCTGAGATTTGTCAGAACTATTGTCTCCCAACCCATCAAGCAACCGATAATCCTTCTCGGGCCTTGGGAGCTCTAGCTCAACTCACGCTGAATGATGATGGATCAGAGGTTGTGAATTCCCATACCGTTGGGGGGGTGGTGTCAGGGATTCCATCTGAGTATAAAGCATTCGAATCAGTTTTCGATCGCGGTTCTTCCGAGGTACTTCCTCCACACAGACCATATGACTGCCCAATTGAATTAATCCCTAATTCCACCATTCCTTCGGGCAGGATTTATTCTTTGTCTCCCTCAGAAGAACAAGCATTGAAACAGTATGTACAGAACGCCCTATGATTAGGACATATCCGCCCCTCTACTTCACCAGCTGCAAGTCCCGTATTTTTTGTACCTAAGAAAGAGGGGGACTTACGTCCTTGTGTGGATTATCGGCGTCTTAACGCTATCACGAAAAAGGATACATATCCAATTCCGTTAATCACACCTCTTCTGGACCACTTATCCCATGCTTCTGTTTTCACCAAGCTGGATCTTCGTGGCGCATACAATCTAGTGCACGTTCGCGAAGGCGACGAGTGGAAAACTGCCTTTTGCACCCGTTACGGCTTGAATGAATATCTAGTCATGCCCTTCGGTCTATGTAACGCCCCGGCAACATTCCAGCGTTTTATGAATGACATATTCAGGGACATTCTGGACGTATACATGGTTGTTTATTTGGACGACATCTTGATCTTTTCACGGAACCTTGATGACCATGTAAAGCATGTCTGGGAAGTATTATCCCATCTGAGGGAACATTCCCTATTTGCCATACCCGAGAAATGTCAGTTCCATAAAACGTCTGTTGAGTTTCTGGGCTTCCACATTACCCCTGGGGCATTATCCATGAACGAATCCAAGGTTAAAGCAGTCCTAGATTGGCCAGTTCCTCAAAAACTCAAGTCCTTGCAGGCCTTTTTGGGCTTCGCCAACTTTTATAGACTTTTTATTTCCTCCTTTTCCACAATTGTAGCCCCACTCACGGCCCTGACCAGCCCTCAGGTACCCTATCGATGGCAGAAGGAACATCAGGAATCTTTTGAGGCTTTGAAAACCGCTTTCACTACCGCACCGGTGCTCCAGCACCCCAATCCCGATCTTCCGTTCATAGTTGAGGCGGATGCCTCTTCTTTTGCTCTTGGTGCGGTATTGTTTCAGACATGTCCTACAACAGGCAAGTTGCACCCGGTGGCATACCACTCCCGTAAGTTCTCCAATACTGAGACCCATTATACTGTAACGGAGAAGGAACTCCTGGCTGTCATGGATGCCTTTCGTGTCTGGCGCCATCATCTTCTGGGGGCTAAGCATCCAATCACTGTATACTCAGATCATCGAAATCTACAGGATCTGGCCTCCTTGAAGTGCATCAATAGCAGACAGGTCCGGTGGCATCTTTTCTTTTCCGCTTTTGATTTCCACATTATGCATCGTCCTGGAAACTCACATGGAAAAGCGGACGCCTTGTCACGTTCCCCGGGTGGGGTCGAATTGCCAACCTTCCCTGACACTGTTCTTGGAAAGAGTCATGTGATTTGTCTCTGCACTCCCTCTTTGTCATTGTTAGATTCTGTACGAGCTTGGACTAGCAATCATTCCGACCAACTGCGGGATTGGGACCCCGTTTATTCTGATGGTTTGCCTTTCGTGCATGAACGTCTGTTTCTTCCCACACCTGACACTCGTAACTTGGCCCTTGAGTGGTCTCATGATGCTCCCTTTAATGCCCATCCCGGTCAAGAGCGCACTTTGGATCTCCTAAAGCGCTGGTGCTGGTGGCCCTCTATGAAGCGCGATGTGGAATGCTATGTCAATTCATGCGCTGTTTGTGCTCAGGCTAAACATCGAAGAGGACGACCAGTTGGGCTGCTGCTTCCGCTTCCGGTAACTCCCAGACCTTGGCATACACTGACAATGGATTTCGTGACCGATCTCCCCAAGGTACGAGGTTTTGACACCATCTGGGTGGTGGTGGACACGTTCACAAAAATGGCTCGTTTTGTTCCTTGTAAGGGTATTCCTTCGGCCCCAGTCTTGGCAGACTTGTTTTTTGAACATGTGTTCGTGTTATTTGGTCTCCCTTCGGTCATTGTATCTGATAGAGGGTCACAATTCACCTCTCGTTTTTGGAGGTCATTGACTAAATTACTTGGCATCGATACCAGGTATTCTTCGGCCTATCATCCTGAGACTGATGGGCAGACCGAAAGGACGAATCAATCTATGGAGCAGTATCTTCGGTGTCTTATATTGCAGCAACAGACCTTCTGGTTGAGCACTTTACGGCTTGCTGAGTTCGCATACAATAATGCGGCTCATTCTAGTACAGGTTTTTCTCCTTTCTACGCCCTCTATGGCCAACACCCCAAGGTCTTGCTTGTCCCTGATGCTTCTGTTTCTTCGAATCCTGCGGCCACGGCTTGTCTTAGGGATCTGTCTGCTGTTCATGCTAGTACTGTGGTCCATCTTACTGAAGCAAAGGCTTCTATGAAGGCTCGTGTTGGCGGCAAGCGCCTGGCTGCTCCTCCCCTGGTGGTGGGTTCTAGGGTGTGGTTGTCTTCACTTCACCTTCGTCTGGAGGGTTGCCGGAAACTTCTACCTCGTTTCGTTGGCCCGTATGTGATCTCTCAGGTTGTGAATCCAGTAGCTTTTCGTCTAGTTCTCCCAAGTTCTTGGCGTATCCATCCTGTTTTTCATGTCTCTCTCCTCAAGCCTTGTCCTGATTCTTCCCACCTCCGGGCCCCTGTTGCTCCAGTGTCCCTGGCCTCTCCTGATGTTTTTGAAGTGTCGGCCATTTTGGGTTCCCGTTGGTTTAGGGGTAGGCTTCAGTATTTAGTGGATTGGAAGGGTTATGGACCGGAGGAGCGTTCTTGGGTTTCCGCTTTGGATCTTGACGCTCCTCGGTTGGTGGCTCGCTTCCATAGGGATCACCCGTCCTGCCCACGGGGTCGTGGGCCGTTGAGGGGGGACTATGTTAGGTGATCCTCTGCACACCGATCCACTGCACACCAGAATACTGCTCACATTTCCCCAACACCTCCCTCCAGGGTTCAAGGCTCATGTGATTCGGTTTACCCAAAGGACCGAAAGCTCCGTACCAGGTATGATTTACGGGCTCGATTGCAACCCTTCCTGCACTGGCAGTTGCCATGGAGAACATACAGCAGAAGAGGCAGCGTTACATCTCCACGCCAATCGGTCACTTGCTCACGTGATCCAGAGTGGCATTCCTCACGTGACCTTGGTGGACGTCACATGACCCCGAAACACTCAGTATATAAGGCTTGAGACACGGAACACTCATTGCTTCTCAGCTGTCTTCAGACCCTGTTTGGCGTTACGTTTTGGTTTGATTTCCTGGTTTACCTTGATCTTGGAACTCTCTCTTGGACTCCTTCGGATTACCCCTTTGTACCTTTGCTTGGAACTGTTTACCTGTTGGTGGATTTCGGACACGACCCTGACTTGCCTTCGGATCATCCCTTGGTACCTTGTTGAACTTTTACGCCATTTCCCTTTTTGGGATTCAAGTCACGCCTTCAGTCCTACAGGTGGTTTATCCTGCATCCACACTTGTCTGCGGTCCTCATGTTCTAGGGACCGCCTCATCTGAGTCTCGAACCTCCCTCCTAGGTTTCCTGGGTTTTCCAAACACCGGATAGGTAAGGCTATTCAGATCCTTTGGTTATTGTGATTATGTACTGTAATTGCCTTGTACTTAACCTTGCTCTTTTTGACAGCAGCATTGGTGTTCCAGAGGTTCCGTGGATCCGGGAAGTAACATCTCCCACCTGTGGCCCCAAAGGTCGCACAGCGGGTTTCTTTTAGTTCCCCTGTGCGTCACTTGAGGACGGAGGTTTCAACGGTCTACACAACACTCAAGTCAGAACAGACTGAGAAGCCATATAGTCGTGTTAGACAATGCAGGGGTCCACGGAAGAACCCATAGCTGCTTTAGTTCAGGCGATTACAGTATTAAGGGCAGATATGGCCGCCGCTAATACGGTGATTCACCAGAGGTTAGATTCTATACAGAGTGTTCAGCATTCTCTCCCTGCAGACCCTGAATTCGGGGATGCTAGCACTTCAACCACACCGCCTCCGTTGGCAAGTACCCCAACTCCAGGTCCGGTGGTCCTCCCAACCCCTTCCCCTTTGGCTGCTCCTGAACGTTATCAAGGTGATCCCAAGAAGTTCAGGACTTTCATCAATCAGTGCAAATTACATTTCTTGTGCAGACCTCTGGCATTTCCTAATACCACCGCCAAAGCCGCTTTTGCCCTTTCCCATCTGGCCGGGACAGCTGCCGCTTGGGCTAACCCTTTATTGGCGAACAATAGCCCGGTTCTTTATGATTTTGATTTGTTAGTTCTAGAGATGTCTCGAGTCTTTGATACCAGACACAAGGCAAAGTCTAGGGATTTGGAGTTGTTAGAACTAACACAGGGCAGAGGGACTTTGATAGATTACATCACCCGGTTCAATCAATTGGTTGCCGAGACATCATGGCCAGAAAGCAAGCGGGCAGTTATATTTTATAGGGGGTTGAATAACGCAATGAAAGATGCCTTAGCAGTGATTCCTTCCATGCCCATTCAGTATCAGGAACTAGTGGATCTTGCCCTGCAGGTGGATGCACGGCGATCAGAGCGCAGAGCTGAGTTGGGGGTTTCTTCCCACCCTACAGTTGTCAGTACCCCTGTTTCCAGTACTGAAGAACCTATGCAAGTAGGAGGTTTACGTAGCCCTATCACAACATCTGAGAGAGAACGTAGAAGGGTGGATAATGCATGCTTTTATTGTGGCACCACAGGACATTATGTGAAGGAATGTCCTCGACGTCCCAGGAAGAGTCAGGTTTTTCGGACAGCTCGACCTTAGACCCGGAGACCAGGTCGAGTGTTCATTCTTCATCTCCGGGTACTCCTCTTGCCTTTGCTCGTGTCCAGCCCATCTTTGTACAGGCTACTCTTTGTCCCTCTACAGGTATTTCTCATGCAGTCACGATCATCATTGACTCAGGTGCCACTGGGAACTACATAGACATTGCGTTAGCCCATTCCCTCAATCTACCTTTAGTGGTAAAAACCTGACCTGAACCTGTTCAGGCCGTAGATGGCACTGCACTAGTCTCTGGTCCTGTTAGACACCAAACTGCACCTCTATTGTTGACCATACAAGACATTCACACAGAGACGTTAAGTTTTGACTTGATTACCACACCTCAATTCGGTATCATATTAGGAATACCATGGTTACGTGAACACAATCCTCTGATTAATTGGCAATCAGGCACGGTGCTCTTCGAGTTTGAGATTCGTCAGAACTATTGTCTCCCAACCCATCAATAATGGATAGGTAAGGCTATTCAGATCCTTTGGTTATTGTGATTATGTACTGTAATTGCCTTGTACTTAACCTCGCTCTTTTTGACAGCAGCATTGGTGTTCCAGAGGTTCCGTGGATCTGGGAAGTAACATCTCCCACCTGTGGCCCCAAAGGTCGCACAGCGGGTTTCTTTTAGTTCCCCTGTGCGTCACTTGAGGACGGAGGTTTCAACGGTCTACACGACACTCAAGTCAGAACATAAGCATAGAAGCAGTGTCACTTAATATTTCATCTGCATTATTAGGAATCAACTGTCGAAAAGCCGTAATGATAAGGAAGAAAAGGCATATCATTTACAGAATTACATTATAAGCATTAATCCAAATGAACGGATTGGTCTTCTCACATACATGGTACTTCTTTCATTTTGAAATATTCTCGTTCTCCTTTTCTTTCAATGTGTGTTTAGATCACTTTTGAACAACACATATTGCAGGATAATGGCAATGATAACTCTGACACTGATAGGGCAATTGTTTAGGATTCCCAAAAAATGCAACCACATCCATGTCTTGTCTTACTAAAGCTAGGTAAGACTGGAGAATATAGATGAAAAGAGCATGCAAAAATGTACGCAATCCTACAGTTATAGGAAACATGAAGTGATATATGCAAATACATTGTTGCATTGTTCCTGGCACATTGCTACTTTTTCTTAAATAAAAACTATTCTGAAATTGCTGTAATGTTTCAAGCAGTATAAAATATGCTGTGCAATATTCACAACTCATTCCTGATGTATTATCACTCTTTAGTTCAGCTGAAAAGAGATTCTGGACCTGCAGCAAGTTCATTCACTACCTACTATGCTTCAGGAAATGTCTATTCATTCCAGAATATTTTTCTTAATCCGTCGATTCTTTGTCCTCTCCTTTGGTAGCCGATCTGGTCTGCATGTGCAGAACTTCTTCTGTTGCTTCCCAGTCAGCTGTTGTCAGAGGAGTCGAGATCTCTCCGTTGTAGAGCTTTACATCATGCAGTTGGAGCCAGGCTCTTTTTCCTTTCAATTTAACAACTGTGAGTGTGACCTCCTCTACTAGGTATGATCCTGGAAAATGGGTCTCATTCCAAGTGCAAACAAAACTTTGTGTTAGTATCAGGTCCCTTTGGTGCAAACTAGGCTGCTTAATAGTTTACTCAGATCATCAGTTGGGCTGTCTTCCTCAATCTTCTTTGACCCTTCCTTCCGCTGCTTGATCTGTTGAGTAATTAAAGAAACAGTAGAAGTCATAATTGTCAAATTATCATCCATCTCATCTCCTAAAGTGTTTGCTACACTGTGGGTATCAATTTCTATTCTAGTGTGAGGACTCTCATGCAGCGTCCAGTCACAGACCCATCGGGAGTCAGGTGGTGGTCTGAACTAGGCTGATTTCTCAGTGTGAACAAAGCAAAGGGCAGACAATTCAGCCACTCCTTCTTCAGAGCCATCTTCAATGTTGCTATCCTTTACCTTAAGAAGTCTGCTGAATCTCTTACAGATACGATTGGCTTGGGTGATAAGCAGATGAAAACCTGTGTTTCATGCCTAATGAAAGAGTAACCTGTTTGAATAGTTTATTTACAAAATGTGAGCCATTGTTGGACCACAGAACTGCACATCTAGGGAACACTTCACGCACAAGGAACTTGGCAGCGCATATAGCATTGGGGAGTGTGCACAGACCTGCCACTATCCATCTGTAAAGGACCATTAGGCCTTAGGATTGCTCCTCTTACTGTCCTTAAGGTGTGTCCTGCTGTGAACTTCTGACATATAATGCAGTTCACAAAAAACTGTGCCACATGTTCCAATACATTTGGTGAAAACCAGTCTTCTGCAATTATAGCAGCAAGACTCTCTCTAGTTGTGTGTGCTGGGTAGTGAAGCTGCTCCAGTGCCACCTTCAAAAATGCTAGAGGCATAACTGGCTTTTCCAGTGCTATCCTGTTTCCATATTGCCTCAGTTGGGATAAAAAACACGCCTGTTTTTTCCATAGATCCTGCTGTTCGTGTGGGGTTCCACCTTGCAACTCAATTAACTGTGTGACGGATAACATATGAAACCCTTCTGTCATTACCATGTACCATCCTGACAATTGTTTAACACTCTGTACATCAAAGTCAAAAATTATTTTGGAAATATGCTTCCCTTTTGGCTCTACATCTGCGGATTCGTTACCATGAGAAATGAAATCTGCCCTTTTAGTATGGGCTGCACAATTCAACGCTGTGATAGCCAATGGAAGCTTCAGTACATTAATAAGCTTGCCAATAGTGGTGCATGTTGCACGGGTGAGCTGTCTGCACAGAGGAAACACCTGCTTTTCCAATGGGACAATCCAGCATGTACGGTTGACATCACATAGGTGGAGTTAGAGTACACTGTCACTTCTTCATCTTCAAATCTCTGACGCTTGTTGACAAGCACCACTCATTCTGCAGATTGTGCTGAACAATGCAAAGGCAATCTCACAGTTGTCACTACCTCGAAATTCACCATTCTTTTTTAGCTTTGCTACTGCCGTCCCAATATGCCTTTTGCCAGTTGTTTGATACATTTTTGAAGAACCATAAATAAAGAGAACCTCCCCCGCTTCAAGGGCATTTTCTCAAACATGGGGAATATCATCATAGAACTCGGTATGCATGGTGCTTCTGCTCTCCCAGGTTTCACTTTCCTTCCTTCTTAAGAGAACTGTCCTATATACAGGACCTCTACCTGAAAATATTTGAGCTTTTCTTTGTCTATCTTGTATCCTTTCTCTGCTAGTATGGTCATGAGTCAAAATGAGACTTCTCTGCATCTTTCTTCTGCCTCGCTGCACACTAATATCTCATCTGCGTACTGAATTGTTACACTCTCAAGCTGTACATTACCAGATCCATCTGAAGGAACCTATTAAAGATTGATGGGGACTTGCATTACCCCTGAGGCAAACAAGTATGTTTTAGATTCGTATTACTATACGCAAAGGAAGTCAATCACTGCTCTCCATCCTCTTCCCTCATCATCTGTCCCATGGACAACCACCCTTTCTTCTCTGACTGCTGCTGCTTTGAAGTCTATGGGAATTATATATCTGCCTCCACAATTTCTGTCTAAACAAAAATTCATCAGGTATTCTCAATATTGTACCTACTAATCTGGGAAGCCATGTTAACAAAACAGTCACTCCATACAAGAATACCTCTGGGTCCAAAGCGACCCCTCATAATATCTACTGGACTACAAATTAACTCTCTTATATTCAAAAGATGTATTACTGGAGTGGAACACACACTCCCTTCGTCTGTAAAAAGATATGTTCATGTTTAATTGTGTCATCAAATCACGTCCTAATACGCTAACTGGTGTCTGTCAACAAAACTATAATGACACATACATATCATGTTCTCCTATAGAATCTGGTCATTCATCAATAAAAGGAACTAAACTTGTCACCCCAGAGAATTCCTGAGCATTCAAGGCAATGCCAGACATTGGGCACTTTCCCTCTCAAACACAGGAACAAGTCGCTCCAGTGTCTACAAGAAACGAAAATGTCTTGCCTCCTATTGTTACCCTGACCCTTGGTTCCGCTTGGGGTTCTGGAATCACTGCTAGTACTGAACATATCAGGTTTCTCTGTGGGCCGTCCTATTGTGGATATAAATGAATCCCAGTACCTGTAAAAGGATTTCCTTCTACCGCTGTCACACTCCCTTTTGTAGGTGTGGATGTTTGTAGAGCCCCTGTATTTGTGTTACATTGTGGTACTGCTGCTTGTATAAGCACTTGCTATAGATGCCCTTGTGACATCTGCACTTGTGCAGGTTCTGTTTTGCCTACTGTTTTGGCGGTGATTGTGTGCATGTGTGTCTGATTCTGTGTGTGATCTTGGACATAATACTGCTGTGGTTCTGTATTATACTGCAGAGAATAGCCTATCTCCCCTCTTGGAGCCTGCCAGTTCTGTTGCATGCCCCCTTTACTCTTGCACATTTGGGCTATATGTCCCATTCTCCCACAATTCCAACATTGCTCCTTGGGAGTTCTGAAATACCCCTCTTCCTCCACAAGGTGTGTTCCCTCTGTCCCAAGGCCAAAAATGATATTCACCTTGATCTGCAGGATACTCTATATTACCTGACGGCACTGGCTGCACCCCTTGCATTACCACACTTTGGCCACTTGTCAATACCGCTCCTTCTATAGCAAACTTCTATAGCAAACTTCGACAATTTTTCTTTAACTAACTTTGCTTCCTCTTGTTTTCTGCCTTTAGATTTTTTCTTATTCTTCTCTTGCAACAATTGACAATGATGTACACTAGTCAACTGTATGTCTGACCAAGGCTTTGCTTCCATCTGTACCTTTTTCTTCATCTGCCTTTGCACTGGCTTGGGCAGCCCTTGACACAAAATGTGGTAAAATAATGCTGCAGTTTTTTATTCCATGGTTCTCTCGTCTCGAGCCTCAAGAGCTCTTGAATCTCTTCACTAAAGACAAAAGGGTCTTCACCCTCACCCATTCTCCTTGTCATAATCACACCCATGTCTGATGAATCAGAGTACTGTACTCTAAGCGCGCTCCATATGTCTGCAATTATTAAATGGTACTCTGTCATGTGTCATGTTTGTGCCCTTACACTTGCATACCCTGTCCATCTCCAAATGTCACCAACTCTCTCTCCAAGGATGGCTGCTAGCAGGGCCGTTACATCACCCACTACTAACGTCATTCCTGCTGTCATCCTTTCTAACCCATAGATCCATTTTCCTGCACCTGCAGTCAAACTGTGCAGTTAACATTTCGAGTTATCTTTATCCATCTGTGGCAATGGTATATATTTTGGTCGTCCTCCAATTTTGCCCATAATCATACCTACCTACACTTCTTGTTTTCCATGTGGGGCTAGTTTCACCCATCTGTCTTCATCCTGGCTGCAACCTTAATCTGCTCACATGGGGGCATGGCTAGGAGGCCATGAAGTAGGACGTGTCTCTGATATGGCTCATGCCGATCCGTGATGATCCAGCAGAGTTATTGCATTAACATACCGAGTTTGGGCTCCCAAGAAGACCGGCTGGTGCACGAACGAGTGGGTCGTGCTCGTAGAAAAGCATGTCCTTGAAGAAAGCATACCGACAGTTCTATGGGGATCGCTAGTTTGTATCCAGTCAAAGCATTAGAACAAAATGGCTGGCGCAGTAGAACAAAGGAATCAAATTAACTGAAGGCGGCCAGAAGTTTAAGCTCAGAGCAGCTGTAGACAAAGTGCACTGCAGGCTGTATATGGAGAAGCGGGTCTGACAAGGTGGAGACAGATACATTGTACAGTGTGTCATGGCAGCCTGACAAAAAAAGCAAAGCCCAGCCGTGTAACAGTGATGGATGTGAGCAGCTGGATTACCGCACGCGTGAGGGATACAGCAGAAGGGGGCCCCTGCAGATGATCAGCGATAAGGTATTGCAGAATGGATATAAGGCATCTGAAAAGCACAGACTATTAGAAGGCAAAGCCTCAGACTAGAGGGGGCCGGGACATTTGCCTTGAGTATACGGACACTTGCAGAGAACACCGGAGCTCAGGATCCTGAGTGGGGACAAGTGGCACGGACTGAAGTAGCGGGCTACTGGTAGAGGGATGAGATGATGCTCCCCAACGGAGAATAAAGCAGAATGTGCGAAGCCTGCCCCTGAGTCGGTTAACATTGTGCTCAGCTGCACACAATACATGGAAACGCATTGATCTGAGCCCGCTCCAGCCACGGAGACAATCTATGCCAGGATAAATTAAAACCTGGTGCCCCTGTAATGCTCAATTGGATGAGGCGTACAAAATCAGCCTGAAACACGAGAGAGTTGAACTTCAAGCTGGTGCTGATGCTCCTGTCTGAGGTTGCTAATAAGTTCGTAATGCAGGTGAGCCAGCAGCGCACATAGCAGAGGTCGAACGGGCCACAGACAATATGCACACGCTAAGTGTAAATTGAGCGGTGTGGCTATAGGGCCATAAAATAAGACATGTTCCCAAGAGGATCTCCTGTTGATCCTGGAAACAACGCAGTAAGCTATGCCAAAACGTGGCCCTGCAAGCTGGTTTTGGAAGCATTGCTGCATGAATAGGCACTGCACATGAGGAGCCGATAAAAGACCTTAACAGCAAATTAAATCCACAACATCAGGCCAAGGGAAGAAGCGGACGGCTCGCCATTAGACATCCAAAATGGTGGCGCTCTGAGAACAAAGGGCGAAGTTGCACTGCAACTGTAACAAAGTCTTGGGACCCTTGTAAGCGCACAAGGCGTTGGATGGAACAACTGGAACGAATAGACACCCCTGAACTGGGGAAAAGTGGCCTTATAGCAGAGGGAACCCCACAAAGAAGGGTAACTCAACAAGTGGGTCCGCAAGCAAGCTAGGATGCTTCTAGGCTGCCTAAAAGCAAAGGGAAATAACCCACCATAGATGAGTTTGCCAAGTCTCTGCAGGTGACAGAAGGAGACAGCAGAAAGTGCCAATGCATGCGAGGAAGCTAGACTATGGCGAGCAGCGACCAACAGACTCTAGAAGCCGTAGCTGGACTGAAAATGTCATGGGAAAGTAAGATGTGCACTGCAATCTCGGAGCTGAGAACCTCGCTGGAGTTCAAGATTGATGCAGTGAGTGTGGACATGAATCTGTTGTGACAAGACGTACGAGCATTGGCCGAGCTTCAAGGAATCCTAGAGAAGGAGGTAAAAGCCAACACATGCACATGCACGACAAACACAAAAGAAGTTCACGTGTGGAAACAACAGATGCGCAATCTCGAGAATAGAGCAGAAGAAGCAGAAGGGCGGGCCCGCAGTAATAACGTGCGCATTGTGGGGCTTCCGGAGGGCGAAGAAGGATCAGACCCGACAAACTATGTCGAAAACATGCTATTGCAAGAGATACCGGGTGGTACGCTAAGCCAGGGATTTGCACTGTAAGGAGCGCACAGGGGCCTGACAAGGAGGCCGTCACCGGGGGCCCCACCATGGCCTATTATTGCCAAGATTTTGAACTATAAAGACAGAGAGAAGGTCCTGGAGCATTTCCACAAAGGAGGAACAATAAGCAGAGCATCAGCGACCATCACTGCATACCCGGACTTCACCCTCTTGGTGCAGAGGCAATGCTTGAATTATGGGGCAGTAAAGAGGGGGCTACAGGAAGCAGGCTACAGATACATGCTGTTATACCCGGCAAAGATGAAGGTGCTGCATAAGAATAAAGCGCTGTTCTTCGAAACACCGGAAGATTTGACTGCATGGCTGGACTTGCAAAGCTGCCTGAGGGAAGCAGAAGACCAGAGGGAAAGCAAAACAGAAAAGTGAACCGGGGCCATGTTGATGCTGCATTGTCGCATAAGGAGACAATTGAGAGATAAGTACAGCACACATAATGACACTGGGACTGGATTATAGTAGAATGCTTAGGGACTCGATACGATAATCTATGTGGCCCCACATGGCAACATGTTGTTAGTGCAATGCAGGAGGCACAGCAGCAGGAGACATGCTACTATTCCCCCCAGAGGTAGTTTGGTTAGGATACCACTAGGGCGGTATCCCCTGCTGAGTACCGAGTATTGGTTGTAACGAGATAAGGGCTAGATGTGGGGTAGCCTGAGATCCAGGGATGGAGCTGGGCAACAGTTGAGGGAAGTTGAAGGGAGGGAGGAGGAAAACAACAGTTGGGGAGGGTGAGTTGGGGGAGTGTTGTTGGGTGTGTGGGGATGAGGGGAAGTTAGGGACAGGGAACAAGCTTACATCCACATGCTACTGCGCATGGTGCAGAAGACAAGAGAGGACAGAGGCGGGACGGGATATGGATGAGAGATGGGAGACCTCGGGATAGCAACCTGGTATGTCAGGGGGCTCAATAGTTACTTGAAGAGGAATAAGATCATGATGTATCTGAAGAGGCAGAAGATAGAAATCGCCCTATTGCAAGAAACACACCTTACAAAAGAAAAACAGGATATGATAATAAAGAAATGGGCAACCTATTCAGCATACGCCCATGGGGTGATAACTTGGATAGCACCAAATGTCCCCTTTCAGTTATTACAGTCCGCCATGGGACGATGGTGGTGATACGGGGATTGATAGAAAATAGAGAGTTGTGTGTCATTAATACATATGCCCCGAACCAAGACGCTGTGGCCTATTTCAGCATCCCTTGGCTAATTTTAGCGTTCTTTTTCTATGATTGTGTTTCCATCCCATTGTGTATTTTTGTAACTAATTATTGCGGTTGGGTGCATGATTTATTAGTGACCAGATTGCACTTTTTGATTTATTTTTTGATTTATTTTTGGCCCATTGCCTTTAGACCTGAATAGGTGACTGGGGTTTCCCCACTTGAGTGATCCTCTTCGCTCATATGGGAAACCCTTCTTGGGATCAATTCAGTAGCATCTAGGCCCACTGTGATTTATTTCACTGACTCTCTTACTTGCAGCCAACAGTTAAATTAGCACTTTTTCTCTTTACATGATGCACTTTATTATTGATATATTAATGTTTACATTTTGCGTATATTGCACATGAACTCCAGACGATTTAATACTGATTATAATGTGTACAAATTCCAATAAATATAGTATTTTAAATGACTTTTTGTCCTTTGTAGGGTGATCTGTGTTGTTACCTTTAGGGGACCTTCCCTGTTTTGGCCGTCAGATTGAGTCCTTTTGAGTGTTAATAATTTTGTTCCGCTGGTTTGATCTCTGTTTACACTGATTGCTGCTTCCCCTCTGCCAGCGAAGTAGGGATAACCCACCTTTTTGTTTTGTTGTGGCCTATTTCATGGCCTATTTCAAGATCCTATATAGTAAGGCTAGTCCGTACCTTGGGGGGGGGGGGCTTTGATATGTGGAGGTGACTTTAATTGCATGCTGGATCCTAGGGTAGACAGATCAGACAAGAAGCTAGACAAACCTACTCCTACAGCCAAAACCTTGAGGGCCCTGCTGGGAGACTTTCATCTGCAGGATATATGGAGGCTACACCATCCACATGAAAGACATTATTCTCATTATTCGGCCCCACCAAACTTGTACACACGGCTAGATGATATGCTTTCTACTCCAGAGCTGACGGGGGAGCTAGTGCAGTTGGAATACAGGCAAGGGTCTTCTCAGACCACTCACCACTGATCTTAACATGGCAATACTCGCATCCTAGAGCTAGGATCCCAACATGGTGGCTTAGAGCCGAAGCATTTAAAGATACAGTGTTCAGGGGGGACATGAGAAAGTAAGTGGTAGAATACTTTGAAAATAACACTGGAAGCCTAAAATCAGCTGGCATATGGGAGTTATTTAAGTTGGTGATGAGGGGAGCAGCTATTTCCAAATCCAAAGGGCTACAAGGAGGCATAATGCAAGACCTGCAAAAGATAGAGGCGAAATTAGATGCAATTATGCAGAGGAGTGAGAACTCCCTTGAGTAGGCTAAAATCATAAGCCAATTGCAGCTAGAGTGTGGAGGGCACTGGGAGAGATTATGCAACTTAAATTACAATAAATACATAGAGAGGGAGCACGCTGGTGGGCACAAGCCAGGGAGGCTGCTAGCATGGTTATATAAAAATGAGACGCCCAGATTACCAATCAGAGAAATAAAGGGGGAGAATGGAGAGATATACGATACCGAAGAGGGCGTGAACAGAGGGCTCCTTGAGTTCTATCAACAACTGTATGGGAATGTTGAAGGGGGTGAATGGAGCGAGATGATGGAAACACTAGAGGATATTGGCTTACCTAAACTGAGTAGCGAAGAGAGAGAGAACCTAGAGGCCCCAATCACATCAGAGGAACTAGAAGAGGTAATTAAGCTATTATCTACCAGCAAGGCCCCGGGAATTCTACAAAACATATAAGACAGAAGTGCTCCCCCCACTACTGGCAAGGATAATGAAGCGTTAGAAATAGAGATATTGCCAGAATCCCTGAGAGAGGCAACTATTATCCCGTTTCTCAAACCTAATAAGCCGAATACGGACTGCGGGTCGTACAGACTGCTGTCCATGCTGAACCAGGACAGCAAGATACTTACGGCTGTGTTAGCAAACAGACTGAGACAGGTTATTAAAAAACATATACATCCTGACCAGACCGGATATGTTCCGCACAGGAGCCTCTCTGACAATCTCAGAAGGCCCCACAGAGTCATAGAGCAGGCGGAAGTGGACTCACAAGAAGTTGCAGTTGACTCATTAGATGCGGTAAAGGCCTTCAACTCAGTCAAATGGCCTTGGCTGATGGCATCCCTAAAGGTATATGGCATAGGGTCTGGGTACCTGAGGTGGGTGAAACTACTGTACAGTATGCCACAGCCAGAGTCAAGATGGTAGCAATCATCTCAGAGAGGTGGCAACTCAGTAGGGGCACCAGACAGGGTTGCCTGTGGTCCCTGATGCTGTTTATCCTCGCACTAGAGCCCTTAGTGATATATCTGTGGCAGCAATACGACGAGGTGGGAATCTACACGAAAGGAGGGCCACATCTGATATCAATGTATGCCGACGGTATGCTGTTATACTTGAGGTATCCGGAGGAAAACCTGCAATATATCTTAAAAGTAAGTGAGCGGTTCGCGTTGCTCTCTGGAATCACAGTTAACCCCAAGAAGTTGTGTATATTCCCCCTGGGTAGGTACAAGGGGATTCCGCAACATCTACCAGTATTGCAAATACCCTGGGAGATCAGAACCTTCAGATACCTGGGGATTGATATTTGTCACACGGTGGAGGCTGAATATAAACATAACACAGAGAAGGCAGTGGGAAAAGTTGAGAATAGCATGAGACTCTGGGCTAAGCTCCCACTGACCATGATAGGGAGGGTGGCACTGTTGAAGATGGTAGTATTGCTGATGCTGTCAATTTTTTGGGGGAATATTACATATATGATACCCAAGCGATTCTTTGTTACACTTCAGAGCATATGTAGAGGGTTCATATGGCATAATACCAGGAATAGAATAGCCCTGTGGAAACTGCAGAATATGTATGACAAAGGGGGCATAAAATTGCCCAACTTTGAGGCCTATTATCTGGCCAGCCAATTACAATATGTGGCTAAGTGGTTAATGGAAGACTCAATGTCGGAGTCCGCATTGTTGAGGTCTGAATGTGCTCCGTTCTTTTTGAAAGAACAGATATGGCTGCCAAAACCAGTGCTAAAAGGGTGTGCGAGGATGTTAGAACTGGGATGGAAGATGTGGCGTAAGGCTTGTCAGGCCATGGAGAACCTGACCCTGTGTTCTCCGCATGTGCCGTTAGTGGCACTGACTGGAGGAGATGAGCAATTGAGGAAGATGATTCGCATGCACTGGGAACCAGTGGGCGCTGCAATGCTGGGGGATGTATGGCAAGAGGGGAAGGTAATGGAATTTCACATATTGGCAGAAGAAACAGACCTACACTCAGGACAGTATATTACCTACATCAGATTAATACAGCGAGTGAAAGAGACATGGTCTGAAATAGTGCTGGAAGACCAACCCGACACAGCCATATAAATAATTTATGATATCTCAGAGGGGGGGGGGGGCACGAGGTCTCCCGAATCTATGAACTACTGATGTCCAGGGTGGGAAAAGAAGTGACCCAGCTGAGACTGGACTGGGAAGAGGAAGCCGGGGAACCCATGAATGGGGGGCTGTGGGAGAGGGTCCAGAGTTACCATAAAAAAGTATCTAGGAATGCGAGGCTGCAACAGATCCAGCTACATGTTACCCAGAGAGCGTACATGGCCCCCCCAGAGGATTTCTCGATTCAAGAGCGCAGAAATACAAACATGTCCCAAATGTGGGGAAGTGAACGCAGGGATGATACATATGTTCTGGGCATGTCCGGAAATTGGGAAATTCTGGGGAGAAATAGCCCACTGCTTAACCGAGAAGGGGATTACACTAGATGTGGAATCTGTGTGGCATGCATGGTAGGGGGATTATCTAGACCGCGCAAACTGAAATACGTAAGTAAACTCAAGGACTTGGCCTACATACTCGCCAAGTGCAAAATTGCCACGGGGTGGAAAGCAAACAACAGACCAAAAGTAGAGGTCTGGTGGCATGATCCCCAGAAATGGGCAGAAGTGGAAACGGCAGTATCGAATGAAGCAGCCAATAGGGTCGGGGATGAGGAAGCAGGAACTTTGATGGCCTGGAGACTACTAGTGGCAACACTCTCAGGGTCCACCCAGGCCAGCCTAATTGATCATGATTCCTCTGGGAATACAGAGGGGGAGGCACCCCTATAGGAAACAGCGGTGGAGGGCGTAGTGGAGTAAACTCAAGTTAAGGTGGAGGGTAATGGGTAGGCAGTGGATGTTGTACGATACGGTATATGATGCTTGAAGTTATATGTTATGCACTATTGGGTTTGTTTTTTGTTGACTGGTTGTTATAAAAATGTATAAAAATAGTTTAAAAAAAAAACCTTAATCTGCTCACATATGGCAGGGATACACCCCTTGAAGTGCACAATCATGCTGGTGGTTGTTCAGAATATGGTGTTGGTTTTGGTGTTTTCTCTTTAGGGTATTCTAAGTATGACCATTTTACCCCTTTTTATATACTTGGATCTATTGAAAAATCACATGCACCCTCTCTCTGTATCTTCTCGTTTTGCACCCTTTCTTCATCTGACATTATTATACCCCAGCTTGTATGGCTATCATCCCTGTCCTGTTTGTCTGCCATTATGTCACGCAATTGGCTTCGTATTTCTTCTGATAAAGATTCCTCATTGTTCCCTTTAGTTTTATAGCCATACTTGTCCCTCATCTGCTTATATAGATCCCCAATGCTTTTCCCTATGACTTCTTCATCTTCCTCATCAGCCCATGACTGTATTCTCCGTATTTCCTACAGCACTCTATGGGACTGTTGTGATCTTCTCTCTTCGTCCCATCGTTCTCATGCTTCAACTGGCACTATGCATCTGTTAAGGCGATAATCTATTTCATCATCTGTTTGTTCCCTACTTCTTTTCATTTCTTCTTCCTTCTCATCTACCTATTTTCTTCTTCCTCTCACCTTCTTTGTAACTATTTTCTTTCATTCTCTGGGCTTCTATTTTGCTGTGTTTTCTGTTCGCTAATCTCTCCTTCTCTTTCTTTAGTTCCTTGTACCTTCTCCGTTCTTCCTCTTGGTTCCTCTCTTTCTCCTTCTGCTCTTTGACTGCTCTCTCATTTTCCTTTTATTCTCTTCCTGTTCATCTGTTTCTTCCCTCTCTTGAACACTATCAATACCTTTTCTGTCTAACTTCAGTAATAGATGCCCTCCCATCCATTCACTTTGTACTACGATCCCTTCCTTGGCTCTGTACTTCTCTTCTTTTTGTCTCTTGACTTCCTCCACTATTTCTATCTGTCTACTTCTCTGTTCCTCACACTCTTTATAATCATTGTGTGTGGATTTTTCTTTCATTCCTTAATCTTACTTTCTTCCATGCTGTCTTCACTATTATAAGCAAGAGGTACGTACGTTGGATTAACATATCCAACTGCTGCCTTCAAACACTTTAAAAGATACATTCTTTGTTTACCTTCCATTGTGCTATCATTTTTGGGAGGAGTAAGAGCAGCTGAGGGCATTATGTCCTCCTCTTTATGATGATTAAGCATCCCTTCCTGCTCAGGCGGGTCTACAGTCTCACTCTGATACATTTTCTACAATTCTAGAATAGCTAATCTTTTTTGTAAGTAGCTTAGAAATACGTTGTCATATGTCACAATACTGTTGTTTACAATTAACCTTCTTGAGGCCACGGCATGAGTGTTTTATTAGTCGTGCACTGCACCTATTCGACATGATACCCCCTTATTTTAGGTGTGTATCCTGGTAATGTCCTGCATAGGTTTCAAAGTGGAGTGCCCCCCATGATGACAAGTCGATCTCAATTTACTGGGTTCTTAAATTACCTATATTACAAAAATCTATTTGGGCAAGCACTATCGATAGCCACCTTTCTCCAATAAAGATCAATATTTTAATCAATTTTAAAGTCTCTATGATATCTTTTCTCTGTATTTCTTTGTTTATATTTCTATCGACTCTTGCTGGCTTATTGTTCTATTATTGCCACAGCAAGAACCTTTATTTAATCTTTTACTATTTTTTCAGCTCGTATCCTTCTCTGATTGAAGTCAATCGCTTCATTTTAAGGCCTGATATTCAACTGATTTTACTAGTATCGTTTTATATTTCTTATTTTATACACAACCAAAGTTTTATACTGACATATTTATAACCCCAAATAAACACTAACTTTAATTTCTCTGTGTCACCTTCCTTTACTTTTTCTTAGTAAATTTATCTCATCTCAGTAGTTACCCCATTTTGGAGTGTTATATGCATTCTTCTTAATTGGCACTTGCCTCAGGAATCCCTATCATATACTCTACTTGGAGTTTAATGCATATTCTTTGGTCACCTTGGGACCCAAAATCGCGGTATCTACCTCTTTAAACACAAATCCTGTTACCATATATTTACACTTAAACTATAGCCCCTTTCCTTTATTTGCCACTTTCAATGATCTACTTACATCTGTGGTTCAGCACGTGTCCCTCGGCCTCACTCTTTCCCAATCAACCAGTTCACCTTCAGTCCACGGGGCACTTGCAGGCACTGGACAGGTATTTCATCAAAGGGGCAACTGTCGACCACTTCTTTCCACATGTGTGTATTGAGTGCTGCTGTCCAGGTTGTTTCTCGTTGTGTAAGGGTGGAGGAGCCATTTGTAGAGGATGGTGATTCCACGTCCTCTGCTGGCTCTGTTGTGTGTGATCAGCAGGTAGCCTGGAGGGAAGGCCTTGTGCAGTGGAGGGTACGTCATCAGAGAACCAGGTTTTGGTGATGAAGAAGATGTCTGATTTGTTGTCTGAGATAAGGTCAAAGATGATGTGTTTGTTTTTGGTGATAGATCTGGCAGTGATGAGGATGCAAGAGAGATGGTATTGAGGGCAATAACCTGATGAGAGCATGGCAGGGCTTGTGGAAGGAGATGCTGCAGGTAGGGAGGGGTAAGCAGAGGGAGAGAGTGATGAAGGGGAGGATGGGATAGAGCAGAAGGGAAGAGCATGGATGCTAGGTGTATTGGGGCAGTCTGGGGGTGGAGTTACCTCTGGAGAGGAAGAGAGGATGGACAGGGTTGGGCAGGGGGTGAGGGTGGAGGGGTGTTGGAGAGTGGAAAAATATGGGGTTGCAGAAGTGAAGATGGGGTGGAGTGCAGTGGGGGGCTGCGGATAGGTTGTCTTATGTGTCTTTTCCAGAGGGGTGGTGCCAGTGGTGAGTGCCTGAGGGTGGGAGGGTCTGCTGATTGGGGAGCTTTGGCCAAGGGTGTATAGTTTGCACATTGTCCACTGAAAGTTGAGTGCTGGCAAAAGGCGTTCAGGCAGGGAGATGAGGTGGGAGGCATGAGGGTCTGGGGTAGATAGGGAGGGTAGGGCAGGGAGATGAGGTGGGAGGCATGAGGGTCTGGGGTAGATAGGGGAGGGTAGGGGGATGTTAGTGGTGTTAGTTGGGGAGAGGAAGGGGTTTGGACAGGGATGGGACAGTGCCAAAAGATGGAGGAGTGAGAATAAGGATCAAGGAGGAGGGGAGTGAGGGGGACTTGCAAGGGAGAAAGGGAGGGGTCGTGGAGGAGGCCAACTGAGATGTGCCATGGTGGTGGGGAGGGAGAGGATGGTTTCTGATAGCTCAGAGGGCCCTCTGTCCTTGAAATTGTTTGGCATGGTGAAGGAGTAGGTTTTCGGAGTGCAAAAGGGAGGGGAGGGAAATTGACCAATGTGATCTGGGATTTAGAGGTGCCCAGGCTCAGAAAAGTGGGAACAATCACAATTTGAACGGTCTGAGATGTCAGCACAATTGCAACGTGGACAATTTTGAAAGACACCTAGAATTAGGTGGTGCGTAGGGACTAGAGAGCCGAGGCAATCACAGTGTGAACAATTTTGGAACGCCCCTACATTCAAAAGGTGAGCAGGGCCTAAAATGCAGAGGCAAACACAATGTGAGCAAGTTATGCATGACACTTAGAGTAACAATGTGCAACGGACTTAAAAAGCAGAAATTTACTAAATATGACCATAGTTTGTTAAAGACTTCAGAATCTGAGGTGCATAGGGCAATCACAATGTGATCATTGCTTGACGATAACCCCTAGATTTAAAGATAAACAGGGCCTAGAACGCAGGCACAATCGAAAGCATGGTGTGAACAATTATTGGGAACCACCTTGGTTCAAAAGGTGAACAGTGCCTAAAATACAAGGACTTATGGCTAACCTATACAAACTGGGCCCCATGCAGAAAAGGCTAGCTTACACAATTAGGTTAAATGCAGAATACGGCTAAACTGAATAATTAGGGCCGATGTAATAAATGGCTAACCTGCCTAATTAGGCTAAATGCACAATGTCGAAAACCTGTATAATAAGTGGGCACCTGAAAAGGTGGGGCTCGGAATAATGTCTCCCTCAATAGAAATCTATAAAGAAAAAAAGCATATAGGAGACATGTTTAAACTCAGTGATTCTGGCTATTCCTCTCTCCTATTCAATCACGGAATGAAAGTCTGATACCACAGTTTGAACATGGGGATTTAACTTCTCTTTTTGTCCCGATGAAGGCCTAAGTAAAATTGAGGGGCGCTAGACTTAAAAGTAGACACCACATCATGTAGCTCCAAACACGCATTTGTCGACATTTTGCTGTTAACATTCACACAGTGCATGAGTGAAATAATGCAACACTGAGACAGAGTACACAAAGTTTACCTGTTTATTTCTTTTGTTTTTGCTGATGATACTTGTTTGTTTGTTTATTTGTTTGTTTGTTTGTTTAATTATTTTTAATGCGCTCCAAACCCAGAGGTAGCAGGGTGCAGCAGACAAGAATGTGCAAGGCTTACAAGGTTACAGATATGTCAGAGAGTGACCACATACATATGCAAGTAAAGGTTATTTACAGTCAACAGAAGGATAAGGGTAGATTGTAAGAGTTCAAATTATATACAGTTACATTGTGTACAGTTGAATACATATTCAAGAAATAATTTACAGACTGGATAATGTCAATAATTACAGTCAAGGAAAAATGATCAGCAGGTCTGAAATGTTCACATTATATACAACAGTGGTGCAAATGCAAAGATGATTAATCAGTAGCTAATGTCTACTAAGTGAGATACGCTATAGGAGAGAGACTCCCTAACACAGTCAGGTTGGGATGGGTGATAAGTCGTTTTCTAAATTGCAGGTAAGGTTGGTCTACTCTCAACTCATGAGGCAAGGAGTTCCAAAGTTTAGCAGTTTTTACAGGGATGCTGTTGCCAACAATCTTAGTGAACCTAAATCTTGGTGCCACCAGGCAGTTGGTGTTTCCAGTTGTAATAAGCCTACTAGAGGCTCTTCTCGTCAGTTTGTCTATTAGGTAGCTGGGTGCGGCATTGTTTAAGGCTTTGTGAGCTAGAGAGGCAATTATTAGCTGTATTGTATTATGTGTAGAGAGCCACTTATATTGAAGTGTGGTTGAGGAGATCTGGAGTATTTTGTTCATGCCTAATGCCGCTCTCAAAGCATTATTTTGTAGAATTTGTAATCTCTGAATGATTGCTTTGTTGGCACCACTGTAGAGGGTGTTGCAGTAATCTAATCTTGAGACAATTAATGCTCTAGCCAGGATAATACAACTTTCATTTGAGAGAAAAGGCTAACCAGCTCTGATGAGCTTACATGTGTAGGAGGTTGTAGAAGCTAGATATTTGACCTTTTTCACAAAGGACATGGTGGAATCAAGGTACAAGCCCAGTGTTTTTACCTCTTTGGATACCTTAATAATATTTCCATCTATGGTAAATGAGGAATATTTGGGACTTAGTTTGTCAATGATGGATTGAGTACCCAGAATTATGAGCTCTGTCTTGTCATCATTCAGGCATGGACCATGTGTGGCCATCCATGCCTGAATGATGAGGTATACCCTACTCACCATCCCCAAATCCTTGCAGTGGTCCCCAGAAAGCGGGAGGAGAATCTGTGTATCATCTGCATAGTAAGTGTAGGTGATACCCAGAAGATCCAGATCATCAAACAGAGGTTTGGTGAAGATGTTGTATAGAGTAGGGGAGACACATGAACCCTGGGGAACCCCACATAGGATCGGGGAGGGGTCTGTTGCTGCTGAAGGTGAGAATACTCTCTTCTACTAACCCCACTACAAATCATCTGTGTAGACAATTCCAGGAGAGTTGGCGAAAAAGAGACTGTCACTTGTTTTAAAATGTTTATTTTTTATTTTTTGTGTGATATTGAAACAATACATTGAGATATATTTTGTTGTATATGAGATTTGGGTTTGCCACTGTGAGGGAAGAATGACATAAATGGATAAAGTTTGTGAAGTATTAAATATGAGGTAGGAATAGCCAGAGTCAGAGTTTAAACATGTCTCCTATAGGCTTTCGTTCTTAATAGTTAGCCCAGATGCGATATATGGCCAACTTACAGAAGTAGGATAAATGCTGAGTATGGCTAGCCTGTATAATTAGGTCAGGTGCAAAATAAGGCTAACGTACAAAATTAGTCTAAAAGCAGAGGATAGCTAACTTGCACAATTAGGCTAAATGCAGAAGACGGCTTACTTGTAATATATGCAGATCACGGCTGAATTACACAATTTGGCTAAATGCAGAATATTCCTAACCTGTATAATCCGTCCAGATGCAAAATATGGCTAATTTACCACTAGTACAATCAGGCGAAATGCAATATTAGGCTACCTAGCACAATTTGGTAAAATGCAATATTAGGCCACCTAGCACAATTTGATAAAAATGCAATATTGGGCTAACTAGCACAATTAGGCAAGATGCAACATTAGGCTAACTTGTAAAATTGGGTGAAATGTAATATTAGGTAACAACTGGGTGGATATCTGATATCAAGCAATTAGAGTGTTGGGGTTTTACTAGAGTACAGTAATCGCTGTACTTCCCACCCATACCACACTTATCTGCTGCTGTAGGTTCTCTGCATCAGGTGTCTCAGGGGCACAAAGGCAAACATGGGGTAGGCTACTTAGTAGGGGGGCTGCCCTTTGCCTTGTGGCCCTTAGTCAATAGCTGACTAGGTAGGGGCTGCCCTGGGAGATTGTCTTAAAAGGGCCTCGTGGCCCAATCAGAGGTTGGTTACAGAAGGCTGTGGAAACAGGAAGCAGTCAAGGAGGGGAGCAGGGAAGGGGAGAAAAGGCACAGAAAGTGCTAAACCAACAAGTTCAATTTAAATTTTACCTAAATGAAAAGGGGTCGCAGGCACTAGATGGTACAAACTTACCCCAGAGCACATGAAGACACAATTGTGGTGGGCTAGTGCGAGGGGCATAGACCCACACTGTTGTTCCAGCTAGCCTCATGGCCAAATCAGAGGTGGGTGGGTGGGATGTCCGGTGGGAGGCTGGTGAAACAAGAAGCGGATAAGGAGGGGAGCAGGGAAGGGGAGAAAAGGGGCTGAAAGTGCTAAACAAATTAATTTAATTTAAACTAAACAAAAGGGATTCACAGGCAATAGATGGCACCTCAGATTACCCCAAAGCACACAAAGGCAAAGTGTCTGGGGTCTAGTGTGAGGGGCCTCATGTAACATGTAAAGAAAAGATTTTAATTGCATTAGGTAGTCCGAAAGGGTTCAATAACTGTCTGTATGTTTTCACTTGTGCTTGAAAAGGGAAGTCTACAGTCCAGAATGCACATATGTGTGAAAGTGATCCCTGTCAAAGTCAAAAGTCAATTTCCAGACACATATGGCCTGCCTTTGACCAAGAGCTGCTCAAATCACAGGTATATGTCTGCCTTTAATGACAGTTGCTGTGGTAAAAACTTGATCTGGGAGAAATATTTGGGAGGGTTGTGGATTGAAGTGTTGTCTCCTGGGTTGGGCCTAAAAGTATTGTAATAACATTCACCCACCCTTGTATAAATAATGAAATATATAAGGACATCTACATTGTGTTTAACATTAATGTATATATCAATTTGGAGCTGATGAAGGTTGGGTAAAAGAAAAATGCACCCTCCATGTAGATTTTTGAAGCAAACATTACAACTGTTCTTTGAACATACCACTGATTGTTATTGGCAGGCATTTGGTTTCTGCAAACGATTTATTTAAAAGTAATCTTGTATACTGGACGTACCCTAGCCAGTTAAAGGTAAAGCTTGCCGGGATCTGCTAGCATACACCCATTTATATGTTTGGTCAATGCAACCTACCTGTTAAAAAAATCTTTAATGGCAGTCCGACATTAAAATCTGTGTCGTATTTTAAATGTTAGGGTTCCTGCAGTAAAAGCTCGATCTGGCAGAAATTGGGGTGAAGGGGCGTTGTGGAGTGTTTCTTGGGTTTGGTCTAATTTTTCCAATTAATGTATATAACAATTTGTTTGAAGCTAATACATGCTGAATAAAATAATTATCCATAATCCTTCAGAATTTTAGGAAGAAAGATTACACTTATTATGTGAACATATTAATGATTGTAAATGGCAGAGATTTGATGACATGATTAGGAATCAGTGGGAGATTTTAATGGGTCTGGACCTAGAGTTGGACAGAAATTGATCTATTATAGTGAGTTTTTTCCGAGATATACTTTCCCTACAAACACAAGATAAAGAATGCAACCTCCTGCATCATCTCAAACTGAATTATGTTTTAAAATATGCTAGGGGATGCCCCTGCAAGCTTTACATTCAAGAGGATAGGTTCAGTCCACTGTAATAGTTTATTATTTTTATAGAAAGTCGAAAATGACCTGGATACCTTGCCTTAGTAAATATATGAAAAAATGTGTTTTCCACACAGGTTTGTGTTTTGTTGGAAAGTGCTGCTTTGTAGCAGTTTGTTTATTTACTTGGGTTGTACCCAAACATGGTGAGGGTGGGATTCTTGCTCAAGGCTATGTTTGATCAGTTCGGCACACCTATGGGGTCCGGTTTCCTGTGAAACCGAACTCGGACAGACAACAACGGACACACAGGGCTCAAAAGGAGCCACTGTATATACAGGACCAAGAATACAAAACAGAACCCCATAGGGGTCGCCGGACCGATGGAACATAGCCTTGAGAAAGACCTTCGGGTCGAAACACGTATCGGCTGACAACATTGGACAGCAAAAATCCCACCCTCACCATGTTTGGGTATAACCCAAGTAAATAAACAAACCTGCTACAGAGCAGCACATTCCAAAAAAACACAAACCTGTGTGGAAAATACATTTTTTCATATATTTACTAAGGCAAGGTATCCAGGTAATTTTCGACTTTCTACCAAACAAAGGAGGCATGGGGTACACCTCAGCCACAACCTGTGACCTTGCTGCAGCAACAGAAACTAAGGAATCTCATTATCAGAACTCAGCAAGGTTGGTTCCATCTAGAGCCCACCCAACCCCCTCCCCCCGTTTTCTTCTTTTTATACATAGGTTAATATTGAAAAAATACAACATATGTGAACATTGCACAGAGGACATATACCTATATCAATTATGGCCACAAAATCTACAACCAATGTCCTCAAAGAGATGTGACGCTGTTGATATTGCCAAACACAAAAGACTGGTTTGGGAGAACATCCTGTGAGAGAAAGTTTGGAGAAAGCAGGCCTCGTTAGGGCAAAGGGTAACTTGACCTGCTTCGAATTGGATCACACAAAACAAGTTTAGGCCTTAACAGCAAAAGCAGCAAGCATGGCAACATGTATTCCAAAATGTTACAGGACAGGGTATGCTCCTTCTCATAGCTGGCATCCTAAAGAGAGTATGGCCACAAAACCAAAATGTTAAGGTACATTAAAATGAAGATAATGAACATGGCGAGTATTAAAGAGGATCCCTTTGTATTTTATCAACCCATAATTAAGGAATGTGCTGTGTCTCAGTATCAACTATGGAGTGAGACTGACATATCAACTTAATGTAAAAAAGATGCTCATATATTTTAGCCCATAGTTAACCCAGCACAGGTATTTAAATACAAGTAATATAATAGCACACTCTATACATCAGCGGAAAGGATTATATTTTTTAGTAACCTCTATAATCCTAATGATGAGCCCAAACCTCTAATGCAATCATGGTATACAGAGATGCCCCTTATTATATTTGCTCAGATATGTCTTTGGCGTTAATATGTAACAATCACAGTATCCAGGCAGCAAGGACAGCCCGGACCCTGGAATGGGACCCTATGGATATTATAAAGAAGATCAGTTTTCATGGGCCCAAATGTTAGGTAATGTATTTAGGGGAATTGTCCTCACTCAGAATTGCCACACTCATGGGCAAATGGCATGACTGTGTCTATTTATAAAAATGATATAGAGATGAACCCGTTTAAATGTTCATTAGTTTGATAGATGCATCGATTAAAGTCATGAGAGATAATGTGTAATAAATTGAGGAGCGACGTGGGAACCAAGTACCATCAGAACTACATTAAGGAATTTTAAGAACAATGGGAATGGTCGACCAATCTTTAAATCACTAATTGTCTGTGAAAATGATGCTAGAAGTGATTAAGTGTACTTGGGCCTTATGCACATGTACATGGCTTTTGATACCATGGACAGCCCCATGTTGTGGAAAACATTGAACTCCACAGGGATCAAGGTTGAGCTTCATAGGTTTATTATGTAGCTACATTTTAACAAGGAAGTCAAGTGTCAGATATGGCAGTGAGGGAATTCTGTCTGACACGTTTAGTGTTTGATAAGTGAGGAATGGATGCACTGTGGACCTCATACACTTTTACTCATATATTGATTGAGGCAAACATCTTTTTAGAAGCACATTGGATGGGTCAGGTGTCTCAAGCTGCTGCATTACCTCAACATTGCTGTTTTATTTTCCTAAACGGAAAGTGGGGCTCCAGACCTTAATCTACAGTTATTCAACATGCATTGCCAGATAGTAATTGAATATCATGTCAGGAATAATGTGGTGTGGATACCTTACACCAATCAAGCTACTGTGTGATTAGCAGGAGGGAAGGAAGAGGTAAAGAGGAAGGTCTTGGGGCTCTTACAGAATTTAATAAGGTTCTGGTCAAGACAAAGAGGGTAGGGGAGGCTGTTCCAAAGAAGGGAGTAAGCTGAGCAAAGCGATCGACCAGCTGCCCTCTGTTTAGCAAACTGCTTTACACACAAGGAATTGGTGCCAGAGGAGCTCGGAGGTCTAGAGGGGAAATATTTAGCAAGTAAGAGTTGCAGATAGTGTGGTCCGTGGCACCTTACAGCCTTGTGGATGATACAGAGGGATTTGTAGGGCAGGAGAGATCTGGTCCCTGGGCTTGAGGCCATGGATAAGTCTTGCTGCCCTATTCTGGATTAGCTGGAGGGGTCGCAGAGTGGATGAAGGTAGATTCAGGAGGAGGCTATTGCAAAAGTCAAGCATAGAGAGAACCAGAGCCAGTGTAACATTGAGCCTCTTGGGGAAGGTGGGAAACTGTAGAATTCCTTTCAGAAGGAAGAGCGGAAAGTGGGACTTCTTGGCAATGTCATGAGTGTGAGGGAGGAAGGAAAGAGAGGAGTCGAATATGACTCTGAGGTGTCGTGCTTCAGAAGAGGGAGAAGGGGGAGAGCCCATGGAAGAAGGCCAGAGTGAAGGGAAGAAGTAAGTTGCAGGGGTCACAATAGGAAGGATCTCTGTTTTGCTGGCATTGAGGCAGAGATCATTGGAAGTGCACCAGGACTCTTTCGCACTCTCTATTCTCTCCTCTGGCCCGACTCACTCTGCAGGGCACACTCTGGAAGTTCTGATCTCCTCACACCTTCCCCTTTCTATCCCTCTCACCACTCCTCTCTCCCGGAGTGATAATTTTATCTCCTTTCCTCCCAGCTCACACTCTCTACCCCTCAGGCCAAGCCAACTCCAGCACTGCCACCCACCTTTGCGGTCAACTGACCCATGAAGCGCATGTCAGTTGAGGCTTTCGCTGCCTCTTTTTCATCCCCTCCTCCCTCTTTGACTGACTCAAACTCTGACACAGCCCTTTCCATGCTCCACTCTGCTATATCTTATACTCTTGATGCTCTTGCCCCTGTCATGAGGATACGCCTGAAGCCCAAAGCCAAGTGCAACTCCTGGTACGACTCAGACCTCCTCACCCTCAAACACAAGTGCAGGGTGGCTGAGAGGAAATGGCGTGCTTCTGGTACATCCTCTGACAAACTAGACTGCTGCCTGCTCCAAAGGCAATACCGGCTCTCTGGCCTCACCAAGAAGAGAGCTCACATCCAAGCCTGCATCGCTGCGGCATCTAACAACTCGGCTGAACTCTTTAAAATCTGCAGGGAACTCGCCAATCCTGCTGCAGTCTCTACCTCTCCTGTCCCCTCCCAGGCCCTTTGCCCGGTGCTGGCCTCTCATTTCATCTCTAAAACTCAGGACATCCTGCCCTGTCTCTCCTCCTCTCCCCTTCCTCCCTCTACTCCCTGCTCTTACTCTGGCCCTTCTTAGGCCACCTCTCCTCCCTCCTTCTCTTCCTTTCCCCTGTTCTCCCCGGATGAGTTTTCTAGACAAGTCTGATCTATGAAAGTCTCATCAAAACAGGTTCATCCCTGTTACTCCAAAACCATCAAGGACCACATTGACTCTCTGGCTCCTGCTCTGGCCGACTTCTGCAACCACTCCTTCACCACTGAAGTCTTCCCTTCCCCCCTGAAGTATTCCCTTGTGCACCCTCTACTTAAGAAACCATCTGCTGACCCGTCCTGCCCAGCTAACAATGACCCAATCTCCATCACACCTTTCCTGGGCAAACTCTTGGAAAAGCTGGCCATCTCCCAGCTTAATCTCCAAACTGAATCTGTTGGTTGTCTCCATGATCATCCGTCTGGCTTCAGAGCGGCCAGAAGCATGGAAACTGCTCTCCTGAACATCCGTAAAGACCTGCTCTCCAACCTTGATTCCAACCCCCCCTGTGTCCTCATCTTACTTGATCTCTCCTCTGCCTTTGACATGGTCAACCATGCCATCCTGCTCAACTGTCTCTGTGATAACTGGGTAACACCAGTCAGGTTCTGGTGTGGCTGATTTCTTTCCTCAATGATCGACCCTCCCAGGTTAAACTTGGGTCCTTCCTCTCCTGTAGTTTTCCCCAGGGGTCTAACCTCTTTCCTTGGCTGGTCCAACCAATATGTGGCACTTCTTGCCCACCACATTGCTGTGCTCTGCCCCAACTTCCAGTGCTATACGGATGACACCCAGCTGATTTTCATGCTACCCTTAGCCACCTCTTCTCCCTCTCTCATCTCAGACTGTCTGTCCATCATCCAGGAGTGGTGTACCACCAATGACATTTGGCTTAATGTCAGTAAAACCGAGATTCTCCTCATCAGCACACCCAATCCCTCCTTTCTTGTCACTCTCTTGCTGGCCTCTCTTGGGCCTCTTCCTGCTCCCACCTGTGAGGCTAAAAACCTCAGGGTGATCTTCGACTCCACACTCTCCTTCTCTCCTCACATCTCTGACATTTCTAAGAAGTCACACACCAGCTGCACCTCCTCAGAGGTATTCTTCCTTTCCTCTCCTTCCCACAGAAGCTCACTGTCTCCAGAGCTCTGGTTCTCTCTAGGCTGGACTATTGCAACAGCCTCTGTCTAAATCTGCCTGCTTCTACTCTCCGCCAACTGCAACTCATCCAGAACAGGACTGCGAGACTTGTCCTTGGCCTCAAGCCAAGGGATCGTATCTCTCCAGGACTGAAATCTCTGCACTGGCTCCCAGTGGCTGCGAGGATAAAGTTCAAAACCCTCTGCATTGTCCACAAGGCCTTCTGGGATCTGGGGTCTCCATACCTTCAACTCTCTCTTCCTAAATATTTTCCTTCTCGAGCTCTTCGCTCATCCGCCTCCAACTCCCTCATAGTCAGTCGCTTCTCCAAGCAACGAGTTGGCGGTAGATCTCTTTCTTCGGCTGGGGCCTCCCTCTGGAACAGCCTCCCTCCCGCCTTGAAACTTGGGGAGAATCATCTCCGGTTCCGGAAGCACCTCAAAACCTTTATCTTTTTTTCTGCCTTTTCTCCTCCTCTCCCCTGCTGACTTCCTGGCTGAAACTGAATCAGCACTGGTTACCTGGCCACCCTCTGTTCTCGGGCCCAGGACCCCTCCCCCGCCAGTCGCACACCTGCACTGCCTTCCTGGCAACCCCCACAACTGGGACTGTTTTCTGTATCCCTACAGTCCTAATACCAGCACTTACTCCTGATTTCTGCACTTACCCTTGCCACCAGCTGGCTGTACTTTACTTACTTATTTATTCTACTATCCCATGTACTGCACTGTCCCTTCCCCCTTCCCTTGCACTTGCGCGATCTGAATGACACCTGGCTTAGTAGGATCGTTGAAACACTTGTGTATAGGCATGTTATAAATGCCATATCACATCATATAATTTGCACAATGGCAAGTTTGACACGTCTTCTACAAGCATTACGGCCTAAACGGACGTTATTTTGGAATACTGCATATGCAGGCGTGGGACGAAATTACATATTTTTTCTTTAGTCCATTGTATGTTAAAGGATGTGGGCAGTTTTTGATACCTGTCAATAGGATTTATACAATGCTAACTTGTACGATTGATTTTCTTTACATGTTAGTCTCAGAGGACCCTTGTCTCACTCATGCATTTCTAAGATTTCTTTATGCCATCACAAGGGACTGGCTAAGGAGTCCAAATACATTTTCTAATCGTTTTAAAATGTGAAATATTTTTTGTAAATGACTGGAGTTACCTCTGGCACCCGTAGAGCAGATGGCACAAAAGAGTTAGTGTACATTATTTTAAATGATTGCTCATATTATGTTATTTCATGGTTTTGTAGGAAGGAAGGAAGGAAGGAAGGTCAATAAACTTGGGGAAGAATGACAAAATAAATTAAATAAGACAGGTCAGAGACAATTATAAGGGGTTGATTTTTAACAAACAAAGATACTTTAGCTCTTGGGAAGAGCTGAAATTAGTAGGCAGTCCAGACATATCTCGGAGTTAGTAAATTGATGATTAATCAATTAAAAACCATTACCAAACATGTTAAAACATGTGATCTCTAGAGCATACATTTTGAAGAGGTGTTTTAATCTCTGCCTGAAAAAAGACATAGTGGGCCTCATTACAAGGCGGGCGGTAAGGGTTAACGGCGCCGGTAAAGGTGCCGGAGCCGTTTACCCCTTACCGCTGCATTAAGAGGTCCGCTCGTGGGACCCGCTCAGGACGCCTGGTTTTACCAGACGCCCTTTGGGGTCCCGCGAGCGGCCCAGCATGCTAACAACGGGCCTGTCATTAACGGGACCGTTGTTAGCATGCTCCCCATTCCCATTGAGCCCTATGGGGCCTCAAATGGGAATGGTGATGGACCGGGTCCGGGTTCCCTGAATGCGGAAATACTGGGCCCTCCAAGGTCGGAACGGCCCGGTATTTCCCCATTCAGGGAACCCGGACCCAGGTTTGGGGGTAGCCATGCCCTTATTAAGGGCGTGGCTACTTCCAAACTCGTAATGAGGCCCAATGATCATACTTGAGGATGAGCGAAGAGGGGAGTACTGTATGTTTAAACCCATACATTTGCGAGTTCAGCAAGCACTGCAATCGTAAAAAATACAAATTTGGCAGGACCAAATTTTGTATACTCTTACGAGATTATCAGGGCTTCTATATTAATCTCAAATGCATATGCCATGACAAGAACCAGTTGCTAGCCTAAATCATGGAAGGCAAACATGACTCACCTGATATGTAAGAAAGGAAATACACAACCAAGTATGTTTCAACCAATCCCATTGATTGATAGAAACCCCAGTATGCTGCAGAATGTTCTTTTCTGAAACAATATCCACATATAAGTGAATGCATAAGACATCTTGGGGATGATCACAGTGGGCCTCATTACAACTCTTGCAGTAGCCGTGCGCTTATTGAGGGCACGGCTGCCGCCGGAGTTGCATTTTTTCTGGCACCCGTGAATGGGCAAGAACCGGGTCATGTGAAGCTCGACGGACCCGGTAATTGCCCATTTTCGGGTGCCAGAATCAAGGGCGTCCTAATCCTCATTCTGCCCGATAGGGCTCAATGGGGATGGGGACGTCGGATGCACCGGCACATTCAGAGTTGTGCCAGTGCATCCGACGTGCTCTGCTCGCGGGTATCGTTACACCTGCCAGGAAAAACCTGGCGGGTGAAACGGCACCCGCGAGCAGAGCGCGTAGTATGGCAGTCCGGGAACTACGGTACCGGCATGGTTACCGGTACCGTAGTTCCCAGACCGCCAGGGTCGTAATGAGGCCTAGTGTGTTTTCCAATGGGGTTGTGTCATTATAAAATGCTTCTGTGAAGCAAGCCCTTTGTGAGTAGCTCATAAGGTTTAGAATTAGGTCAGGGTTTGGAACAGTAAATAAAGTGTTCCAATATTCATTATTAATAGTAAATGATGTCTAGATTAAGAAGGAACAATATGCATCTCCTTTATCAGCACATTTTTAGAGGCACTAACGGAGCAATGGTTGGCGAAGGGATGGATAATTCCATTATATACTTCATGAACGTATTCTGTAAAGAAAATGAAGCATGACGTGTAGGCAGGAAAGCAACAGGAATAAGTGTTTGACTCCCACCAGAAGCATAACTAGTGAATGTGCTTCAAATGTATGGAACATGCAAGCTAGTGGTTCTCCTATTAGCAAATGTTCAAATAAATTGGTCCAAAGGCTTATATCCTGTGGTATTTACAATTGTGGTGGCTAAGAGAATGAAATTTGAAAAAATAGCTTAGTTGATAAGCAATAGAAATGAATTGATCTCAATGAAAACGTTGGAGAACTGCTGTATTTTAGAGTGTTGTATATGATTTTTGCTTGGTTGGATTTAGAAATAATGTGTGATTTTTTATAGTATGGGAGTAATTTAGATAATAGGGAAACATGCTTACATGTATTATGTAAAAATATCTTTGTTGAGACGGTACTGCTAGACCTATGATCACAACTGTGAACAGTGACCACCAGTCAAAATGCAAAATTTAAATAACATAATAACATAAACACATGTGAAGTACAAGCTATACCTTACAATTTATACGGAAATTGTAAAATTATGAATATTTGATGGAAAAGGATGAGGGATTTACTGCATTTGAGACCAAAAGTAGCACTTTGTTGTCAATGCAACATAGGCTATTGTTACTGTATAAATTCACATTGCAGATACCTACCATGGGAATGAGAGTGACCCTGGGGGATGGGGACAACCTAAAGATAGGCCTGGAGGCTGTAATTGGAGGATCCCCAAGGCTATTTTCACCCTTACCAAATCTTCTTGCCTCACAAGGTCAGAAACATATTCTATGCGAGCAGCAAAAAACAGAAGTGAAAGGGGATACCAGGCGTATCTCGGTTCTATGATCTGACACGGACAACACCGTTATATTTAATTCAAAATAGAAGATCATAGAATGAGTGATTCTGTGAGGAGCGCCCTTACTCAAAGTGCACGTCCATAAAACCATTATCTCATTTACAACTGTGAACAGAGAAAGAGAAAAACACAATATCCATTTAAAACAAGTGAGTGGGATGAAAACATTCAATTCAAATCACTGGACACATTGAAATAGTTGACATTTTATTCAAACATAGAAAAACACCACTCTAAAATGACACAATTATTGTAAAAATCATCAGCGGTGCTGCACTTAATACAATTCAAAAGCAGTTAGAAAAATCAATAACGTAACGGGTAAGGCCTAGCATCATTATAATATCCCAAAACTAACCTACAGTGGACATACCTCATTCATACTCAGTCAGACAACACAACATCACAACCCAATTCATTCAATTCTGACATTTACATTTCAAATATAAAACAATATACTAAAATGCAATCTGTGTTCTTTATAAATATGAACCTACAGATCTTCACAGATAAGCAACCAATCAGTATAAAATGTAAACCTGCTAGCGCAATATACTGTAATTTAACAATGCTGACATTAACAGCATCAAGTTCCCCGGCCCAACATGTTTCTTTCTGTACTCATTTCACTGTGCAGAAATTCTTCAGGGGCAGGTGGGTCCAATATGTTCAAGGGAATATGTAAGACGGTGTGGACATGTAGACAACCACAGGAGAGGGCTCACCTGCAAATACAAACACAGAAACACACTCAATCAGACTCATTGCAACAGTATACCAATTGAGATCTGCTGCCACTGCCCCATTAATGAGCAGAGCGCAAGAAGAAGGGCAATCATTTCCCAACTACCTCCTTTCCCACCAGAGGGGTCACATGTACCGAACCAGTCCCGTTCCACAGAGACCATATAAATTGGATGAATCCTATCAAAACACCATCACCAAGAACACAGCGTGCCACATCGGGACATTCGAGATCGAGGTTATTAAGTCATAGTGTCCTAAACTTGACATGCAAGCCCGAAGAGAAAACACCCTCAATGTGGGTGACATTAATATGGTCATACACGGGCTCGAGATGACGATCACCCCGTAGTCCTATATAATACTAGAGAAACTCCCACACTCCTGGAAATTCCAATTCAGTGCAGATGTAATAGTACACCACCACGTGTACCAACAGAGCAGGCCATAGAAGACACTCAAGTCCCATATGCTTACCACCCGAAACCGAGTGAGACCTGATGTATACATCAACAGTAAAGGCACGCACGGCTTAACAAAGCTTCCGGTTCAAATGGCACATCTCTTCTTGGTGAGGGTAAGTAACACTTAACCCATTCCATGCGCGGGTGAAGTGATCTCTGACCACCCCCGAACAGAGCGGGGCCCGCGTAATCAAACTGGAGAAATCAAGTAGACCAACAGCAAAGCGGGGAAAAAATAGAAAAGATAGAAGGAAACAAAAGGTCGTCATCACGTTCACTCTAAGCGCGAAATTCACCCCTACATTCAACACACCACCGGGTGCTGTAACCACAATGTGAGTAAACAGAAGACTGACCTGTTCCAACACTGCACGCCCACTTGCGGCAGAGCAGTCGAGACTTAGTTAGATATTTATACATCTCTGCGAAGAGCCGGAGTATCACAATCACTGTGTCCAAGCGCTCTCATAAGAGATTCACTATCTGTATTATAAACATACAAAAACAGACAGCGAGTCACTCCTCAAACACATTATGTGTATGTCATGTAAGCATCTATAATCAATCATGGCAACTACCAAAATCCCGACACACCGGTAAATAATGTTAAGTAATTCCTAACAGCTTTATCCATTACCGTGCAACTGACTGTGGTCAATACGACAGGGTCAGTATGACAGAGGCAGTTCTCTACATAGCCAACCAGTGGGACAAACTTACCGCCATCTTCGCTGTTTAGCGTTCCTCACCAGCGGCAAACATTCTATCAGCCGCTGCATAGGTGTAGGATCCCCGGATATATGGAGCACGTGATCTCAAATCCAGACACATGATCACCACATCGCGTGTACGTCAACGTGGGGAGATCAACTTCTGGGGTTAGGGCGTGCCGTTTTCACACAGATAGGTAAGGCTGGACAGACATAATCGCCCACTCATATAACAGTCTCACAAATTACCAAGCCGACAATAATCAATGTCAGACAACCTCAGTTGTTTCCTGTGAACAAATACAGCAGATGTCATAAAAATGCCAGAATATTCATCACTGCCCTGAGATAATTTGCTACTGGGCAGGATCCTGGAGGTTAAATATTCCAATTCATAGATTCATTCAGACCCAGCCAAAAAGATGATTTTCATCTCCTCCCATGAGAGGGTCTGTTTGTCTACTTGGTTGTTCTGGGTCACTGGAATCTTTTTTAACACAGTCCACCTAGGATCGTTACAACCATGGTCCCGCCTAATGAAGTGACCCACCATAGGAGCCGTGAGATTCCAGGTTCTGATGCAACTCCTGTGCTCATTAATACAGACTTATAATTTGGGACACCAGCACCATATTGCATATATTACATTGCTGGAGTTGCAATTAGAGAACATCTTCTGTTGCCAAGGTCTCTGTAACCCAATATCAACCTCAGTGGTACGGCTAGTAAACTGGCAACAGACACATGCCCCACAGGGTGCATGTCCTCTAAGTTTCGGCATCCCCCATAGTTGGGTGATGGTATTCTGGGCATTACCTCTATTACTGATGCCATTCCTGCTCACCAGTTCTTTCTCATTGTGTCCACGTTTAAAGGCACAACGAGGGGCTTCAACAGGTATTTTCACCTGAGCTAGAATGTGCCAGTGTTTTTTCACAATCTTCACCACTTGGTTTGATAAGTGATTAAAGGTACTGACAAACACAAGTGAGTGAATCCTGCTGGGGATAGGTTTAGGCCTGTATTCCAACAGGGCTTCACGGTGGTTATTGGATGCCCTCTTCATAGATCTTCTTACAATTTTCTTAGGGTAGCCCCTTTGAATCAGGTTCTGACTCAATGTTGACGCCTCAGACAGGAACACCTCTCTGTTGCTACTGTTCCGCTTCAGCCACAAAAATTGGCCGAATGGTAAATTGTCTCTCAGAGCTTTCGGATGGAAACTATCATACCTGAGTAACAAATTCCGGCCAGTTGCCTTATGAAACGGTTTTAACTCAAGTCGGTTGGTAGACAGATTCACAATGATTGTGAGATCTCACAAATCGATCTGTTCCCTGTGGTGATTCATTGTGAATTTAAGAAAAGGATTAATCCCATTCAGCCATTGAAAGAAAGCCAATAGGGTCAGTTCATCGCCATGCCACACAAGTAGCACGTCATCAATCTAACTTTTCCACACCATGATATGTTGTTTAAAGATGTTATTGTCATTGTAAATGCTCATATGCTCAAAGAAGTGGACATATAAATTAGCCAAAGAAGGAGCCACGGCTGACCCCATTGCCGTCCCATGGATCTGTTGGTAAAACTGTCCATCAAACTGGAAATAATTCTCAGTGAGGGACAGCATAATACACCAAAGAATAAATGAATTAGGTGTCATCCCAGGGACGCGTTTAGTGAGTAGAAATTCCTCAATAACATCCAGAGTAGCAGTTTGTGGGATCTTAGTATAAAATGAAACAATGTCCATATTAACTAAGATATCCTCACATGGATTGAAAGGAAAGTACTCAATCAGATTGATCACTGCCATTGAATCTTGGACGTAAGAGGACATTTTGCTTACAAACCCTTTTAGGAAGGAGTTGGCAAATTTGGCTAATGGTTCCAACACTGAGATGGTACCCGACACTATCGGCCTCCCAGGAGGATTGATTAGTGTCTTGTGGACTTTAGGCAAAATGTAGAACAGGAGGACACTGGCGTCCTGTTTGACCAAATATTCGGCTTCCTTCCGAGTTATCCACTGTCTATCTTTGGCCTTCTCAACTTTGTGGGATATCAAGCTCCTCAAACGTGCCGTGGGATCTTGTTCCACATGTTTGTAAAATGTTGTGTCTATGGGAGCATTGCCTTCGCACCATGGGAATAGAAAGAAGGATGATGGTCTGTCAATTCCACCTCACCGTCATTGACTCTAACTCCAACCATCCTCGTCAACTACAGGGCACCCTAAACTCATTCCTCAGTCTTCCTAAGCTCCTAAGTCTATGACTAGCAACGTCCCTCTCACAGCTAATGACCTAGCTGAATACTTCACTGCAAAAACTATCAAAATTAGAGACTCTCTCCAGACTTTCCTCACACTCCCTCCTCCTAAATTGTACACCCTGCCTACTATACCATCATTCTCTGCCTCCATTGCCCCTATTTGCCAACCAAATACTGATTAAGTGCTATCTCTATTGAAGAAGGCTAACCTCTCTTATGCCCCATCAGACCCACTTGATCCGCAGCTAGACAAGCCTATTGCCTTAATAGTGGCCTCTGACTTTGCTGAACTCTTCAACCTGTTCTTCGACTCCACTTGCTTTCCCTCTGTTTTTAAAACAGCCACAGTCATCGCTCTCATAAAAAAAGCAATGGACTGACCTGGACCTACCGGCTAACCTTCGCCCTGTGTTGCTCCTTCTGCGCTACTCTAAAGTACTCTAAGGGGTTGTGTTCAATCATCTTACCCATTTCTTAGACATCAAGAACCTTTGAGACCCCCTACAAGCAGGTTTCCACTCCTGACACTGCACGGAAACTTCTTGCATGAATGTGTCCAACTTCATTACCTCTGCTAAGCACTCCAAACTATTTCTCTATCCTAATTCTCCTTGATGTGTCTGCTGCCTTTGACACTGTCGATTGCTCTGATCTCCTCAATACTCTCCTTCTTCTTGGGATTCCCAATCAAGCCCTTGCCTGGATTGAATCCTACCTTGCACCATGCCAATTCTCTTTCGCCTGTAGCAACAACACCTCTCAACTCATTCCTCTAACTGTTGGTGTTCCACAAGGCTCTGTCTTGGGTCCACTCCTCTTTACACTCTATACTTCTGCTTTTGAGGCACTAATCTCTGCTTTTGGGTTCTTGTACCAACTCTTCACGGTCCACATGCAAATCTTCTTCTATGTTCCTGAACTCTGTTCTGATCTCTCTATCAATATTTCCAACTGTCACTCTGCCATTAAACATTGGATGGCTTTCCACTCTCTGAAGTTAATCTCTAACAAAAACAGAGGTAGTACTCTTCTTCCCTGCCAAAAGCTCTCACTCATCGTTTCCTCTGCCTATCCCGTTCAGACCTGACATTCTCTCCTACTCTTCTTCAGCTAGAAACTTCAGCGTCATCTAAGACCATTCTCACACCTTCTCTACTTTCATCTCCAAAACTGGAACAGCAGCTCGCCTCAACCTCCTAAATATTAGGAAAATCAAACACATCCTTCCTTTCAACACTGCCAAGCTTCTCTTAACCACTTGTGTCTTCTCTCAACTGGACTACTGTGCCAGCATCCTCTTTGGTATCCCCAACTATGATTTCAGTCCTCTCAACAAGATCATTAACTTCACTATCAGGACTCTCTTTGAGCTCCCTCCCTTCACTCCTACTTCCTCGTAACGTCACCAGGCTGGATGGCTGATGACACAAAACAGGGCCAGATTTGAATGCCGTCTCCTGTTCACAAATCTGACCATGGTAAGGCACCAATCTGTGTCTATCCTCCTCCATGCAAGTCTATAAGCCTTCTTGTAATTTCTGATCTGCCTCCTCCACTACCCTTGTGGCTCCTCGCCCTCGCTGTGCTTCCTCTTGCTTCTGCTCTATCTCTCTTCTTGCTCAATTTGCATGGAATTCTCTTCCCCCGGACATCTGAGAAACAGCCCACATGGATTTGTTCAAAACCAAACTAAAAGCCTACCTCCTCACCTCTGAGTTACCCTCTTAACCTACTTCTCATCTGCCTGCTAGATTACATTTTTCGCTTGCCTGTAACCTGCCTCTGTCTCTCACTTCCTCTGCTTCTATTCTAGCACTTCACCCATCATGGCCATGTCCCAAGCACAGCTGGCCGAATCGCCTACCTGAACTTAAAGTTGTCCAGTGTTGGTTGGCCTTAATCTATGTATGTCCACTTACGTGTTGTCCCCGGTGACTGTTCCATTTACTCCCCTCCACAACCTGGTCAGAATGTCACTCAAACTCACCCCATTGTAATAAGCTCACAGCTTTCAGTAAAATCTGATTTCTTATCCATTTTATGTTCTTTTGTGAACAAAAAAGCATTGTTCGTCCTGTGAATAAATAAACAAATAAGCAATACAGACCCAGTCTGTTCCAAGGGTGCAATCCAAAAGTCACGCAGCATGCCGTTCTCTTGTTATTCATTGTCAGCACTACACAGCTCGTGGATAATTTGAGACAATTAATGAGGGCTGGGTCATCTTTTCGTGCCCTACAGTGCTATGCCCTCAATTCCTTTTGCAACTCTCCTGGGACAATACAGCTACGACAGAACAAACACACCCTCTTTAGGTGGGACTGGAACTGGGAATCAGGGACTCAAGTAGTGCATACCCTCACCCCAGCTCCCTGAAACCATCCACACACTCTCAATGAATTGAGTTAACAGCTCTGTCAGCAAGAGCACAACTACTTGGGCCAAATTCTGGATTAGGGCCTGTATGGATACATTAACACTTCCTCATGACTTAAGCATGGCAGTGGGGGGTTAAGTCGCCTGCTCATGCTGGACGAAATGTAATTTGATATTGTTATCCCTGAGTAGGAGAATATTTCTCACCAGTTGGGAAAAAAAAGGGAAAAACCACTACACCTTATAACATACGTACAGAGGCATGACTAAGCTATTCACAGAGACTGGATAGAATTATGCTAGTAGTACACCAAATGGGGGCTTTATTGAAGGATCAGGCTCATCAGTTGTACACAGTTCTTATGCAGGCTGCTGTTAAGAGCAGTGCAGTTAGGGCTAATTGCCAGGGAGCAGAGAAATAAGAAAAGGAACCTTTTATGCTGTGAAGAGACTCCCTTATCCTCAGTGTGTTGTGCGAAATTGAAGGTGTTGACCCTCACTTTGACCTCATGTGTTCTATTGCTGATTTGGTAAAATAGACCTTTATGTGTGTACATTATCCAATATAAATATTGATCCTTAAGTGAAGGAATGAAATACTAAATGACATTTTGAATGTGATATATGTAATGTAAGTTCTATAGAAAATGAACTAAGTATGCGAAGAAGAAGAAGAAGAAGAAGAAGAAGAAGAAGAAGAAGAAGAAGAAGAAGAAGAAGAAGAAGAAGAAGAAGAAGAAGAAGAAGAAGAAGGAGGAGGAGAAGGAGAAGAAGAAGAAAAAGAAGAAGAAGAAGAAGAAGGAGGAGGAGAAGGAGAAGAAGAAGAAAAAGAAGAAGAAGAAGAAGAAGGAGGAGGAGAAGGAGAAGAAGGAGAATAATGGTGATTAAAAAATAACCCTTCAACATAATCCTGTATTCATTGAATAAGCTTGTCAAGGGGAACTTACATCAAGATATGAGGCACAAATAACCATGCAAAATGTTTTTGCTGCAACAGTACTTTAGCAAAACAAAAGTACATCACTAATGTATATTTGTAGTAAATTAGATATTGAACAAAAATAAGGTTTCAAAACATTCGTAATTAATATAGATCATGAATTCTTACAGAAACTCAAAATGTGTGACTGTGCAGATTTTAAAACAAAACTCCTCAAGATTGTAGAGGCAAACCCTACTTCAAAGTAATATCAGTAGTCAGATAAGACACATTTAATGAGCCAGAATGTTGTGTGTAAGTGTATAAAGAGGCCTGTCTGCATATGACAAAGCTGGCATCACAGTACATTGGTTATTTATGACAATTGTGAAGCTTAACAAAAAGGAAACTAAACAGACCTTCCTGCATAGGCAGTTCAAGATGTCTATAAAGATTTAATGACATGCAGGTACTCCCAATAGCAAAGGTAAGTATGTCTCCAACATCATTCTTGGTTTCGTATTGTTAAGACTACAAGACATTTTTAAAAGTTATTAAGACTATTTGTCTTATTTGTATGTTAATCTTGTAGGTGAACATGCATCTGCTTCATAGGTACCTGTACTTAATTGATCATAGGTCATGGGCCACGAGCTATCACTGTGTTGGGATAGGCACTCTTGAAGTGGCAACTTTTAGGTTGTAAACATGTACTCTATAAAAGCAACTGGCATTGTCAAGGCTTACACTCCGAAATGTTCACTTTTTGTGATTTTATATACTGACTGTTATGAGGTGGAAGCATGTGAGAATATAGCATTCTACATGTTGGGGCAGCAAACCCAAACACACCACATTTCTTTTTCAAAATGTGCATTCTGTTCCTCTGGGAGATAAATCCCTCCCCATCCTCCAACTCTGTACTGTTCATCCTTCAGGTTCTCAGTTGCACAGGGACATCAGGATGATAAATGCTGTAAAACAAAACATTGATGCCTTTCTTTGCATTATAGTAAATATATTGACACTCTGAAATATTCTGTGTAGTTTGCTTTCCAAGCCCCCCATGTTCTCTGCGACACACATTGAAGCCTTGCCATTGTTGTTGCACCCTACAATCATACATTGGAGGCCACTCAACCTTTGTGATAAATAAAGACGAGAAAAGACACTATCAAATCTCTACATAAGATTTGAAATGGGAAAGCACAGAGTTATTTTGACTGCAATGGGCCTGATTTACAAAGTGTTTTCCAATGCGATTGCACCTCTGTAAAATGCTTTGTAAATCAAGCCCTTTATGTTTACTCAAAAGATATGTGAACAAAAAATACAGATATACGCAAATGAATGTCTAAAAAACGTTGATGGGGAATGTAACTGCATGTGGAATTACATGAAAAGGAGAAGCGCATGTTGATTCAAGAAATTTTAGGCATTCATATTCAGCACTAGGCGTAATATACCTTACAGGAAGACTCATTTCTTAATGGTATGCATGAAGTCAGACGGGAAACATTAAACCTTGCAACTAATGATGCATTTATTCACACATGTGTGACTTGCTGGCATAGCAAGGTTACTTAGAAATATGGTTACAACGCCAAAAGTATATTCATGTTTCACAAATTAAAGTTATTTCTACTGAACAATCATAGACTAGTGTGGGTCTGACTTACAAATACATTTTCAATGGAATAGTCCTTTAATGCTTTGTAAATCATGCTGTGTGATTCTTTGTTGTATTAGTGGTGCACAGTGACCGTGGGGGTCTAGGTTCACCGGACTCCACAAAGAAGACAATTGTGCTAATTGGGAGGACTGAAATCCTCCTTAGTGAGGTCATGGAATCTTCTGACATTGAAGTCAAAGAACTACAAACCTATAAAGACCCGCAGAGAAGGAGTCAGGCCAACACAGTTAGGATTGCCTGGGTTTTGTTTGCTGCTCGTTTTTGTGTTCACCCAGCACTGCTGCTATCAAAGATTTACCAAACAAACTCAAGCTGTGATTCAAGTCCTATGTATGTCTATTTTCCTGCAACACATACAACATATCACATAAATCAATTTAAAAATGAACAATATGCCCACATACTAAAAGATATTAGAACAGGAAAAAACAGCATAGATAAAATGTGTTAAATATTTGAGAAATTTAATGTTGTTAATGCCAATATTTTTGAATCAGATATTCACATCAACATATGTAAACAATGAATAACAAAATGGTGACAAATGTCCTCTATGGCTGAAGGTGAAAAATCACTCCTTAACAACATCAACCAATAAATGCATTAAATGTCCTTGACAAATACAAAGGCATAAATTAACAAGTAAAATGAATGGGGAAGCTCACAAAAAAAAGTACAATTGAGATAATACATTGTCAGGAACAGCTGTTTTCGATCTATATGTTAATTATTTCAAAACCTGCATTGGTTAACGGTGCACTAGGGCAAATTATTGTTTTCCATAACATGCCATCAATGTGTTCTTAGAACCATTAAATATTAAGTTTAACATCATTAAATATACAACAAATTCAATAAGTAGCTGTACATTTCCAGTTGCTCAAAATACATATATGTAACCAGAAAACCGTTTCCTATCACCACAGCATAGGAAGTAACCATCGATAAAGGGTTTTAGTTAGGACACAGCCATTGTTAAAATCGGATTAAATTAATTTACCAATGGAATGAAGTAAGTAGCATTGTCTACTGAACATTTATCTGAAGGATTGTATATATTCAATATCCCCAAAATATAGGTCTTGTACACGAGAACAGAACTTTAGAATCCCAATCAACTAACATTAATCCATAGATAGGAATAACGTACACACATTACAAGAAATGCCCTTCTTGCCATGTATTTGTATTCAGTATTCACATTCCTGGTGTTAAAACAATGCATTGACGTATATAACACAAACAATAATACAGAAATCGTGGACATTCTGCTTTTCAGTGACAACTACATGGTGAAATAACAGAATACAAATATTACCTAATTGGCATTTAGTTCAGAAAAAGAGCATATGACAAATATAAGCAAATCAGCCATATTCTCCAGCATCCATTTTGAGGTATCAACTAAAAGGTTTATAGCCTGTATTAGGAAATACTCAATCTGGTTTAAACAAAATGATGATAAGTTTACATTCAGAGAAACATTGCCAGGAAATTTAAATATGTGCTGAATAACTGGCAATATCTCATCTCATATTCATGAAAGTAAATTGCTAGCAAAATACACAACAAATGAAAGGAGAAAGCCTTTTTAATACTGCACATTTGATAAATGGATTTGAATTATCACAGATACACTTAACAAGTAAGCAGAATAGATTGTGTGTTGGCACTGCTTGTGCAGAAACGTATTTAAACGATCACACACGCAGACAATAAGCAAGATTAAAGTCTTTTTGTACTGCTCACTTCGAAAATGACTCTACTAAGCACATAAGAAACGGTATCAAAACCGAAACAACCCCAAAAACTAAAACAATCAATTATGTTCCAACAATAACATGCACATAAACAAATTAGCCAAAAGAAGAAAAAAGAATGCCTGTAAACAATAAAACACATAACACTTCAATATGTGAATGGTGTGCCCATTTCATTTAATGGCATACTTGTGTGTACAATATAATATACCGGAGACCATATACTTGGGAATTGTAATACAAAACCACTGTGTCTACTTCCATTCTTACTGCAGGAAATGGAAACAATTAAGAACAAGGAAAAGCATAAATAATCAATAATATACTTACATCTTTTAATTCATAATCCATAAAAAGAACAAAAGAGGATGTAAATGAAAATAGAGAAGTTAGAGGAATGCATCTATTTTAGTTTTAATAAGAGAAAAGATTTCAAAAAATAAAAATGTTAGGTCTATAAAAACTGGAAAGGCCATTTTTCTGGTGTAAACAATTATTACACGACAAGCATAAAACCAGACCAGCATAGTTTGAATGCTAATGCACCTCCTAAACTATTAAATCACTCATTAGACACTATGTTCAAAACACAAAAACAGACATTCTGGAACCTTAACTGGTTGTATAAAATAGAAATATATTAACAAATAACATATATGTATGTCTCTAAACAGAAACCTGTAACATGGATATCAAATCCACACAAGACTTATAGCAAATAATACATATACATGTAGTGTGAACATTAATGAAATTCCTAAAAAGCTACATACAACACTCTAAACACTGTAAATACATATAGTGCTAACACAAGTGTACAATGTCATGAACACTAACTGCTCACATACACCATCAAATACATAGCAACACAATCAAATAAGGTAATCACCATTCATCCTTGAAACACTTGTGTATAGGTGTGTTATAAATGCCATATCATATCATTTCATAACCCCAATACAAACTCATAACTCCATCTTAATGCTTTTAAACATAAAATAAACTTACCAAGCACAGACGTTCATAAACACTCACATTCAACATTCCACGTTCATAATATACAACAAATAATAAAACAAAAAGGGAGAGTAAAGGTTTCAACAATTTAGGTTTAGTTTTATGCATGGTGTATAATTGGTGGTTTAATACTTTAGAGGGTGAATTAGAGTACAGTATGGTATTATGTATAGTGTGGCATGCATTATTTAATATTACATTACATTTATAAAGCAACATTACAACTTTACATTTATAAAGCAAAGTCCTAGAATGACTTCAAGCCGACCGGCGCAGATGGCTCGGAGTGAAGGCCAGGAGTTAAGGCCTTGCACCATCTCTGCCAGTCTATTTGGAGAAGAACACCAGACTCAGCAGAAGCTCATCTGCTGTCCCCTGCAACCAGCAGCCCAGACGCACACTTAGGTGCCTGGAGCTGCTAAGATTTCTGCCGCCGTGCTCGATGAGAAGAGTATCAGCTGGGAGGCCATGCCAAGCCTCACCTGCTATTAGCTGGCTGAGGCAGCAAATCCTAGAGTGACATTAAGCCGACTGGCACAGCACTTCCGGAGTGAAGGCCAAGAGTTAAGACCTTGCTCTGTCATGGCCGATCTATTTGGAGAAGAACACCAGCTCCGGCAGAAGCTCATCTGCCGTACCCTGCAACCAGCAGACTGAGGTGCCTGTAGCTGCTAAAATGGCCGCTGCCATGCTTGATGAGAAGAGCATCAGCTGGGAGGCCTTGTCGTGCCTCCCCTGCTATTGGATGGCCGATGCAGCAAATACTAGAGCGACATCAAGCCGGCCTGGAGGGTAGGCCAGGAATTAAGGCCGTGCTCTGTTTCTGCGGTTCTATTTGGAGAAGAACACCAGCTCCAGCAGAGGCTCATCTGCCATCCCCTGCAACCAGCAGCCCAGAAGCACACTGAGCTGCCTGGAGCTGCTAAAATGGCCGCCACCATGCTCGATGAGAAGAGCATCAGCTGGGAGGTCTTGCTGAGCCTACCCTGCTATTGGCTAGCTGATGCAGAAAATCCAAGAGCGACATCAAGCTGACCGGTGCAGCTGGCCTGGTTCGAAGGCCAGGAGTTAAGGCCTTGCTCTCTGCTGATATATTTGGAGAAGAACACCAGCTCCAGCAGAGGCTCAACTGCTGTCCCCTGCAATTAGCAGCCCAGTAGCACACTGAGGTGCCTGGAGCTGCTAAAATGGCCGCCGCCGTGCTCAATGAGAAGAACATCAGATGGGAGTTCTTACCGAGCCTCCCTTGCTATTAGCTAGCTGATGCAGCATATCCTAGAGCGACATCAAGCTGACAGGTGCAGCTAGCCTAGTGCGAAGGCCAGGAGTTAAGGCCTTGCTCCATCTCTGCCAGTCTATTTGGAGATGAACACCAGCTCCAGCAGGGGCTCTTTTGCCATCCCCTGCAACCAGCAGCCCAGAAGCACACTGAGGTGCCTGGAGCTGCTAGAATGGCAGCCGCCGTGCTTGATGAGAAGAGCATCAGCTGCGAGGCCTTGCCAGCCTCCGCTGCTATTGGCTAGCCAATGCAACAAATCCTAGAGAAAAATCAAGGCAACCGACACAGATGGCCTGGTGCGAAGGCCAGGAATTAAGTCCTTGCTCCATCTCTGCCAGTCCATTTAGAGAAGAACACCAACTCCAGCAGAGGCTCTTTTGCCATCCCCCGCTACCAGTAGCCCAGAAGCACACTGAGATGCCTGGAGCTGCTTGGATGGCAAAGCCATGCTCGATGAGAAGAGCATCAGCTGGGAGCCCTTGCCGAGTCTACTTGCTATTGGCTAGCTGATGCAGCAAATCCTAGAGCGACATCAAGCTGACCGGAACAATGGCCTGGTTCGAAGGCCAGGAGTTAAGGCCTTGCTCCATCTCTGCCAGTCTATTTGGAAAAGAACACCAGCTCCAGCAAGGGCTCTTTTGCCGTCCCCTGCAACCAGCAGCCCACAAGCACAATGAGGTGCCTGGAGCTGCTAGGATGGCAGCCGCCGTGCTCGATGAGAAGAGCATCAGCTGTGAGGCCTTGCCAGCCTCCCCTGCTATTGGCTAGCCGATGCAGCAAATCCTAGAGCAACATCAAACCAACCGACGCAGCCAGCCTGGTGCGAAGGCCAGGAGTTAAGTCCTTGCTCCATCTCTGCCAGTCCATTTGGAGTAGAACACCAGCTGCAGCAGATGCTCTTTTGCCGTCCCCTGCTACCAGTAGCCCAGAATCACACTGAGATGCCTGGAGCTGCTTGGATGGCAGCCGCCATGCTCGATGAGAAGAGCATCAGCTGGGAGGCCTTGCCGAGCCTACCTGCTATTGGCTGGCTCATGCAGCAAATCCTAGAGCAACATCAAGCCGACCGGCACAACTGGCCTGGTTTGAAGGCCAGCAGTTAAGGCCTTGCTCCATCTCTGCCAGTCTATTTGGAGAAGAACACCAGCTCCAGCAGAGGCTCAACTCCCGTCCCCTGCAACCAGCAGCCAGAAGCACACTGAGGTCCCTGGAGCTGCTAGGATGGCAGCCACTGTGCTCGATGAGAAGAGCATCAGCTGTGAGGCCTTGCCAGCCTCCCCTGCTATTGGCTGGCTGATGCAGCAAATCCTAAAGTGACATTAAGCTGACTGGCACAGCCAGCCTGGAGCGAACACCAGGAGTTCAGACCTTGCTCTGTCTCTGTTCTTCTATTTGGAGAAGAACACTAGCTCCAGCAGAGGCTCATCTGTCGTACCCTGCGACCAGCAGCCGAGAAGCATACTGAGGTGCCTGCACCAGCTAGGATGGCAGCCGTCGTGCTCGATGAGAAGAGCATCATCTGGGAGGCATATCCGAGCATCCCCTGCTATTGGCTGGCTGATGCATCAAATCCTAGAACGACATCAAGCTGACTGGCACAACTGACCTTGAGCGAAGGCCAGGAGATAAGGCATTGCTCCATCTCTGCCGGTCTATTTGGAGAAGAACATCAGCTATTGGCTAGCCGATACAGCAAAACCGGCCTCGAGTGAAGGCCAGGAGTTAAGACCTTGCTCCGTTTCTGCCGGTCTCCGCCATGTGACGCCACAGGACAGAGATCTGGACCCCTGCCCCTTTCCACCTGCTTCGGTCCCTGCAACAGACATGCTACCCAAAGGTAAGCCAGGCTGTGCAATCTGTACAAGCACATGACCCCCCAATGCTGCTGTGCCCCCTACCTCACACTACCTTCCTCCGCTTCTTTGAGATGACCATGATTCGCATACTCCACCAACCCTCTTCCTAATGCTGCTCCCTATCGCATGGCATGAGCTGAAAACCCTGCTTGCACTCAAAGTCACCTTGCACAACCCAGTACTTCTTATGTTTATCAACAACATCCAACACACACAACTCCACCTACCATACAAATGCCCACTTATTGGCATGGCAACTTCTACCTGTCACAGAAGCCTCTCACTTCACCTATAGTTCGCCCACACTGCAACCTGCCCCCCTTCACTCAATACAGAAATTGTCTGTATGAAAACCTGCAAAATGCCTGCCAAGGGCATGCAACCTACCAACTTCTCTGCGAAGGAAGCTCCATTGCACACTCGCTACCTGTGCACAGAACACAGCAGTCAAACCCTGCCACTCCATCCTAGCCCATCCTCCAGTTCAGCCTCGCCCCTGTCACAAATTAGTGGAGGCCCTGCAAGCAAGCAGCTTGTGCAATTCACCCTAGTAACCTGGATCAAAGCATCCAGGACCGCTGCCCTCCTGCATTTATCCAACCTCCGGCATGCCGACCCGCCACCAGCCATGGCCCAGTTGCCAGCTTCACCAAGAAACCTTCTTCAGTTAAACCACAGCAAGCTGCTGGCATCGCTCCAGTGCTAAGCCAGGCTACACACTCTAGGCATCATTACAAGTTTGGTGGTAGCCTGCCTGTAATACAGGCAGGCTACCCCCAAACGTGTGATAAAATCTGGCACCCGCGAATGGGCAATGACCGGGTCATGCCGAGTTTGGTGGACCCGGTAATAGCCCATTCCAGGTGCCGGTAATAAGGGACTCCCCATCCGCATTCGGTCCCATAGGGCTGAATGGGAATGGGGAGCTTGGATGCACCAGCACTGTTTATAACTGTGCCAGTGCATCCCGAGTTGTGCTCGCGGGTGCCGCACTGCCCGCCATGTCCGACCTTGACTTGGAGAACCATGGAGAGCCATAACGCATCTAGTATACTCTCACACCATGTTTCTGATCCAATTTATTAGATGGTAACACTGCCAATGCTGCCTGAACTGTGACCGCTTCCACACATTTAACACATTACACGGATGGTGCTAAGGGATTACCGGCACTGGTAAGGGCACCGGTGCCAGTAATCCCTTAGCGCCATACTACGAGGTCCCTCAGCGGGTCCCGTCCTTAACGTGTGGCCAGACCACACGTTAAGGAAGGGACCCGCTGAGGGACTTCAGGGCAAATAACGGTACCTATGGGGGCTCAAATGGGAATGGGGAAGGGCCTTGGTGAATGGGGAATTACCACCCCGCCAACCTTGGAATGGGGTGGTAATTCCCCCATTCACCAAGGCGGACTCAGTAAAATACCGGCAGTAACCATGGCTAATAGCGCCATGGTTACTGCCGTCTGTATAATGAGGCCCTTACACTCAACCAGTCTGATGTCACTAGCCATGCACCATATTGGTTTTCTGCCGCTATGAATGTTGATAGTTTACCCAGCCATACATCCACCAACACCACTTACATGTTTCCCAATACCACTAATTCTGAAGCCATTGCTGCCACCCTGCTGAACCAACAGGCACCAAAGCTGGTACCCACCCTGATCATCCTCCTGTCAATACAAATGCTAATGCACATGCGCTCCCACCCCCCATCAGCCCCACAACCAATGCTACTACCAAGGTCCCAAAGAAGTGTCTCATCTCCATGAACGTGCCCTCCCTCCAAAGTGCCCTGATAAACACCTGCTCCCTACCTGCACATGCCCTCGACATCAATGACCTCATCACAACAAAAAACCTTGACATATTTGCCCTTATGGAAACATGGCTCCAAAGTGCCTCAGGTCCAGCCCTCTCACTTGCAATACTTGAAGGGTACACTATTCTCAGAAAGGACAGATTGAAATCCAAGGGTAGTGGAGTCGCCTTCATTGCCAAAGATACCCTATGCATTAGGACATTTGTCAACTCTTTTGCAAGCTGTGACATATTATCTGCGAAGTTGACCACCTCCCCCACCACCACCATTACTATCCATGTCATTTACCACCCACCAGGCCCCACACTTACTTTCAAGGAGGACCTGCTCCAAACCATTGGCGAGAACCTGAAACCCTGCTCTAAAGTCCTCCTCCTTGGGGACATGCACCTGGGCCTCAATGACTCTAACAATCTACAAACCACCTCCCTTGCTAATGCCTTGAATACCCTGGGCTTCAGCCACCACATTAATGCCCCGATACATGCCAAAGGCCACTGCCTGGACTGGATCACAGATGGATCACAGATGCCAGTTGCCCAGTCAATATCAAATCTATCGCCCCCTGCCCATGGTCCGACCACTATACCATTACCTTCACCTTCTCACGCTGCCACCCTTCCAAACCCACCACTACACCACTCCCAGATTCCTTAGCCCGCAGCTCAAGGAACCTCACCAAGGAGGGGTTTCTACCCCACCTTGCTCCCCTCACACAAGAGCACCTCCATTCACTGGACCCTGACTCTCTGGTACACCTCTACACAACTACGCTTACAACCGCAATGGACACCATTGCCCCGCTTCTGTCTAAAAAAGCCAGGACATATTAATGCGTGGTTCATGCCAGACATCCTAGAACTCCGCTTCAGCAAGCATCTTGAGGAATCCAACTGGAAATAAATACCTCTGAGGCCCTAACACTAACATTTTCAAATTCTTCCAAACGATACAAACAAGATATCATCCACCCAAAGCTACAGATTTGAACACTAGAATAGCTAATGCCAAATCTGACACCAGGGAATGGTGTCAGATTCACTATCCTTAAGGAATTGGAGGCGCAATCGCTCTTCCGTCTACCCTGATTAAAGACACAGTTAAAGAGTGGTGTACAAATATTAAGAATGCCATGATTTTAAAAATTGACTCTCTTCACAACAATATTCTTTGCAAAAAACGGACCCTGAAGCCATCCCAACCGACCTCTACTTACACCACCTCTCTGACACCAAACAGCCACAGCATCTGCCTGTTCTGCTTCAAAAAAGTAACAGAACTAGAAACCCTTCACATCTTGAAGAGCCCAAGATGCAAAGGAGATATCTGCCCAGCCCCAGACTGTGCAGAAAATCTAGCCCCATTCATCACAGCATTCATTAATGCCTCCTTCAAGGCAGGTACAGTGCTTTCCAGTCTCAAGGAAGCTTGGAGTCTACCCCTTCTAAAAAAAAACACTCTGGACCCCACCCTCCACAACAACTACCGGCTGATCACCACAGTCACCTTTCTGCTCAAAATCCTAGATAGAGCAGTGCATCTCCAAATTCAACATCACTTGGAATTGAACCAAATCCTAGGTATTCGACAGTCAGGATTCTGCCCAGGCCATGGCACAGAGACAGCCCCTTACCTCAAAAAACAGATTGATGAGATCAGGGATGAAGGGAAGCCAGCCCTACTCTTCCTTCTGGACCTATCTGCTGCTGTTGACCTGGTCGACCAAAAACTCCTCTGCCCCCACCTGACCAATGCAGCAGCCTTCTCTCCTGAAGCCACATCTTAGATAGCTTCCTTCTTAAACAGTAGAGTAATGAGAGTCTTTACCGATAACCTAACCCCCAGTGCCAATCAAATGTGGAGTACCACAAGGATCCTGCATTTCACCCACACTCTATAACATATTTACAAAACCCCTCTTTGACCTCATGGATTCCCTCGGCATAGCCTACAACAACTATGCTGACAACATGCAAATCCTTCTGTCCCTCTCCGGTAACTATCACAATGATGCTGACACCCTCAAGATACCCTATTAAACCATCCAAGCCTGGATGGCAATGTACAGACTATGCCTAAAGGACGGGAAGACCGAGCTCCTAACAGTCTGTCCCTCAATGGTTCTAAAAAAGCTTGACCCTAAGTACATGGCCTTCAAAATGTAAGGCACCCTGATTACAGTCCCCCAAAAGTGAAAACCTTGGGGGTCTACCTTGATGCTACCCTATCCTTGACGAATCAAGTAAATGCTGTCTACTCCTCACAGCTTACACTACCAAATTGATTAATGCTGCCTGACCATTCCTATCCACTGAGACTTGCCTTACTTTTGCCCGGGCGGTATTAGGAGCCAGGCTTGACTACTGCAATGTTCTTTTTCGGTGGCACCTCGCAACATAATGTTCAGAAACTACAGACAATCCAAAATAATTCACTTCAAGCTGCACCAAACATCCCTAACTCTGAACACATCTCTGCTAGCTGTGGAGTTGTTCACTGGCTTCCCATTCAAGAACGAATGTACAGGGACCTCTCTATCACACACAAATGCATCTCCAAATCTTCCCCTCCGTACCTGGCCAGAAAATCTCCAAATCCACCTCTTCTAAGCCAACGAGAACTCCGTACTCCCATTGGCTAGTTCAGCCCAGAGTCAAACGATCCAAAGCTGGGGGTGCCAGCTTTCTCTCCATTACAGCCAAATGTTAAAACTCCCCACCACATGCGCTAAGAGCTGAAGAATCTTACTGGGCCTTCCACAAAACACTCAATACCTAGCTCTGCACTTAACGGTGTATGCCCCCCCATTGATCTGCTGTCCGCACTGTCTCCTTAATGGTTTATAGTGATATTTTCGAATGCCATTTTCTTGACACCAAATTTGCAGAACATTTTTTTTGAATGTTTTATTTTATTTTATTTTTTAAATGGGGGGGTTCCCCCCAAAGCCCTGTTTTTTTAGTTACATTTTTTTTACTAACGAAACCCAAAAAAACAAAATAAAAAAGAAACATTTGAAAAACATTTTTTCGGCAAAATGTTTTTGACATAATGGTCATTCCAAAATATGTTTTCGAAAATATGACCGGATACCCTCCTTAACAGCACTCCTATGATTTTCATTGTGCTGTTTCTCTTCCAATGCCCTTGACCACATGTATGTATCTAGTACCTGTAACAGCACCTCGATGCCTCTGGGATTTTGTGTGCTCTATAAATGAATAAATAAATAAATACAGTAGGCTGTAGTGATACAAAATAACATGTGATGGAAATTGTTTTGTGCACCTATAGATATAACAGTTTGTAGGCAATGAAGGTGGAAAGAACTTGACAATCTTCAAGCACACTGCAAACATTGAAATATTGTGATGTCTCCTTCCACAGGATGCATCAGTAGCCCTATTTTAGGATACTGGGTACAACAAACCATTGCTTTCTAGAACCAAAACTGCATGATCATTTTTTGCAGCAGAATGTCTTTGGCTGTATAAGTGCATACCTCTATGATATCACAAAAACACCAACCAGGAACATCAAATATGAGTTCCAAACGGAAAATATTTAACTTTTTTACTCGATTTATATTCATTAATAGTACCTCCCTGATTTGTTTTTTCTGTCTTTCACTGTCACATTATATCTACAAGTTTAAATAGGTATTTAATTGGAGCTTGCAGTTGTGCATTGTATATACCTTTCAGACACATGAGGCATGTATTACTGTTTCCTTCAACAGACCGAGTGTACTGATTCTGTGCACGAATGAGATGTACCAATCATGGTAGAAAGCCTTGAGTTGCAAGATGTACTTGGATCATGTTCATGCTATACACATTACGCGCATGCTCTCTGTGAAATACTGCAACCCACCTCGCGTTGGTTGGTCTGTGTCCACCAATTAGATACACTAAATATGGCCTGCAGCATTTGGCTGAGGCACTTGTTTAGGTCCTGCAATCGTCATCTGTGTCCAATGCTCTTGGCATTGCAGAGGACACAGTGTGCCTGCTACACTTCCTCTCCCCACTGTTTATGGTGTTTCTTGCTCCCCTTACCTGATGAAGAATATCTCTAAAATCTCTCTGGCATCAGATAGACACATGTTAGTGGCACCTCAGCTGCATAGACCCTGGAAACACACACACGAATGCCTTCATTGTAGCCGCAAAAGGACACACTCATTGATGAAACAAGAATGCTGGTTGGTTGATCTGTCACACAGCCCCCCCTGAGTGCACTGAAACATGCAGCGTGAATTTAATATAGCAAAAACAAGTTCAGTTGAGGGAAAATTCTAGACATACACTTTTGGTAGGGATTCGTTATCCTGACATGTGCACTACGAATGATTCAAAACAATTGTACATAATGCCATCCTGGGCAGATGGTTGTAGTTTTTAACTGAACAGTCCTCAGTACTTGAACACTTTCAGTTAGTCTTTGCTGCATCGCATCAGGAGCTTTAGGACAGAATATAGACTTGTATTTCAAAAAAGTAGGCCACAATTGCAACGTAAATTTGTGACTTTTTTTGTAAACTGTGTAACTAGTAATTTGCACAAAAAAAAGAAAAAAAAGCTTTAGCTGAGTTTTCATAGTTATAACTACTAGATGCATAGTTCATTCATTCAACAAACTTGCCCATTTGGCCGATAAAACCACCTGCACACACAGTACTGTTAGGTCACCCCTTCTGGCATTGCATGTGTGCATGGGATTTAAAAAGTGCAAACCTAGATTGTAAGCGCAGTACATAGGCGATCGACCCAGGAGATTATAAGTAGGGTGCAGGGTTAGAAGGGGAGCAGGGTAGGCGGAGCGGGGAGAGGTAAACTCATGGGTGGACTGGGAACCAAAAGAAGCCCTGGAAATAAATACTGGGAAGCAAAAGAGGCCCTGGAAATCATTTTTAAAGTGACCCCATATTATACATTTTCAACAAGCCCCACCCTTTTCCTATGGGAACATTTGGAAATAGAATACAAAAGAGGCCCAGGGTGCAGAGGCCTACCAGGAAATCTCCAGAGTTCCCTATAGGTCAGTCCACCCCTGGGTAAACTCCCAAGCTCAGAAATTAGGCTGAGTGGAGCGATCTGACATTAGCAAGAGATTCTTTGAAGAGGAGGGTTTTCAGGTCCTTCCTTAAGTGTGGGACGGAGGGTGCCAGTCTTATCGACATTGGTAACTTGTTCCAGAGGCAGGGTGCCAAGCAGGACAAGGTCTTTTTCCTGTTTTCATTCCCTCTTGCAGTTGTTTCCCGCCTGTCAATGCTGCTGTCTGTTCTGGTTGCCCCATTGCTCATGGGCCAGGGTGAGCCTGTGAACCATTCATTATGAACACAGATATTAGACAATAATGTTGGGAAAATGCCGGATAATGAAACAGTTTTACCTGGAATGCGGATGATCAACTTTACAGAGAAAGTTAAAATCCTGGCAGCTGATATCAGCACATAAAGTAGCAACATTTTGTGGTACTGCCAAAGTAGAATAATTGAGCCTGTATGCCTTTATTCAATAAAGGAGAGGAGGCAGGCATATCTGCGCACATGCGGATGCGCCATACATTTGATTGTGTTTACAGGATTCTTTCACAGCACAGCAGGCCGCATTCACAGCCTAATAGTCACCCTAACGCAGATAATTAGATTTTCAACCTAGTTATCATGCTCCTGACACGGCAATACATGGAAATGTGTGCTTTAGCAGTGCATTTTAAACAAGGTTGCACACTTAAAGTCAGAATAGATTAGAGGGGAGTGTTGAAGTTGGCAATCGAAAAAAAGCCTGCAGTGCCCGGAACGCCACATCTGCCATATGCTGCAAAATTAAATTCTATTTTTTAATTTGCAGGAACGAGAATTTCAACACGTGATGAAACAGCAGACGTTTCAGTTCTGGAAAGCGAAGTGGACATTTACGTGTTTAAAAACTGACGAGTTCATGTTGTCGTTCTGATACTTTGGACATTGGAAACAACGTCAAACGTCTATATACACAATGCAATATATGCGTAACGGCCGTCAGAAGTACCCACTCAGAAAATAAATAGTACCCATGAATGCAGCATTTACAGATAAGAGCAAAAATGTTCGCATTCTGTGGCAGCCATTTTGCATTTGCTTATTGATACTTGTTTTATAATTAATTTCAAAACACTCTTTTAAGGCTTTACTTGAAAGAATATGTATTACCAGTAACTTTCTAAAAATATACTGTCCACAATCTAAAATCAATCGAAGAGCCTGCGAGTGAGTACGAGAAAAATGCAAGACTGAAAAGCACTGGCAGCTGTCACCAGGAATACGTATTGTAGCATCAGTCCGTTTACAAAACCAAACATGCGGGCGCTGACGTAGACAGACCTTTGCTCTAACACATAAGAAGAAAATACAATAGGGACATGCATTGAAATTGGCAAATTTTTTAAAAAAATATTTGGTCCATTCCAGCACATTTTTGTATGATGGACGTTTATTACAGATTTTACCACTGTGTTCTACTGCAAAAAGCAGGGGGAGACGTCAACGTTCCTACTTCCACCCCCCTGTATACCTTACCACACTTACCATCTATATTGTTAGGGCAAAAAAAGTGGTAAAAAACACTGCAAAAAATAAATTCGGTAATTCCTGATTAACAGGATACATTCATGCCATTGAAGGATAGCGTCCATTTTCCTAAAGTACTTATTGCCTGGAAACATGTTCCATGCCCTCGGAAACCTGTATGTCTAAGCAGAACAGGTTTTGTTTATTTATGAGATTCAGAAACGTAAGGAACATGTGGAGGCGATTCCCAGAGTGATGGGGCCTGCTTGCCTCATTCCCTGTAGCAAGACTTTGGTACTAGCTGACTGTTCAAGCCGGTTGGTCTGCAGGACAGGAGACCACATCCTCACAAACAAACAGGGTAAAAACACCAGGATTAGAAATCACCCACTTCAAGGCACAATTATGTAATGCAAACTATCTGTGTCACTAACACTGGCATGGGGATGACAGGATACTGGCTGGTTGCACATCCCCAATACTCCACAACCACAGTAATAAAGTGAACGCAGATGAACCTCATTGCTTACCTCTGGGCAGACCGAATAGCTCCCTGGGTGGGTCTACCTCTTGGCCTATCAGACTACTTACCAGCACCTACCTGCTCGAAACTCTGGTGTCATGACGATTTACTGACTGATGGCATTCAAGTAACTCAGATGATCCCATTATATAACACAAGGCCAATCAACTAGTCACCACGGTGGTCAACCGATACTGCCCAACAAACTGCTTAGCTGTTCTTTCTTGCTCCAAAGACAGGTGACAAGACCCAAATCGAAATGGCCCGGTAATGACAACAACCCAGACAATATGAAGCTCCAATTATCCTGGTCCATCGTTTTAGAGGTAAAACCGTTCTACATATGCTAGGAATTTAAAATGCAACTAGGATCAACTTCTCCAGGAATCCTGTCAATTACATCTTTCAAATTCATGGCACTTCACCCCCTCTGCCCCCCTACGCCGCACTGCACTATAACTGGGTAGGATAGAGCTCGCCATATGCAGCCACCAAATATAAAGTTAAGACATTCTCAAATCAGTCATGTTTTAGTAAGAACTGTATAGGCCAAAAAACAAATTGACACCAAACTGAATATAAAAGGGAGTGCATGCACCCCACGGAGAAGCTGCATTTAACCAACCCTTTCAGTTTATGACCATTTTCCAAAGGTCTAACAGAGCCTGAGTGCAGCAGACTAGCTGGAAGGGCAGCTAATTTAAAGAAATGAAGCTCTGACATGCTGGACTAAGAAAATTGCCTTTGGCTGATGCCAGCACTGTCTTGGCATTCCTGGATTACTATGGACACTCTCCTCTTACAGCAACATGCATGCTGAAGCATAACCATTTGCAGTAGAAATAGACCTCCTCACAAAATGGTATTGAACTTTCTATTTCAGCCACATCAGTATATCTGAAAATAAAGATTGCCGGGGATGGGGGGTGGGGCGATTAAATAATTCTAGCCTGCAACACAGTCTAAGCCTTGAGCCAAACAAGATCTACCCCCACCTTTTTTAGGTCCTCCCGCTGTGCATCATGCTCATGGCAAGGTTTTGCAGGCTTTAAATAAAGTATGTAAGGACCTGAATATTCCGAATATTCATTTGTCAGCAATATCTACCAAAAGGAAAGACTCCCAAGTAGTCTGGAGACATATAGTAGGATATCACAAACTGTATGCCATATCAAAGGATTGCAGCAATTTGACTAAATGCCATCACTAAATGAGGAGAAGATGCTAACAAACTGAAATACTAGGTTCTTACGTTTATGACAAGACCCATGACGTGTTGTCGGCCACACATCTGAGTGGAGGTGAACACTAAGCTACTGTAACATCCTTTGCTCAGCTTTAAAGACAAACAGAGGTCAGATTAAAAAGAGTAGAGGCTTGAGGGCACTAGGCTTTGTCTCAACTTGCGCTGCACTTCGGTATTTCTAGTGAGTTTGAATTAGTTGGCTGCAAGGTCGCGGGTGGAGAAGTTGTTGTTCACACCTCTAGCTAGGATTTGAATGTGTTTGGTCCCGGATACCTTGCGTGTGAAGAATAACTCTTCACATTCTTGTTTGCAGTGGGTTGTGTGTATTTTATTTGCATGATTTAAGTGATCGGCCGACACACGTTTCGACCTCTCAGGGTCTTTATCAAGGCTGAATTAAAATTGTGCAACGTATTGTGATTCATGGTGACAGTGGTTATTAGTATCCGGTGTTCAAATATATTGAGGCATAAAGAAGTCATTGGGCCTCATTCCGAGTGCGGCGGTAAGGGGTAAATGGCGCCGGTAAGGATGCCGGTGCCGTTAACCCCTTACTGCCGCATTCCGAGGTCCCTTAACGGGTCCTGCTAAGGCACCAGGGAGCTAATAACGGGCTTGTTATTAACGGGCCCGTTATTTGCTCCCTCCCCATTCCCATTAAGCCCTGCGGGTGCTCGAATGGGAATGGGAATGGGTATTTTGAATGAGGAATTACTGGGTCCTGCAAGGTTGGAATGGCCCGGTAATTCCTCATTCAAGGTACCAGGACCCGGACTGATTTTGGAGGCAGCTATGGCGCTTATAGCACCATGGCTACCTCCAAACTCGTAATGAGGCCCATTGTAAATTATGTACAAAGACATAGGGCCTCATATTAAGTCAGGCGGTAAGGGGTTAACAGCGCCGGTAAAGGTGCCGGCGCCGTGAACCCCGTAATGCCTAATTACCAGGTCCCCTCACGGGACCCGCTCTGCATGTCTGGTTTTACCAGATGTGCAGAGCGGGACCCGCGAGGGGAAGAGGGAGCAAACAACGGGCCGCTCGTAATCGGCCCGTTGTTTGCTCCCTCTCCCATTCCCATTCAGCCCTATGGGGGCTGAAATGGGAATGGGGAAGGTCCGGGCCCGGGTTCCTGAAGGGAGGAATTACCGGGCCCTCCGAACTCGGAATGGCCCGGTAATTCCCCATAGAGCCTCATTCCGAGGTTGGCGGTAAGGGGTTAACGGCACCAGTAATGGTGCCGGTGCTGTAAACCGCTTACTGCCGCATTACGAGGTCCTTTAGCGGGTCCCGCTAAGGGCGGCTGGTTTTTACTATGGGGGCTCAAATGGGAATGGGGAAGTACTGTGTCCGGGTTCCTTGAATGAGGAATTACCGGGCCCACCAAGGTTGGATTAGCCCGGTAATTCCCCATTCAGGGGGGTAATAGCACCATGGCTACCTCCAACCTCGGAATGAGACCCATAGTATTTAAAATATTTATAGTGAACATTGGAAGAGGAAAGATAAAGGGGGAAGAGGGGCGGCAAGAAAGACAGTTATTTTATGATGTTAGTTTTAGTTTTTGGACATTTGCGAAGCCTTACAATAGGGCTTGTGAGTTCATGTGGCCTGCTGGCGGTTCTATATAGGACATCAGTTTTCACTGTTTTTCGTGGGTACCAACCCGATTGGGAAATGATCTACATGGTGTGGAGGAAGGTTTTAGAATCAGTTGGTTGTGGCTTACCCGGGCACACAGTGCTATTTTGCAGGACCAGGAGCACAATGATAGCATATAGCTGAAGGTGGCAGTATGTCTAGGGTCTTTTGGGCAATTTAGAATCTGAATGGGTGTTGGGTATTGATTCAGTTTGGGCAAAGGTCTCCACTTGGGAGTTTAGGGAGCAAACAGTTTTATTGGTGGTGGCAAAGCCAAGGCACAATGGTAATATGCAGGGCTAAGCACAAGTAAATTAAGCATACAGTTGTTGGAGCGGATGGTCCATGGGTGGGGACTGTCATTGTGGGGGGGAATGGGCATGGTCCCCCTTATAGAGCATGTGGGGAGTGTGAGTAATTATGCAGGTAGTCTGCAGGTCCATGCTTCAGGGATAGCAGTTCTATGGTGATCTGATATGGGCTTATCGACCCCAGCGTGGCACTACGGGGAGTGTTGATTATTCCTACCTAATGGCAGTGCTACTGTCATGGGTTTCAGCCTCCCCTATGTGGAGGAGGCAGGTGTCTGACCTGCGATGGGTGGGTGTGCTGTACACCCGTGCATGCAATATTATTGCTAATGTCTGGATGAACCATACGTTCTAAGGTTTTCATGGGCATATATCATGTAAATGGTTCCAAGGAACAAGTAATATTGTTTAGACAATTTAAAAGTTACAAAGTTATGTGCTGTTATCCTGGTAGCACACATTGTTAACATGACAATTCAAGTCTCCAATTATTTATATATATATATGTATGCATTATGTTTCTGTGTGTTTGGTTTTGTCACTGGTATATGTCCCGCTTGTGTACACACTCATATACTGGCTCACCATTTGTTCTCCTCTTTGTGCTTTTGCACAGGCACCCACCCTTATTGGGAATGCTTCCACATCTGTAGATGTTATTGTTAGTGATTTCTGATCGAAATTGACATTGCTGTTCTTCAAATAAATGCAAGTACAAATATTTTAATTTAATCAATTAATGAAATATAAAACTGTCCAGAGTCACATACAATGCATGGAAATTAGTAACAGCAAGCGGTACAATAAAATATTAAATTAAAGCATTTGAAGACACAGTGATAACTAAATGGCGCTTGTAAGTTCAACCCAAACATGATATGACTGTCTTAGGGACAAGAATCAAGTTCTAGCCAATTACTTTAGATATAAGCACATTTGAATCCTTTCCAGACTATGCGGATAGAAGAAGCAAGAAAGGGGACTTTGGTCTGAAAATGAATTCCAGAGCCTGGGAGTGGTGCAAGAGATTGCTTAATTATGAGAGCAAGATGTTTGTGGAATATCGAGGGGGAGACGTGCTGTACTTTGTGTTCCATGAATACCTCTACCTAGGCTGAGTTGGTTGATGCAGGGCACTAATCGCTGCACAACCATCTAACAGAGGTATCCTGACAGTAAAGTCTGTCCATTTAGTATATCCATGCTGAGGAGCCTACTTCAATGGTCTCAACAGTCTGGCCAACTATTAGTAGGGAGACAATGGACAACCAAACATATACCAATGAACATCGGCAGACTCAGAGAGCCAGCAAAGTGATTACTGCATGAGCTCAACAGAAGATCTAAGACTTAAGGACCAGCCAAAATCAAATAATTGTACAACCATATTATCAATTCCTAAACCTTGTGATTGGGAACAAATAAAACATGTACAAAAAATCTAGTCTTCCTTAGGCAACGTTTATTTATAGGGCGGTAAAGACAAAAATGTCCATCAGAATATAACCTTCTGTATTGTTTCCAAAACGTTTTGTGCCAGACCAGCAACTTACTCCAGACCATTCAGTATTTATTTCACCTCTGACTGACTCAAGGCACATTTCCCCCCTGGTTCCCTTGGACTCAGAGTGCGGTTCCTCTTGAAAACAAATGAGTGGGTCCTTCCTGGATATTGTATTTGTGGCACAGGGAACCTCCTACAGACAGCCTCCAGCTTGCAAGATCTGCTTTGGTTTATTCTGGTCCCAGACCCCTGGCTTTGTGTGCGTTGTCCTTTGTAGCCTGAAACCAAAAGTGTGGTCCTTTTGAAAGCAATGTAACTGGTCTTTGTTGGATATCGGGGTTGTGGCGTGGGGACTCTCCTACAAGCTGCTTAGGACTTCTAGGACTTGGAATGTGTGGAGGTATTGTGGGAAATCACCCATATACTGCCTCGGGTATAGAATCACATAGTTGGCATTTGGCTCTCAGAGACTCCTGCCCCCAAGCCCTACTGACTCCCTATAGCAGAGAGATTGACAACGTTGTTGGATGTATCACACAATCAACATGACTGACAGGTGTCAAAAGAGTGTAGGGATTGTGGCAGCAAAAATCATGATACAGAAAAGGAAGACTTCAAAGGTAAAAGGTTAAACTGACATGCTCACGTATTATCATTAACCCTCAAACAAATAAGTACATCCATGAAAAGAAAACTGAGAAGTGAGAACAAAGATGCATGTGTCTAATACAAAACAATGACACGTTTATCACAACCAAACCACTGCGTACATTTGCATCTTGGCATTAGCGACATAGTAAAGAAACACATTGACATATTTACTCGTCAGGGTTATATCTAGAAATGCATTACAATTAGGTGATTGTAATCAATGGAATTGTGTGGAGGATGCCAGGGGTATCATCTGGCACCACTTTTGACTCTCCTTTTGTGATTTGTGATCATAATAGCACCATAACTGAGAGAGCAGATGACTGTGTGAAGTACACTCTTTGCAATTGCCAGTTCTACCTATTGACACACAACATCTGCTCTGCACTCACTAATGTTTTCTGAGAAATTAGTGGGTCAAGAGGTAAGAATTCCTATTTCTTCCCTCATCATAGCAGCAGGATGTTGCACACAGTAAAAGGGCAAGTGGAAAAAGAAGAAGCACAGACAATCAGTGATGTGTTCCTCAGGACCCCTTTTAATGGACCTTGAGCCTCTCTGTAGGCCAATGTGGCTTGTCAGGTGTTTGGGAGGGATTTAGGCACAGCAAAGGGGTAGCACCTTTGCATAGAACGTCATACCTTGCATAAGGAGACTCAGTCAGGTTTTAGAGGCCTTTATTAGCGATATATGGTATTTCTGGGGCAGTTGAGCCTGCACTTTAGGCTACCCCTGGCATATGTGGCAGTATTAGCAATTGTGAGACTGCACATTGACTGTGGTCACTATATAATGCGTATGAGGCATTGTATCATCACCACATGAGATATGCATATACAAATGATAGCACAATATGACTGGGGCATTTGGAAATGAACATGACCCATTATCGTTGCCTTTCTATCTTTACTGAAGACATTCTACATCAGCACACTCGCTTGTCTACATTGTGGGCTGCTAATTGACTTAGACAATGCTTCCACATGTTTATATTGCACTATCTGGCATGCGAAGAATGGAACTCAAAACTGTTGTCTGGCACTTTTCATGACTAGCACTTTTATGAACATGTGGCCAAAGAAACTAGTGCAAACCAGAATTCACAAAGAAACAGTTTGATAGAACATAATGATGTGTCCAGGCAGGCGGGGCTGGTACTCCTCCAGACTGTAGCGAACACAGGAATTACTTATTTGATATTATGTTATGGTATATGTCATTTGTATAGCGCCTACTGCCATGGTATGGCCTCAAAGAGCTGTGGGGTGAACACACCTTGGAGGACTGAGGTCTGAGATGTTAGATGTGAAGGAGGATTCAAGCATTCGTGCGTGCATTTTTGGCCAGCATGAAGGTAGGGGTGAGAAGTCCCTGATAGCAACCCCTGGAGATCTGGAAATTGGATGGGTACTGTGATAGACTGTGAGCAGAGTAGGCGATTCAGGTGATTGACTATGTGCCCAGCTGGGCCAAATTTTTACGTGCTACTCAATGATATTCTATTGGCAGTAGTGATATGTGTTGTGAAGTTGAGTAATGATTATTGCAGGTGGTTGACTGTGCCCCGGGAGGGATACATCTATTTTCTTTTGCGATGGAGTGCTATGTACCTACCAGTAAATCAAGGCTGATATCTTGTTACCATGAGGTTATGCAGATTGTATCATAAGGTTTTACTGGAATCCTTTCAGTGTGGGCTATCTACCACCTTCCTAGGTCAATCAGGATGGAGAAGAAGGTCTTGAGAGCCTTCTGGAAACTGAGGTGATCCTCTATGCCTTAGATGGTAAATGGAGTCGAGTTCCAGATAGTTGGAGCTTGGACTGAGAAAGGAGATCCCCCTATTGTAGTCAATTTTGTGACTGGGATAATGAGGAGAAGAGCTTTGTTGGACCTCGGGTGGGCCTGTCAGGTGTGTGTTTGTGTGCATATATTCTGGTCCTGTCTTGTGTAGTGCTTAGTGGGTGATGCACATTGCCTTGAAGGTGGATTGATGCCCGATCAGCAGCCAGTGAAGGACACAGAGTGTGGTTGTGGCATGTTCTCTAGGGCCTAGGACAAGAAGGAGACTTGCTGCAGTGTTTTGTACCCATTGCAGTTTTCTAAGTTGTGATTTGGGGGCCCCCAGGTATAGGGTGTTAGCATAGTCTAAGCATGAGGGGATAGCCACAATCACTGCAACTCTGTGTGGGAAGGTCAGGTAGTAGAAGATGTGTCAGAGAATGCAAAGTAGGTACCATGTTTTTGTTACTGAGTTGATGTGATAGTGTCAGGTCTGATTCCATAGTGCATCCAAGTTCTGTTTACTGTGTTGGAGGTGGAGGGGGTGGGTCTAGTGAGTGGGGTGGGTTGTGGGAAGAGGGCAGTCTTCCCACAGACCATTATCCCAGTTTTTCCAGGTTTGAGAAGGAGGTGGTTAGCAGTCATCCAGTGGTCGATATTTGTGAGGCATGATGCGAGATCGGTGGAGTTGGAGAAAGGGCTCTTTGGGATTTGTAGATTTTGGTGTCATCTTTGTATGTGTAGAAAAACAAGCTGAGTGAGTGGATGAGAGCAGGGAGGGGGCTCAGGCAGAGGTTAGAAAGCAGTGTGGACAGAGAGGTGCCCTGTGGCGCTCCGTGTTTACAAGGACGGGGAGTCGAGCCGAAGGAAGCATGTTTATTCTTTGTGATCTGTTGGAGAGGAAGGGGACAATCCACTTCAGAGTTGTGTCCCTTTTTGAGCAGGGGTTTGATGTACAAGGTCTTGAATTCTGGTATGACGGTGCCTGAGGTGGGAGATGAGTGAATAGTGGATCTTGCAATGTTGCAGGTACAGGTTGAGGACAGGATTTCTTTTAGGAGAGTAGGAGGACAGGAGTATCTAGGGGATCCTGAGGGGTGGCAGTTAGAAAGTAGATTTGGGAATTCAGGGTGGGAGATAGGAGAGGAGGAACAGAAGATCGAGCGAGTGGAGGGGGATCTGAAATTCCGGTCATGGATGTTGGGGAATGGGAGGGTGAGTGATGCTGTTTTAGTGTCAATGGCAAGGTTCTTTCAAAGGCTATGTTGTGAAAGTGGTCTGAGAGGGAGTCGTAGAGTGTTTGGGTGTCAGGGAGGAGATGGTGCATAGAGGGCTCTTGAATTCAGAGATATACGTGTGGAGTAACTTACAGGTGTTTGGGGCATTGGTTATTCTTTTCCAGTAATAGGATTACTTGGCCTTGCATATTTCTGGCCTATAGGCTTTGAGTGGGCATAGGCTATTTTATTCTGTGGGACCAGGCCTGCCCACCATCTGCATTCTAGGATATGGTTCTGGGATTTCAGAGATTTCAGAGATGAGCCGATCCATCTGGGAGAGGGGCCCTGTCTCTAAGAGAAGGATATGATTGGGGTGAGCAGGTTAAGAGCTTCAGAGAGTCATCGATCTGAGAGGTGGATGGTGATATGAACCGACTGGAATGGTAGGGAGATCAGGGAGGCAAGTAGGGAATTTGCCAGGTCTGGCGTTAGTTTCACTTTCTTCCATAGTGGGGAGTGGGTGGGTTGTCCAGGGACTGTGAGGAAGGGTGGAGGGTTTACTGTCGAGAGAGTGAAGAAGATGGCTGCATGGTCCATCTATACTAGTGGGTGAGGCAGAAGAGGGGAGATGAGTTCAGGAGAGTTGAAGATTGCATCTACGTTATGGCCTGTAGAGTGGGTAGGTCCTGATACTAATTGTGACAGATTAAGGTTTATAGTTTGTCCAGAAGGGATTGTGTCATGGGGTTATGTCGGACATCGAACCAGACATAGTGCGGAAGAACTGAGAGATCAAGACGGCTGATAAAGACTCACTAAGATTTTCTGCAAAGTATCTGTTGTAGCCCGGGGATCTACATATGAGCAGGAAGCTGTCAGTGTGTGTGGGGGTGAAAACAAATGCTACTAGGAGGGATTTGCAGTATGAGTTGCAGGATTGTTCCTCTGAGTGTGAGATGGAGAGGCAGGATCTGTACAGTATACAAATTCCACCTGCCCTGCTGGTTCTGTTATGCACAACATGAGAGTAACCTGGAGGGAAGCCCTGGGTGTAATGAGCTGGAAGTCTTGAGAGAACCAGGTTTCGTTGATGAAGAGGATATCAGGGCCTTCAGATGAAATAAGGTTCTAAATGTTGTGTTGGTTTTTTGCAACGGATCTGGCATTTATAAGGATGGACTTTAGTCTGTTGCTAGGTTGAGTGTTTGACGTGAAGGGTGGAGGATTCTGGGGGAGTTGGGAGTGGGATATACCAGGTGGAAGGGGAGTGGGTGGTATAGAAATAAGGGTAGGAGTAGGCAGTTGCTGTGCTATTTGCCGAGAAGGGGGAGGCCTACTGGGGGAGGTCCCATGGATGACTGAGGTGTGATGTGTAGTAGGGTCTGCAGGAGCATATATGTACCATAACCGAGAGTTGTTTGAAGGTGAGATGTTTCTTGGGGGGCAAGCTAAGGTCTCCATTTGAGGGATTGGCATTGGTTGGTGAGTGTGTTCTAGGTGTGTGTGTGAAGAGTGCTCATGAGGTTGGAGTCTTTTGTGTTGTGACAATTGTAGTGGTTAAATGTGGTGTGAGTCTGTGTGGGGGATGAGAAGTGGAGACCCTATTCTGATGTTTGAAGGGGGGAGTGGATACTGAGGTGACAGGGGGATTGCAGGGTATGCAAGTCTGTGACTGAGGAATTCAGTCTTGTTTCCTGTCATGAGGGAGAGGTCTGGTGACAGTCTTCAAGGTTCAGTGACAGAGTCTGTGCACTGACTTCTAGAGGCGCAAGGGCAATGGTGTCTCATGTGAGTGCCATGAGTGGTATTTATCAGGTTGAAGAGAGATTTGACTGGGTTGGGTGGCTTTGGGGAAGCTGAGATAGTGTATGTTTGGCGGGAGGTCATGGGTCTGGAAGAGAGATAAGGTGAGGTATGTAGTATGAAGTGCACCCGGATAGCACTGTGACTGTTTTATTTTAGATTCTGGGGGGCAAGGGCTGCGTGTGTGAGCATTGGAGGGGCGGCTGAGAGGGCGGTGTCAAGGATTGCACGGACAGTGTTTAGTGATGCAAAGCATTGGTCATGGTGGCATGGATCAAAGGATGGATTACATGAAGGGGTGTTGGTAGAGAGGCTTGGAGAGGGGTGGGTCTGGTTGAGGAACGGGAGTTGGGAAGGAGCCCTGGGTACGTCAGATGGGAGGCACGAGGGAGTGATGCAGGCTGGGGATCTGGGATGGCTTGGGTGTTGGCATGTGTCCTCTTGAGGAGGCTAGAATGAGGAGGGTGAGATGGCAAGTAGTGATGGAGTCTGCACCTGGCAAGTGTCTGGTGCACCACATTCCACCTCAAACCTTGGGCTTGCTAGGCTTCACGGGGGAATTGCACCCTGAGCCCTACAGGAGGCAAGTGTAAGAATGCAGGAGCACTGCAGCAACCACAGTCAAGCGTGAAATCTGCACTTGTGGTATTGGGAGTGCAAACAGACCCCTTATAGGAAGTACTGTGTGACCAGGAATAAGGAGTGCAAGACCAATGCATAAATCCCTGTGAATGCCGAGTCTTCTGACCTGGAACACCAATCAGAAGTGGCGAGGGAGGGCAGTAAGAGAGGGAGAGTGGATGGGTCTCTGGCCCAGAGAATTGCTAAAGTGCTTGGCACACAAGTAAAATTAAATCAAAGTTCCCAAAACGCGACACAGACCTTGAAGGGCTGGAGGGCCCCGAGAACTTTCCTGATGGCTGCACGTAGGGGAAGAGGGAGGCTTTCGCCTGCCTTCGCTGAGTCGTTTTGGTGTTAAGGGTCTCATTACTTGGAACACCAAACAGAGAGGGCGAAGGCTGCAGTGGGAGGAGTGGATGGGTCGCTGCAGTGGTGCTTTTAGGTCTGTAAAAGATCCATGGCTTTGCTAATGTCGGGACTGTCGGGACTCGGGCTAGCTAGCCTTTTGGTTGTAGTCCATGAGCTTCTATCCGGGTCTACAACCAAAAGACCCAGGGCTAAAGTCCCCTCAGCCCGCCCCTAGCAACGCCTCTGGGTCTCCGTTCCAGGGAAGTGTTGCAGTACTCTGCACACAAGTAAAATTAAAAGTGTCCAAAATGCGAGCCAGTACCTGAAGGGCTCGAGGGCCCTGAGATGTTTCATGATGGCTGTGCGGAGGGGAAGAGGGGGTCTCTTGCCTGCAGGGGAGTTGCTAGGTCTGGAAAAGACCTGGGGCTAAGCTGATGTCGGAACTGTTGGGACTGGGGGCTAGCTAGTCTTTTGGCTGTAGCTCCTGAGATTCTACCCGGGGCTACAACCAAAAGATCAGGGGCTATAGCCCCCTTAGCCCTCCCCTAGCAACGCCCCTGCTTGCCTGCCTTCACAGAGTCTTTTTGGTGTTCTGTGTCTTGTGACCGGGAACACCAGTCAGAGGCTGCGAGGGCTTGGCAGTGGGACGGGGGCTATAGTGTATGGGTCTCTGGCCCATGGAAGCGGTGCGTTGCTCGACACACAAGTAAAATTAAATCAAAGAGCCCAAAATGCGATCCAGTACCTCAATGGCTGAAGCGCCCTGAGATGTTTCCTGTTGGCTGCGCAGAGGTGAAGAGTGATGAGTGCAATGGTCATCTGCACCGATGACATACTATTATAGAGAGGTTTGTGATGAAACCTGATAGGTGGGAGGCCTTCTTCCCAACATGTTGGCCTAGATGAACGGTTCTGGAATTTTCCTGTTAGGTTTTGCACTGGTTACTTCACAATTGAGCCATAAAAGAGGTTTGGGGGGTGTGTCAAGTTGTTGCGGGTAGTTTCAGTGCTGTGAAGCTGCATCTGGTCTTTTGTCTTCCAAGATAAATAAATCTGTTTTCCGTTTTGCTACTACCTAAACTGATGAGCGGGCCTTAATCTTCTGACAAGTGGTGTTGATGGGCCATGTGTGGCTGCACATGGCATACACACTTATAGTGGTTGATTTGTATGGGATTTGTAATGCTCTGCTTGTCATATGGTAGAAGCAACTGAATATACCAGGATACATATTGCATGTGACAAGTACTATGAACATGAAGCATCAGCTGTTAATAAAGGGCATTAAGGAGGCATTTGATTCTCCGTTTGACATATAGTAGCAGCACTTGTACATGTGAGACTTGGTTTTACACTTGGAGAATACGACATGCACATGAGATATTTGCTGACATTGGATAGTATTATAGTGTCATCTAAAGTTGCACTTGCCATGTAATGCTGGTACTGGGACATTTAATGTTGTACTTGTAATATGTTATGTTTTGGAATGTTACTGAGATCTATACTGTGCAATGCTCCCATTTCTATCATATCATTCATTTACTTCCATAACATAGCACCTTAAGCTTCACTTGGAATATGACAGCAAATGGACATGAGAAGCCTGTGGTCAGTCTATAAGGCGTATTGTGGCATTGCTGGCCCAGTTGGTGCTTCACTTAATATAGGATGGCAACAGCACCTTCACATGTAATGCTACACTTTACATGACATTACATACCATGTATATAAGCTCCTTGCCAGCATTGCTATGTTATGTTGCCATTTTATTGTACCAAAGCACCACCATAGTGTTCTCAGACTTATCTGGGCATTGGTTGTATTATGCCGCCCGCACCCGGCATAACCACACTGTTGCCTGCAGAGCAAAATGTAAGGATAAAGCAAAGAGGCATTCAGGAAAAGGCAGGTTAAGGAGAAACAGATGATGTTTTGGGTAATCTGGGTGCATATTTGTCCAGCAAAAATGTGTCTTTAAAGTGAAGAATAATTTGCAGAATACATTCAAAGGTGTATGCAGGAGCCGGGAGTATTTGCTTAAAAGCAGTTTTGAGAACGTATGAATAACTGTAGCCTTACTGGGTATTTGAGACTGTGCTTGCCATATGAAGGTGGCAAGTGTACATGTAAGGCTACACCTTACATGTGGTGACTATAACAAGCATGTGAGGAATTAACTGGGATTGGATACAATCACTTGGGCATTTGAGGCTGCAATTGGTTGATGTTTGCAGCCATCCCCGAACTGTGAACCTGCCTTTTAGGTGTTGTCACGAGACAAATCATTGCTCTGGGCTATGTGCTAAAATACTGCCAGTAAACAGATTAGTGGCACATACTCGCGGCAAGGAACACGGGTACAGATTGTTGCTGGAGCAGCAAGTGGAGAAGAGGGGCATCCTTCTGTAAAGAAGAGTGGTGATAGCACAGGCAGATGTATTTCTGCCAGCCTTCTAATGGTAGAATGCCAATGTAGATCCACCAGGCACATGGGCCTCAAAGGGTATTGCATGGCATGCTATTACTAAGGAGTGAAGGACTAGTTGGCATAGGATGACAGCAACACAATATATAAGGCTGCACATTGCACCTCGTGCAATGGAATGGAATGGAAAGTGGACTTGTGTAATGCAACTTCTTCCATTTTGATGGCCTCTTATCACATGCATAGTGACTATCACATTCACCTGAGGAATTCACTGGCTTGGGATGGCAATGCCGCGGCATTTGAGACTGTATCGGCACATGTGAGGCTGCGCTTTTGATGGTGTGACAATACTGATTATATATCACGTTAGCATTAAGGGGGCATTGTGGCCATTGCAGACATCTCTGTCATTTGTTTTCATTTTAAGTGTTGCATAGTTAACATACACGTTACACACTTCTATTTAGCTTCAAAATAAACACCCAATACCACATTTTCCAACCATTAATTCCCCAAATAAAGCACATAACTTCTGTATCGTGCCAGCAGCTGTATATGTGAGGCTGCCCCTTACACGTGCTGACCAGGCCAAGGCACACATGTAGCGCTATTATCACATTACTTCAAGCACTTGTGCCATTATAGAACTGTTGCTATATATTTCTGCTCTTGGCGCTTAAATCATTGGAGAAATGTTAGTTATCTTGCACTGTTGAGGCCTGAACTATCGTGACTTCTGGCACTGCTTTCTATTTACCGGATATTGTAACGAACATGCACTTGTTCACTTTCAATGTCAACGGGTTTGTACACGAAAAACAGCTCAGCAATGAGTCTATATTTTACATTTTCAATGATATAAATCACAAATCAGTATAGAAATTGTAAAAAGAAATTACGTGTTTGTTTTCTGGCCTTAACTCTCTGCCTGTCTCTACAGTAAAAAAAACACCAAAAAAACACATCTGTAAGGGAAGAATTCCACACGTCATGAGAAGAAACAACTGTACAATGGGGGGAATGGGGAAAAGGTGCTGATGTTGTACACTTGCAGGATTGTAAGTGTTGTGGCTTTGTACAATATGCTGTCATGTGTCATTATAGATTGATCAAGATACACTGTTCACTGCAGTAACACGTGGAACAACCCATTGCATGTTTGTAAATGTAACACACGGAGTCAGAACACTGCCAGCAGTGGCAACACTCGTACTCACCATTGCAAGATTCTGTTAACACATACCAAGAAACATTGCAAACATCACGATTACATTCACGCGCAGAGGAAAGCATCTGCCAACGTACACAACTTGCCTTCACACCATCCCTTCAAAGATGGCAAATAACAGTCACCTCGTTGTTAGCGAGAATTAAAAATGTTATTCACTGTTACACTGAAGTTAAAGTTAATCTTTACCAGGTGCATGCACGAGATAATGCTATATTCTCCGGGTTGGTGATGGGCCACCTTTTTTTTTTGTTGAAAACTCTTTTTATTAAATTTTACAACATGTCAAAAGAAAAAGAAGAAATATTCCCTCCCCCACTCCCTCTCCCTGCTCCCTACCCCCCAAGGTAACGAGCCTTAAAATCTTAGATCGCCTTTCTTCCGGGCAGTCATTCCACGTTCATTGTAGGTCCAATAATCTCAGGCGCTGCGGGCACCACATCACCCTGAAATCATCCTTAAGAAGATTCATTATTTCCCCCCAATCCGCAGCAAAGCTCTGCACTTTATTGTTCATGGCATAAGTTGCCCATTCCAAAGCCACTATTTCCCAAATCTTCTGGAGCCAGTCCTGACTCATGGGACCTCAGGGCCCTTCCATCTCTGAGCTATCAACATAATAGCCGCTAGAGTCAGTATCGCTTTTGCTTTCTCCCTTCCTCTAGGTTCCCCCACCCCCGAAGCTCCTCCAATGCCTAAGAGGATTTGTACCGGCGTGCTTTCATCTCCCAGGTCAAAGGCCTGCTCCTGCACTCTCTGTACCTCTCCCCAAAAAGGTTCAATCTTTGGACATTTCCACCATATGTGCTCCGCTGTTCCTGCTGATCCACAGCCCCTCCAACACTTCCCCGATATTGCTGGAAACATTTTATGGAGCCAGGCTGGGTTATAGTGCCACCCGATTAATATCTTATACCACGCTTCTTGTAATTGGTCCTAGGACCCGTTCCCATTTCTGCATATAAACCCACTGAATCTTATACATATTGGAAATTATTCTCTTTGTTCCATCCTTAGTTAATAGGAAGCTCTCAAACTGCGTTGGTTCTCTTATAGCCACCATTCTAACCCCTGGATGTAATACCCAGTGTCGTATCTGCGCGTACTGTAACCTTTCCCCCTCTTTTATTGCGAATTCCCATTTACAATCGTCAAACAACAACAGTTCTCCTCTCCGAAACATATCGCATAGTTTCACATAGCCTCCCTCCTGCCGTCTCACAAATGCCCCTTTCTCCAAATGCCCGGGGTGAAATCCCCATTGCCAAAGATGGGGATGAAGGGTGATGGAAACGTGGTTATTCCCTTAGCTCCCGCCAACTTATCCCAGGTATCAGCCATACGTTTAGTAATAGAACTCTCATAGAGATGCCGGGGTCTATGCGATTTAGGCAGCCATAACACTGCCGCCAGATTGCGGTGCGCTACCGCCTTGCCCATCCTCACCCATAGTTTATCTTGCATACATTCTTCACCTTTCAACCATTCTCTGATGATGTGGAGCTGTGTTGCTTCATAATATCGCTGAAAATTCGGCAAAGCTAGACCTCCCTCCCCCTTGAATGCCATCAGTAAGATGACGCCCACCCTAGCTCTTTTCCCTTCCCATATAAATCCTTTAGTCCCAATTCTTTAAAGAAGCTCGAAGGGACAGGCTGCGGGATCGCTTGAAATAAATACAACAGCCGAGGGATTGTTACCGTCTTAACCGCGGCTATCCGCCCCAACCATGACACCCTAAGACCTCTCCACCTTTGGAAGTCCCTCTTGATTGCTTTAAGAAGCGGGGGGAAGTTTGCCGAGTACCACCCTGCTAAAGTTGCCGTGATACTCATCCCCAAGTATCTTATCCCTCCCGGGCTCCATAGAACAGGAGTACTCTCCTTTAGCCTGTCCCGTTCCACTGCCCTTAACATTACATTCAGGACCTCTGACTTAATAGTGTTGATCTTTAAGCCTGAGACCTCCCCAAATTTCTCCAGCAGGGTCACGCTAGCCTGGAGCGATTCCCTGGGCGCAGTCAACATGAGCAACATGTCGTCCGCAAAGGCTGTGACCTTCTGTTGCTCTCCTCCAAAGGGGATGCCCATATCTCCGCAGCCTCCATTATTGCTTGTAAAAGCAGTTCCAGCTACAATCCGTAAAGTATTGGGGATAGCGGGCAGCCTTGTTTTGCTCCCCTCTGTAGGTTTACTCGTCTTGAAGCTGTCCCATTCCCCATTATTCGAATGGACGGGGCTTGGTAATTAGCCTGAACCATCATCATGAATTCCCCCCCAAAACCCATCTTTTCCATTACCCGGAACAGAAAGGCCCACTCCACGTGGTAAAATGCCTTTTCCGCATCCAGTGCCACCAGGACCGCAGGAGTGTTCGTTTTCTGCACCTTTTCGACTAAGTGGGCCACTCGCCTGATATTATCTGCGGTTTGCCTGCCTCTGACGAACCCTGCCTGATGGGGGTGTATCAAGTGCGGAAGAATGGTGTCAAGTCTATTTGCCAGGATCTTTGTATATATCTTGGCTTTGATATTAATCAAAGCAAAAGGGCAATAAGATGCTTTCTCCTCCGGGTTTTTATGTGGTTTAAGGATGAGGGTAACCTGAGCTTCCTCCATGGATGGGGCAATTCTACCTGTCTGCCAGAATGAGTTAAATAACGAGGTCAATTGTGGGGCCAACTGCGAGATAAACAATTTGTAAAAGGCTGCGGTGTAGCCATCCGGGCCCAGTGCTTTATTTACTGGAAGAGCCCTAATCTCCCCTCGTACTTCCTCCTCCGAGATTTCTTGATTAAGTACCTTCCTCGTTTCCCTTCCAATTTCCTGCAGCTGTACGTTTTGTAGGAATTTGTCCTGCATGTCGCTTAGGGGATATTGAGAGGCGTAAAGAGAGTCATAGTACTCCGCCAGAGCCTCCTGTAGTTCTTCCTGCCTTGTGACCCTTTCCCCTGAGCCTAATTTCAATGCTGTAATTGCATTTCTCACCCTCTTCCCCCTTAGTAGACGTGGCAAAAGCAGGTCTGCCTTATTTGCCTTAGCGTAATATTACTGGCTCACAGCGAGTAGTGCTCCCTCTGCCTTTTTGTTACGCAAAGGTTCCAGCTGTCCCAACGCTTTCCTACATAGCTACCCGGGAAGGGGTCCTACCCGCCGCCTGTCTAGCTGTTTCCACCTCGGTCTCTAATTGAGATTCCAGTGCTTTCAATCGCTTCACTCGATGAGCAGCCACTGCAATTTGGTCCCTCCTGATAGTAGCCTTGAACGCATCCCACCTTATATCCTCTCTTGTATCCACCTTCCTATTGATATCAAAAAAGACCTTGATCTTCTCTTCAATGTCTCCCCGAACTTCTGGGTCTCTCAGGATGGCCCCTGGGAATTTCCATCCCCAAACTCCCTTCACCATTCGGCCCAGATCCAGAACAACGGAGACTGTCTTATGGTCCGCTATCCCTATCGGTCCCATGCGCACCTCCCGAATGCCACCCACCAATCCCACCGAAACCCATATATAATCTATTCTGGATAGCGATCCATGAACCCCTGATAGAAAGGTATGACCCTCCTCTTCTCCCTTTAATTCTCTCTATACATCTCGCAACCCCATCCTACTGATCTTATCCTTCAACTCTGCAGACATTACTGCCCTCTCCCCTCCTAATCATCTTCCAGCCCTGTCTCTCTCCCTGTCCCAGGCTATATTAAGATCTCCCATCAGAACAATCTGACCCCAAGCTTGTTCTCCCAGCACTTTCAGAACCCGCTGTAAAAACTGCTCCTGACCAGAATTAGGGGCATATACTACAGCTAATGTATACAGGGCATCCTGATACTCTCCCCTAACCACAATATATCTCCCCTCTTTGTCCCTTGTTACATCGCAAATTCTGAAATCAACCGTATTCCTAATATCCAGGGCCAACCCCCTTGCTTTACTTTGACCTGAGGCATGAAGAATCTGGTCGAAGCCACACAGCTTCAACCTTCCCTGGTCCTTGTGCACTAGGTGTGTTTCCTGAAGCCCCATAATATTTGGCCCTTCTTTCTTCGTGAAGTGCTCAAACATTTTCCTCTTAAGAGGGGTATTCAACTCTCTTACATTATGCGTTAGCCATTTGAGGAGTCACCATTTGAAAATTGGTCACTGGTACGTGGTAGTGCCCTTCTGCCCCTCCCTCCAGCCAACTTCTCATTACCTCCCTCCCTTTGTCCCCCCTTCCCTCTAACGATCCCCCCTCCCTCCTTGAAGGACAACACCTTCCCGATTGTTCTCTACTCCTAACCCGGGCATCTCCGCCCTTTCCGTTCCCAAAATGGTTGCTCCTCCTACGACCCCAACTCTTCAATCCTCCTTTTAGAGGCCCACCACCCCTTTTACCACTGTTCCGACTCGGGGATCTGATAGTGTCTCACTCCTCTCTTCTCTGAGTTTTCCTTTTCTCCACGGATCACCTTCCTTGGATCCTCTTCTTCTTTTATCTCCAACTGTCGTCCACACCCAGGGTCTCGATCTAGGTGGACCACTCATGCCCTGTGAACCTGAGCTTGAGGGGGCGTCCTCCAAATCCATTCGAAGTAGGTCTGTCCCTTCCTGTAGTGAGGTGATACGCTTCTGGGACCACTCCCATTCAAAAAGCAATCCAAACGGAAAGGTCCATTTGTATTGTATAGCTTCCTCATTCAATACCTTTAGCAGTGGGCCCATTTGTCTCCTTTTTATGAGTGTGCTGCTCTCCACATCTTGAAATAACGCAATCTGCTGTCCTTTAAACATAATAGGTTCCCGTTGTCTTGCTGCTCTGAGGACCGCTTCCTTCTGGGCGTATCTAGTAAAAGCTGCCAGAACATCTCTAGGCCTTGCCGTCTGGCCTTTGGCCAATCGCCCGGTTCTATGCACTCGATCTAACTCTATCGCCTCTGGACTCCCTTCATCCAGGATATCAGCAGAAATGCCTTGGGTTACCGCTTTAAAGTCCTTATCCAGTACCGATTCCGGCAAAATTTTCACCCTTATATTGATCCTACGGGATCTATTCTCCAAACACTCCATCTGAATTTCGAGATTCCGAGTGGCTATGTCCAACCGCTCCATAGCTTCACTGTTAGCTGTGGTTTCTTTATCCACTTCTTGGAGGCCTTTCTCCAGGGTGTCTGTCCTTTCCCCTAGTTGCCGCATCTCTTGTTTTATCTCCCCTATAGCCTCATTTAGATCGGCTCGCATCAGCTGAAATTCCTCCTGAAAAGACTTTGCCAAGTTTGCTTGTAAAGCATGCAGCTCACCCAGGAATTCGTGTCTAGACATTACAGCCAGGTCCTCTACCCGCCCTTGGGCGGTGTCTTCTCCTGTATTCCCTCAGGAGGACCCGGGACCTTCCTTCAGGTTATGCGCAGGCCACATTGCATGAAGGGTACCCAGAGAGTCTCCCGAAGCTTGAACCACTTTCCCCCCTTTCCCTTTGGTTTTCGTGGTCATGGTGCTCACCTCCCCCTTCTTAGTGCCACTATAGCTCTCCAGCTAATCACAGACTCATATAAAAGGGGATAAGAGGTCAGTCGAGATCATGTAAATATGAATCTTGTGTGATGTATACAAGTTGAGTTATGAAGACAATTATAATTCCAGCTTTATCATAATTCTGAGGGAATGGAAAGTTGGTGTGGTGGTAAGTTAGGGAAGTAAGGTTTGAATATTGAAGGGTCAGATTTGAGACTATTTCAGCTCAGGAGCAAATCGATAAAAATGGTAGCTCCTCCCATTCAATGCATGCTGAGATATGATTAGTAATTTTCAACTCGCCATAAAATATGGAACTGAAATATATATATATGCCTGCATTTATCTGAAAGGGTACGGTAGCTGCCATGTTGTGAGTTTTAAGAACACTAAAATGTTTAACCCACTCATCATTTTGGGATGATGAATCTTTTTCCTCCCTTCTGCCACCATCATCCACACCTCCCAACTCATTGTCCTATCAGCAGGCAGTGGGCGTATTGGGGGTGGTGGAGGGAGAGAGATGGCCAATCCATAGCGTGGAAATGATGATAATAATGGAGTGTCACTAGCCCTATCACAGATCAGTTTTCAATCTGAGCGGGACTTCTTTGGACTTTTGACTTTTCCTTTGACTTTCCCACCCTATTGCTGGAAGTGGTCTACTTCTGAACTCTTGCTAGGAACAACTAGCAGAGAGACAGGGGGAGTTACCAAGGCCTTAAACATTGCTTGCGAGACAGAGACTGGGAAATGTAGATGCTAGCTGGTCCTGCCATTTGAGGAGCCAGAGGAGGTCTGGGTGCTGGGGACTGCCCTTGCCCAAAGCCTTTGAACACACCTGTGATGTCAGATGAGCCCTGCTGTTTCCCTGGATGCCCCAAAACCAGCCCTTCCATGTAAGTAGATTAATCCAAATGCCAACAAAATTGTGGGGGGGAGTCTGCTAGCCTTCTCGCATAGCGATTAGGGGGATGGAACTGGGGAGACCCTTGGCCCATTGTATTAAATCTAACCCAAATTAATTCCACTCTAGGAAATCACCCTATCCATTTAAATTGAATTGTGTTGGGAACTGCCTGCCTTAATCCTTTCCATTAAATTGTGGGAAGTAGGTGAAACTGTGTAGATCCTTAGCGCATTGAATTGAAGTTAAATCAATTAATTCCCATGCAGAAAATCACAGGATGAGTGTTTTTAGAGTTTGAAACTAACAAAGTTCATGTCCAGTGTGTTGGAGAGTGTGATAGACAATAATGTACTTGGGTGGCTCTTCCTTTCTAAAACCTCTGTCTTCTGTACAGAAGGGGGTGTCCATAATCCCAAAATAAGTAACTTTAAAACCCTGCCATCTAGTGAATGTAGAGTGTGCAAAATGACATTTTCCATTTATTTACTTGCCTCCCAAATTAGAATCCCAAGGCCCTGTATTTAATGCAAGTAAAAAGCCCAAAATAATTTTCCCGTGGAGTTCCTTTTCTAACTTTTCCTTTCAAATAAAAAAAGACCAAAATGATTTTCCCATCATTTTTATCCTGACTTTGCCTTTCAAATAAAAAGCCCAAAACGATTCTTTTTCATTGTGTCTATTTCCCAAACCGTGCCTTAGTAATAAAAAGCCAACACAATTTTCCTACTGCATTCCCACTCCCTGTACCTTGCATTTAAATTAAGGGGTCATACATAAGTGATGCTTGTGGGTCGGGGTTGCTGGGAGAGAAGATCATTGTGAAAACCCAAGCAATCACTGGTGGTTGTTTCAGATTCCCTAATTGTTAATGTGCAACAAATCCTCTGTGTGTTTTTGATGTAAAGTCTTTAAATTCAACCTGTGTGTTGTAGTATCTGTAAGTCCATTAGAAATATGTCAGTCAATTGGTGCAAGTAATTTGAAATTCTGATATTATGTAAGGCCACGGCATTGGTGGCTGATGTTTTGGTTGTTCTATTAGTCTTTGTCAAATCTTAAATGAATATATATTCTTACTATACACCGGCCTGGTTCCTATGTCATTGGTGGTAAGAGCCTGTTGGTTTGATGGTGTGGGATAGGTTGGAGGCCTCACTAAGGGTGAATCTTCAGAGTGCTTTGTTGCATGCCAACTCACTTGGCGGTGGGGCGTCCCTGAGTTGAGAGTGAAAAAGTACTTTAGCTCTGAACAAAGATCCTTGAAAATCTGAAAAGACCTTTGGCTAAGTACCCCTGGAGGAGAATTTCTGGTTGAAGTCTAATATATACAAAGAAGTAGATTGATAGTAGGGGATGTACAGATAACATGACCAACAGAAATTACCTTAATGTCCAGCCTTCCCATAAACCATGCATTAAGCCCTGAGCAGGTACCCCTTTGAAGCCAATGAGGGAAAAGTTGAAGACAAACATGGATAAACCAGATGGCCGGTCACATGTTTCCAGGGAAATGGAAACAGTTTGTGTCTGATCTGAATGTGAAACTGGGGCCTTGTTATGCCCTGCTACTGATTAAACATTGAACACATTTTTCCTAAATCAAAAGCGCATTGTGTGTCCTACCAAGCGCACCCTGGGTTCAGCCAGTCAGGACCATGTAAAAATGAAATTTTTGTCATATATATATAACTTAAACATTGATCAAAATTATGATACTGCCATTTTCATACTTCTGAGAAATGGGAAAGTTGGCAAAGGGATAGATCATGAAAGCCAGGTTTACATTGAAAATGGTCAAATTTTTTGCTATTTTGGCACAGCAGCAAACCATGAAAAACAGTATCTCTGCCCAGGGAGGGTGTGCCGAAATGAAATTTGTATTGTCCGACTCGCCATAAAATATAGACTTAAAAGTGATCTATATTTATGTGGTTATCTATAAGATTGTGGTAGTTTTCACATTCTGAGATTTTTCAGAAGACAAAATGTGAAACTCCCAGTAATTTTGAAATGATGTTCCTTTTCTCCTCCCTCAGCCTACATCATACACTCCTCTGAATTCCTGATCCTATCAGCAGCCAGTGTGTGTGTTGGGGGGAGGTGAAGGGAGTGAGCTAGCCAATCCTGATTGTGGGAATTATGACAAGGTTGGAGTGTCATCTCTGCTATAAGAGAGTATGTTTGCAACAGTACAATAATTTTTGACCTTATTCCAATGGATAGCCCGCTGCTGGCCACGTGTGAGGAACAACTAGCAGAGAGGCAAGGAGAGCTATCAAGGCCATCAGGGTAAACCTTGCCTAGAAACCTGGGAACCCTATCTGAGAGAGGCGTATCTGGAGGGACCTTGCTGTGTGAAAGGCCTCATGTGAGATGCCTACCAAAAGAGCATGCTAAAAGTCTAGCTGGCTTCCTTAGCAAAGAGCAGAGAGGTCCCATTTAAGTAGATATGCCCAAAGCCATCAATTGCATGGGGAGCCACCTGCCTTTATCTCTTTCCGTTAGTGGGTAGATGAGGGGTAAAACTGGGTAGGCCCTTCGCAAAAGGTATTAAATCTCACTCAAATTATGTCCCCATATAAACCACCATCTCTGTTGAAAGTGAATTGTGTTGGCAACAGCCGTCCTTAATCCATTTCATTAAATTGTGGGAAGGGGGAGACACTGTGTAGACCCCTAGCATATTTAATTAAAGTAAATCAATTAATTCCCATATAGAAACATCATGGGATGAGTTTTGTTAGAGTTCATGCCTAGTGTGTAAGAGCTGGAATAGCCCATAAAGACTTGGTTGACAGTTTTCTGAAGCCCTAGACTTATATATAGAACGGTGGTGTCTGGAATCCCAAAAGAAGTAATCCACAAACCACTGCCTTTCAAGTCAATGGGAAGGGTGCAAAACAAAATTCCCCATTGATTCCTCTGACTCCCAAACCAGAGTCCCAAAGCAATGCCTGTCCTTTGAATGTGTGTTGCAAAACAAAACTTCCCTTTCATCACCATTCATTTTAAATCAGAATTACAAAGCATTGCATCGCATCTGTATGTGTGTTGCAAAATGAAATTTCCCATTCATCCCCATTCATTTTAAATCAGAATTACAAAGCATTGCATCTAATCTGTGTGTCTGTTGCTAAAACGAAATGTCCCCTTTGTTCTCATTTTCACTGACTAGAATTTCCAGCCATTACTTCTCATTTTCATTTGTGTTGAACAACGATTTCCCTTTGAGTTCCTGTTCCCAACTGTGCCTTTCAAATGAAAGCCTAAAAATGAATGTTCCCATTGATGCCATTGCCTCCTAAACCAGAATCCCAAAGCATTGCCTGTCCTTTGAAAGTGTGTTGAAAAAATATTAGAGCACTGTCCTTCATTCAATTTATCTTAGGTCCCATCTCCCATTTACAGCCTCGGATGAAGAGTCGGTTTAGACTCAAAACACGTGCCAGGCTACTTTGCAAATAAATCCATCGGACTTATAACCACATCTCTCTTCAATTACTTCCAACACATGCGTATATCGCACTCTCGGGCGCAGTGCGACTGAGAATTGCCCGTGCTCTAATTGTTTCCACAACTGTGGGTTGTACTTGGCAGTACTGTGGTTATGTGACTTTTTCTGCCAAACCTGTGTTTTTCTTGAAATACTGTTTTCCATTGTATTGTGAATGTTTTCTATTGAAATAATTAAATGTGTCGTAAATTGTGACTGCATGTTTCAAAATTGTACCTGTATTGTTTTAATAACAGAGTTATTGTTGTGATATTGGGTGTTGCCACAGCATTGGTGGCTGATATTGGCTGCTTGTTTCTTGGTCAAACCTTAATGGAATAAATCAATATATATTCTTACTATACACCGACCTGGTTCCTAGTCCATTGGATACACAGGGTGTTTTGTTGGGGTGGGCACAAGACGGGCTGGTGGCCTCACTAAAGAGAACCTGAAAGAGATAGTGCTTTATTTTGCGCCACCTTCCTTGGTTGGGAAAGGTACTCCCTGAGTTGAGTGTGACCGCATAATAAACTGTGACAAAGCATAATTGCATTGCAGTAGATGGAACATTATGTTGAGTTGTGAAGCTGCCATTTAAACCTGTACCCTGGGTTCAACAGGGTGTATTTTAAGTTGTCATTGTGAGTGAAAACTAAGCAGGAACAGGGCTGAGATGTTTGCCTTTGGATAGAGAGTACGTATGGTGCAGGACACATTTCAGAATGGGCACCATAGATATAAATATGGCCAGGAAGCAACTCTTACTCAAATTGTTTATTAAAGGTGAATCGGTAGAACAAGAACATGAAATTTGCCAAGCCAGAATGATGCCGGAGGTTACCTCTGCAAATGTTGATATGTGGCAGGACAATGTGCTGTTCATAAGGCCCTGACAGACTTTTACATGACACACATCAGCAAAGATGAGCAAATTAAAATGCCTCACCTCACAGCATACATGTATTTCCATATACTAATCATGTAAGAAATACACCAGAATAGTATTGTCTCCTTGCAAACCCAGGCTGAGCTTTTGAATCAAGCCCAGAAAGAGCTGAAACAATTAGAAGCAAAAGTGCAACAGAGCTAAAATTTAGAGTTAAAATTATGAAATGTTATTGAGCAGCTAAAAGATGAGCTGAAAACACGGCAGCATGAAAATGTAGAGCGAGGGGCTACATTTTCTGCACTGCAAGGGGAGTATAAATAATGTGCTGAAAATCTGCACCGAGTTAAACGCTCTCGAGGCTCTGGAAGGGCCTTTTACACCCAGGGACCTAAGGCATGGAATGCATTGCCCATATCCCTGCGCAAGACAACAGATCTTCTTGCATTTCGTAAGCAATTGAAAATGCATCTCTACTATTAGAGTAACCCCCTGCGGTGTCTCTGTTTCTCTGTACTCAGCTCTCTCGGCGCCTGGATGCCTACGGGCTTTGGCGCGCTATAAGCATAATAACATAACATAACATAACAAGTCAACACAAATTAAATGAGCAGGTTGTTCATAATAGGGCCTGCTTAGAGGACATTTTCACATTTAAATCACAGGTAAAACAACTGAAAGCTGAAAACATCCAGTTAATTATAAAAGGGGTTCACTCTCAGAGTGAGTTCGAACATATCTGAATACCTTGAAACAGCAAAGAGAGCAGTTGAGGAAATAAAATAACAAATAAAATCAAGAGAATGGTGTCCTGTTTCAGAAAGTGCATCAGTTAAGTATGGGCGTGGAGAAAAGAGAGTCATGTTATAAGGAACTGACTGACAGTAGGTTACAAAATGTACAATTAACGCAATTTGTGAGGCAAGCAGAGATTGACCTAGAGAAGGCAACACTGGCTCAAATTATGCAAGGGGAAGAGATTAGTCTACTGAAAAAGAAACGCTCTGAATATGTGCAGACAATGTCAGCCTCACAGAAAGAAAATGACTCCTATTGTGAGGTGAACATGGCACAAAGAGACCGATTTATGGCACAAAGTAAAGTGTTAGAAGCCACTCAAGCACTGTTGTCAGTATTGAAAACTCAGGCCTCTATATAGCACCAAGAGATAGGGACTGAGAAAAACAAATGTGAGAAGTTGGAAAGTGAAACAGCCAAATACAAACAGGCTTTGAGGCACCCTGACCAGTCAGGGTATGGAAAAGCACCCTCCGATTAGAGTGATGACCTCCTTACCAGGGACTTCAAGCCAACTCACCACCTCATATGTACAGAGTTCAGATGACTTCATGCATGCCACTTCTCAAGAACAGGGAAACATGAGGCCTAGTACAACTGATTGAAAAGGCCAGTCCTTATCCGACATCAATGAGGGTTCATGGTTACCCATGTAGAAGGGAAGGTAGGCCGACCAGTGGGCTCTGAGAATTGCAAAATGCACTATCATGTACTTCTGACCTGGAGGGCTCCTATGATGAAAAGGTCAGGGAGTTTGACTGGCAGAAAATCAAGTTAGAAAGGGGCCACCTGGTCTGCTTTACAGAAACAGAAGAACCAGAGTTTAGGCCTCAAAAGAGCATCTTATAAGCCTCCACATCCCTGGCAGGAGGGAGAAGGAGGATGAGTACTCTCCAGGTTGAAAGGGGGAGTACATGGGAAATGACCGTGAGACCCCCCAGCACCACAGGAGAGAAGAGTCCAGACCGTGTAATTTGGGTAGTTATTCCTGGTCTCATACAGCTAGGGAGCACTTAGAGGACAGGGAATGGACCACCAACAGTAACAGCTCTGAGTCAGAGAATGAATGAACTCCAGTACAGTGGACAAAGAAGCTTACCAAACAGAAGAACGGTCTGTTGAAAGACCCAATTTGGCAGATAAAAGCCATAAAAAAGCGTCATGACTCCCTGCCATAAGAATGCAAAATACTCTCTATGGGAGCATCTAGAGCTTTATGACCAAATCATGACATCATTTGGTAATAATAACTATACGAATTGCATGACATTTGCTAAGTGGACATTCTCCCCTCAGTACTCCAGCTTCTTTGCAGGGGTGCAGGACCAAGATTACCAAAAATGGTTCACCCATAAGGCAGCCATTATTCAACACTTTTCAATTCATAGGAACCTGTAGGAGGTCCGCAATGCAGCATACAACCTGCAGTGTGTGGAAGACAAAGCACCTAGAGAGTTTGTACAGGAGCTGAAACAAGCATTTGCACAGACTTCTAGGTGGGTGAACACCAATAGCTGGGAGTTCATCAACGCATATTTTCATGAGCTCCGAAAATACATAATGACCCAATTAGTAAGGGATTTCCATGAGTGTAGGACCCTGGATTGGGTGAAAGAACAGGCCACCAGGATTTATGAGCTCCAAAAGCCCTCTGAAAATAAGAATAAACCAAATAAAAAACATCAAACACACCTACCGATGCAAATGTAGCGGAAGTGAAAAATATTCCCCAATTGGACTTGGAGACAGGGGGCCTAAAAATACTCCTCCCATCAATCAGCAGAATGAGAGGCAGAGGAGACCCTCAGATCCAACCCAATCCGGTGGTGGCCAGGCAGGATACCAGACCAACACTCCACTTGACCCTGCCACCTACATCAGTCCATGATACAAGGTTAACAGACCCATCCTGGGGTATGCCTACACTCCCCTGGCACAAAAAGGGGGGCCTGACCACATTACTACTGCACTGGGAAACTTCCCTCAAAACTTCCCTCCAAACTTCCATCCTGAGGGAAGACATACTCCACCTCCCAACCTAAGCTTCTTTCCCTGATAACCCTAAAACCCTAATTTCTATAATAATCCTCCTCTCTCTCCCCACTTTCAGTACAATAGATTCCTGAATCTGGGAGAAGGGAGACCTAGGATGGAAGGTTATCAGGGAAACTTCCAATACCCAAGCTACTCCGGTATAAGGGACAGATACCCTTTCCAGGAGCAGCAAAGGTATGAATTATCCAGACCTTGCCACCAACCAGTAAAAAAATGTCACAACTGCAGTGACAAGTCAAACAATTAACACATGACCTGGGTCGCCTGTTGAGGGCTCAGCAGAACCATCAACTGGAAACTGCTGCCCAGAATAACTCAACTCCCAGGTCTGGTGCCATGGGGAAGCAAAGACGGGAAAAAACCTCCAACAGATTCCCAAGGAGGGGGGCAGGAGGGAGATGTGAAGCCCTATAGGAAGCTTCCTTTCTCACTGGAACAAAACCCCTGGAAACCTCTGAACCTGAACATGAATCTTCTACCCCACCAAAAGCTGGAAACTAAAGAACAGAGGGTAAGTAGGAGAAATCGAAAGCCAAAGATAACCCACTTCCTGGAGGAAGTCTGCATCATCCCTTTCGAAGGAGAAGAATCCCTGGAGGATCAGGAAAGAAAATGTTTCATTCAGGGATGGAGGAATCCCTCCCAAGGAAAAAAGTGTCCCAAAAGATCCTGATTTTGACGTGGTAAGTATGGAAACCGACCTAGAGCAAGAATTGCTTAAACCAAACAATGTCACCCAGAGGACCCAGAAATCACAGAGGTTTCCTCCCCCTAAACAGGTTTGGGTAACTATCTCCAGGAAAACGGGCACACCAAAGAATCAGGGGAAATAAGGGGACTTCGCAATCCCACCTGTTTCTGTGTAAAAAATCTTTTTTACAGATTCCCGGGCTACGACACCTAAAACTGTCCAGGATCACACAGTGTCGGAGTTCAATATTAAAAAGTTAACGCCAGGCTGTCACATAATGCACATTATCTTTGCTCCCTTGAGGAGAGAGAAGGGAGATTGTACCCTTCCATCAAGGAACAGAGTCAGTGTGCATTATCAGCCCTGGTTGATACTCGATCCAAGGAACTCTACTGTCCAAAAATGCCTTCAACCAACTAAATTCAGGAATGGGGAGAGTCACCAAAACCCCCCTCACATCTCTTCCACAACTCCAAAACCTCTATGGGAATGATATTTCCATCAAAGGGAATACGGATCTACAAATAAAAATTGGGCAACATAGGGTGAAACACCCAGCAATAGTCATGACTCCAGAGGTCACGCCTTGTCTATAGGGGAATGACCTCCTTCGGAGGTTATCACATCTGATTGACTGCGTGAACAACATCTTCTGGACTCAGACTAACCGACCAATTGAATTAGAACAAAGCACCAATTATGTGAGTTTAAATGACACATGCCACATGATTGAATAATGGTCTGACAAAATAAAATTCCATTATAGGAACAATCAAGTCAGAGACATCACCTTCATCTCTGTAGGAGAACAAACTGGTGATGGGAACCCTTCTCCATTCTAGAAAATCAACCATCCTCCCAGTTTATGTGGCATTCCACACTGGAGGGAAATACTCTGAAATTTTATACCAATCCACAATCAGAAGAAAACCCAAATCCCATCATAAAAAATGATGAAAAAATCAGCTCAAGGTTTGACTGACATCCAGATAAAGGGTGAACAGCTGTGTTCTCCATTCAGTTAAATGAGGGTGAAGATCCTGTTCTCGCCAGAGTATACCTGAATAACAGAAGAAGCTTCATCAGCAACACATTATTCAGGAAACTCCCAAACAATCAGACCATTTCCACATTTAAATGTATTGATAAGTGGGAAATGGGCCAGGATACTCCAAATTCCAAGCATCTCTTGCCTAGCAGTTGTATGCAAAAAATGTCCATTGAACATAATTGTTGGGTTGTGAGAGAAGTCCCCTCTGCCTTTTATTTAGGCTATGACATTCTGAATCGATTTGCAATTAATTTGGACCTAATCAATAACCTGGTCCTGACTGGGGGGTAACCCAATGGTCTTTGACAACACTGAGAAAGCATTCAGGTCAGCTGAATTGCTGCCATATGCGGTTGATGTTCAAGTGAGAGAAGAGGTTACCATCCCAGGACAGGTGCGACAATTTATAATTCCCTTAAAAATTAAGTGAGGACAGAACCTCAAAAACCAGGACGTCTATATACATTTGAATTATGATCTCCAACAACAAGGATTGTATTTCCATCCGACACCCCTAGTTGACCTAGAACACACCATTATAATATTGGTGGATAACATCGAACTTCGAAGTGTCACTTTGGGTAGAGACAGCTTTATTTGAATTGCGGTTGATGCCCAACCTTCTTCAATTGCACAGGAGCGCGACTCAGACCGCTGCAGCACCATACGTTGGCATAACCCATACTAAAGGGGATCCGGCCGTGGAACAGCACATTTGAAAATGTTTCACTTGAAGTGAAGATTCAGACTGCATCAACACACACCAACTATATGGAATCCCACTGCATCTGGATCTAAGGTTGGATATGGTTGCCACCGCCATTTCTGATGGACAAGGCGATCTCACCAGACGCATCAAAACTATAGGTCCTGATGAAGATGACTAGAGTCAGCAAGTCATTGAAATCGGTCAACCACCTGGAAGGACGATATCCCTGAAGAAATACGGCATACGCAATTGAACCTATCAAATTGCAGCGGAGAACATCTTTTCTCCTTTCCCTGATTCTTAATTTTAAATTCCATTGTATATTGCTTTACCTTATGACTCCTAACTGGGTGTAAAAAATGAAATGAAAAATATTTAGAAAGACGATACCTAACCTATATAAAATAGGGGGTCTCCCGTCACACACCACTCTGGTAAACTGATATATATATATATATATATATATATATATATATATATATATATATATATTTGTATTTGCGATACCTTCTGAATTACAAAAAATGTCCCGTATACATAGATTTTTTTATCGCCAGGTTGAACCACACACCACCATGCCATCTGCGCACCGTGTGCACACTTCCTGGAAGGTGAATAAAATAGGGTCCTTATTCCTTAAGAAAAGTTTCCTCCACTAAATGTTCACTGGAAGAAAAGCAGTCCTGTTGCAACCCTATTTTTAGCCAATGAGAAGTGCTCCAACTAGATACATTGTAGATGTAGGGACAGCCATCTTCTCCTCTTTTCTATTAGATAGACAGCGCACCACCTCTGACCTAGGGACAAGGACTCCCTACAGGGATAGGGCGTTCTTCTGCCTGGAGACACTACTAGCATACACATTAATTGAACAGAATAATTGCTTTCCTTTCTACAGTGTTTTTGTGTGATATAACAGTACCATAGCGAACACTTAAGGCCACTCCTTACTCCCAATCAGGCGCCCTGATTGTTTTTGTTGTATTTCCATCCGACAGCCCTAGTTTACCTAGAACACGACACCATTAGAATATTGGTGGATAACAGCGACCTTCGAAATGTCACTTTGGGTGCAGACACCTTTATTGGAATTGCAGTTGATGCCCAACATTATTCAATTGATTTAAGTGATGAGATCCTTGGGCCAATTCCAAATGACTGCTTCCATATTGACGACGGTATTCCTCTGGAAATGATTTTCACCAGGCAAGGGGGGAATTTCTTGGTGTACTCTTCCTGCCTTATTGTGGGGAAGAGGTGACCTGTGATATCAGGAAGGATGAGATGGTATTCCAAGTCAACAGTGACTGTTGACTTTTAACTACTTCCCATCCTTGGATCCTCACATCCAGGCCAACACCATAACAAGAGATCTCTCCACCCAACAGGAGAATACAGCCGCCATTGCCAAGCCCGAGGTCTTTCCAGACTTTAAGCAAATGGTTCAAGAATTAATCAGTCTTGTTGATGCATCTGAGACAGAGGAGCAAAAACAAAAGTTTAAACAGGTGATTTTGGATTTTCAGGATATCTTTGCAGTGGATTCATATGACTGTGGATGCACAGAGATACATTCAACTGGTTACCTCTCAAGTCCATGGAGACACTCACTGAGATTATTAAAAACTTAGAACCCTGGGGGATAATTTGTCCAGTCCACAGTAACTTTAACAACCTGGTACTGGGATACTCAAACCCAATGGCCAAAGGAGACTTTGTGCAGACCTAAGGGAGTTGAATAAATGGGCCCACATGTCAAGATGGCACCTTCCCTACATCGATCAGGCACTGGCCCAGATCCAAGGGTCAAGGGTGTATACTGCCATTGACCTGACCAATGATTACTGGGCAGTACCCGTGAGTAGAGAAGACCAGCACAAGCTTGTCTTTACCTCCGGGGCAGCAATACACATGGACCCAAACCCCCTTTGGATTCATAAACTCTGGCAACAAATGTAACATCTTCCTACATAAGGGAATGCCCAATTAGGGCGAAAGGGGAAACCTGGCCTATGTAGATGATATCTAAATTAAGAGCTCAACTGTGGAGGAACCGATAGGGGAAATATGCTATGTTATGACCGTGTTGCAGGAAGCCGGAGCAAAACTGTCCTTTCAGAAGGCACAGTGGTGTAAGACCCGTGTGAACTTCTTAGGGCACAAAATCACGCCTGAGGGTCTCAGTGGAAACATTATTGAAATTACAAGACCCAACTGCTCTGTGAGAACTAAGAAGCCTTCTTGGAATCACTAATTATAGTAGAAAGTTCATTGAAGAGTATGCATATGTATCTCAACCCTTGGTCCATTTATTAAAGGCTGGGGTCAAGTGGGAGTGGGGTCTGGAAAAATCAGAGGTAGTAAAACAACTAAAGAGAAGTATTTTTGAAGCCCCTTGTTTGGCTTACCCCATAAAGAACAAGGAGTTCTTCTTGGAGACAGGGATCTCAGATACCTGCTCAACAACGGTATTGTACCAAAAGCACAACAAGTTCAACAAAGTAATCTTGTATGCGAGCAAAACTTTTTTAACGATTGCGAAAAGGCACTCCGGGCAACAGAGTGGGCATTGAAGAATTACTGCCCATTCATACAGGGGGAGCACATCATTGTCGAGACTCCTCACCAACCTTTGCAATATCTCTAAAGTGACAAGGCTTTCCTGTTGAGGTCAGATATGGCCAAAACAAGAATAGTCCTCTAGCGCACGGATTAGCTGACTTGCATGACTATGCTCAAGAAAACTGACTTGAGGACGAAAGTGTAAGGACCAATGACAATATGGAGGTGTACCTTACTTCCCTGCGCAAAGTCTATGAGGAAGACACGTCTCAAGGGATACCCACAGTTTATGTGGATGGGTGCTCTTAACATTGTGGCAACCACAGGGAAAAAGAACTAGTGGCTGACATTGGGAATACCTGTGTGAACGACTCCCCAGAACCCTCTGCTGAGTACAAAATATGGCCTAGAAGTAGACAGGTGGCAGAGTTCATGGCGGTACATCAAGTCATCATCACTGCAGTACATCACCAACTCAAACATCTGGTCATAATAACTGACTCTGATTAGGTCAGGAATGGGTTTGTGGAACACCTGATGAACTGGAAAAATTAAGGCATGCTGTGTGCAAACAATAAACTACTAAAACATGGGAAATTAATTAAATTAATTGATGAGCTGGTAACCCCTAATAAGATGACCATCAATTAGAAAACGATCAGAGTTCACTCCAAAATAGAGGGACCAGAAAAAAACAGGAAATTACTTGGCTGATCAGTTCACCAAAACCAGAGCCATTCACTGGGATCTCATAGAAACCGAATCCCTGTTGGGGAAAATGCAGGTCACTGCTGTCACCAGGTGCAAACCCATGCCATTAATGAATTCTCAACTGCCCAGTGCAGAAAAGAAAACCCAGATGCAGATTTGATTACTACACAAAAAGAATACCCATTTATTGGGAAATGTATCAACATATTGAAGACCCCGTAAATTTTCCTCCGACAGAATCTGATTACATTGGGAAGGAGGATCTTCGGGTGTTGATGACGTTTTTCAAAATGTTTTGAATCCAAGATGGTTTGTTGGTATGGAGATCGAAATCTGGATGTGACCAGTTGGTGGTACCTACCTCATTCTGAATCCTGATGTTAGGTCACACCCATGACCCGGCCACTGCTGGTCATAGTGGGTTTTATACCACATTAGAAATCTTGCGCGAGGTTGCATATTGGCCACACATGGGTGGGGACCTCGACATATACTTAAAGGGTTGCCTCGTGTATGCTCAGTTTCAGCCAAGTTCTCTCACACACAGATCTCCCCTACAAAACATGGGGATGACAGTGCATTGGTCGGATTTGCAAGTCAATTTCATCAGGCCAGTGATTCCCTCCTCTAGAGGAAACAAGTAAATGTTGACCATGACATGCTTGTTCACCAAGTGGGTAGAATGTATTCCAGCCCCGAATTGTGAGGCAGAGAGAGCTGCCACACTAATGATTAACCACATCTTCTCTTGTTTCTGCCTTAACCAAAGGATTGAGTCAGACCGAGGAAGTAATTTTTCCAGCAAGGTAATGACCAAGATGTGGGAGATTCTAGGGGTAAAGAGAAAACTCCACAATACCTACTGCCTAGCCTCGAGCAGGGGAGTTGGGAGGTACCATAAAACAATTGTGGGCATCTTGAAGAAGTTTTTGGTGGACTGTGGACCAAGTTTGAGCACCCGACTACCGCTTGTCCAAATGACCGTTAGGTCCACACCATCTTCTGCAACCAAAATGTCTCCATTTGAGCTTACGACTGGATGAAAAATGGTGCTACCTCAGCATCTGCTCTACAGAACTCAAGAGCAGATCCTGATCAACGCGTCCACTACCCATGAGTACATTGAGAATTTACAGAAACACCTTCAGCGCACTTTTGCTTATGCTACTATGACTTAAAAACTACCAAGAATGAGTATGAAGTAGGAGACAGGGTCTACCGGTTCAATTTCCAAAAAAAACAGACTAAGGAGGGGAAGTTCCTCCTCACTTGGTGTGGTGCCGTTGAAATTAACTGTAAAATGTCACCTGTTGCCTATAAGATCTGCATGCCTAAAGGAGAACATACGGAAGAGAAATGGGTCCATATCAATCAGTTAAAGAGCTGTCACTCTAGACACACTTTATGACCTATTGAAGAGCCCAGTGAGGATAGAGCCCTGGAACCATCTGAAGAATGAAAGGAAAGCATTGAAACCTAGATGGAGAATATTGCGCATTTACAGGGTGGAAAGTAATTTATACTCACTAAGAATGTATAAAAATCAGGATGAAAAAACAATAATATGTGTAGAAATGTTCATGTAAGGGAAATACATATCAAGGTGTTATGTGATGTTGTTTTGTGTTTCAAGTTGTATGCCTATTTACCGGGGAAAGAAGTACTCTATAATATACTTAACCCATCTTTTACTCTCTGCAGACCCAATAACTCCTTACCTTCACAGCCTGGGGGTAGGAGGTTCCACAAAGGGAGGGGTTCCAGGAAAAAAAACAAAATCCAAAAGAGTGGAATGCAGACCAAAGCACCACTCTCTCAGGACAGGAAAAGAGCAGACATGCTCCAACAAGGAAATTCATGGAAGTAGCCAAAGCAAAGAGAAAACCAAAACCCCACTCCCTCTTGCTTTTTTCTATGGGACAACCACATCAAAGACTCAGGGGGAGAATTTGTGGGGTTGAAAATAGAGCCCCAGAGTGACAGAGATGGAGAGGCCATGCTAGGCCCCTACTGTGAGAGTGAAGCTGGCTAATCTGGACTCTATGTGATATATAAAAGGCGGTACAAAACTGTGATTTCCAACATAAGGCCTAGTGAAAAGAAAAGAAATGGGCCTAGTGCAATTCAAATAAAATGAACAGGTGTGCAAGTGAAAGGGAATCTACCCGAGAGCTTAAAACTGCTGGATATGCCTAATGAATGGGAAATGATATGTGGTGCTGCAGATGCTGCCTTTGTGTAAACTGGGAAAAGGCACCTTTTGACAGATTCAAAACTGCAGCCGTACACATGGAAAAAGATACATTGAAATGCTAGACATGTGAAAAGTGTCAAGGAGGATTTGTGCCTTACATTTGAAAGTGAAGCCAAGGGACATATTTCAAAGAAAGGCACTTAATTCTCACAAATAAACTGACATTTAAATGGAAAGGCTTACTTGTTGGAGAAGTGAACACACATTTTCTATCTAGCTGTGGCCCATGTGTGAATAATACCAAAGGTGAACTTATAACTTATAACTTATATCTGTCCAAAATGTATGATAAGAAAGACTGTATTATAAACAACATGCCAAGATATAATGCTAAATGTTACTTGTAAGCACATCTTATCCATTTAAAGCTGTATTTTCTGAAGTATGGATGCAGCTGGTGTTTTCCCCGCTGAACTGAAAGGTCTGTGCCTTTGATACTTTGAACTCAAGACCTGTGGGCTAGGCCCACCAGGAAAAGCAGGCCCCGTTCAGTTAAAAATACAAAGAAATAACAGAATTATATAAAAATTATGGGAGTTGCAGATAACAAAGCCAGCAGAAATTTCCTTTAAGGTCATGTCTCCCCATTAGCTGTGCATTAGTGGCCAACATAAATTACCTTTTCAGGGCTTACTCGACCTCAAGAAAATGACTTCAGAGCCACTAATGGATTTTCAAATGTTATGTAAGAAACAGACCCTGCGGATAAGCAGATGTTCGTCTCAGGTCACAAGACCAGAAAGTAATCTTAAAAAAAGGTTGAGGCTATTGGGGAGCTGAGGGGCACATGTGATGCCTTGCCGTATGATTAATATTGGGACACCATTTCTTTCATTACAAGAGAATCGTATTTCCCAGTGAGCTCATCCCAGACTCATATAACAGTGAATAAGAAGCCTGTCAGTAGCATGCCAATACGAATCCTGTGTGATGTATACATGTTGAGTTATGAAGACAACTATGATTCTGCCTTCTCATAATTCCAAGGGAATGGAAAGTTGGTGTGGAGATGGAAGTAAGGTTTAAATCTTGAAGGGTCAGATTTGTGACTATTTTGGCTCAGGAGCAAATTGATTAAAATGGTAGCTCCTGCTAGGAAGGACATGCCGACATATATATATATATATATATATATATGTGCCTGCAGTTATCTGAAAGGGTAAGGTATCTGCCATGTTGTGAGTTTTAAGGACACTAAAAAGTTAAACCCAGTTGGCATTTTGGGACGATTAATCTTTTTCCTCCCTCAGCCTCTGACGTCCACACCTCCCAAATCCTTGTCCTATCAGCAGGCAGAGTGTGCATTGGGGTTGGGGGAGGGAGAGAGCTGGCCAATCCGTACCATGGGAATGATGATATAATGGGTTGTCACCAGCCCTATAAGTGATCAGTTTTCAATATGAAATGGACTTCCTTGGACTTTGTGTCTTGTTGCCCTTCTTTGGACTTTTGATTTTTCCCATGACTTTCCCACTCCATTGGTGGAGGTAGTCTACTTCTGGACTCTTGCTAGGAACAACTAGCAAAGAGACAGGGAGAGCTACAAAGGCCTTAAACATTGAATGGGAGACAAAGACTGGGAAATCTAGAAACTAGCTGGGCCTACCATTTGAGGAGCCAGAGGAAGTCCAGGTGCTGGGGACTACCCTTGACTGAAGCCTTTGACCAGATGAGCCATGTTGTTTCACTGGATGTTCCAGAACCAAGGGCTCCCATGTAAGTAGATTAATCCAAATGTAACCAAAAGTGTGCAGGAATCACCCAGCCTAAATCTCCATCTCACATAGCGGGTAGGGTGGTGGAACTGGGGAGACCCTTGGCACATTTTATTAAATCTAAATCAAATTAATTCCACTATAAGAAATCACCCTATCCATTTACATTGAATTGTGTTGGGAACTGCCTGCCTTAATCCTTTCCATTAAATCATGGGGAGGGGGTAAAACTGTGTATATCCTTAGCGCATTGAGTTGAAGTTAAATCAATTAATTCCTATATAGAAACTCATGGGAGGAGTGTTGTTAGAGTTTGAAACTACCAAAGTTCATGCCCAGTGTGTTAGAGCCGGTATAGACAATAAATTACATGGGTGACTCTACCTTTCTGACACCCCAGTCTTCTGTACAGAAATACAAAATAAGTAACCCTGAATGTAGAGTTGAAAGACAACATTTCCCATTTATTTGCTTGCATCCCAAATCAGAATCCCAAGGCCCTTCTCAAATAAAAAAGCCCAACACGATTTTCCCATTGAGTTCCTTTCCTTACTTTGCCTTTCAAATAAAAAGCCCAAACCGATTTTTTTTCATTGTGTCTATTTCTCAAACCCTGCCTTCCTAATAAAAAGCCAAAATGATTTTGCTACTCTTTTCCCAATGCCTGTACCTTGCCTTAAAATTAAGGGGTCATATAAAACAAATGCCTGGGGTTGGGGGTGCCGGGTGAGAAGAGCATTGTGATAACCCAAGCAATTACTTGTTTCATATTCCAAATTGTTAATGTGCAAGTAATCCACTGTGTGTTTTGATGTAAAGTCTTTAAACTCAGCCTGTGTGTTGTAGCATTGGTAAGTCTATTAGAAATATAAGTTGGTCAATTGGTGCAAGTAATTTGAAATTGTGATATTGTGTAGTACCACAGCATTGGTGGCTGACGTTTTGGTTGTTCTATTATTCTTTGTCAAACCTCAAATAAATATATATTCTTACTATTCACCGGCCTGGTTCCAAGCTCATTGGTGGTAAGGACGGTATTGGTTGGAAGCCTCACTAAAGTTGAATCTGCAGATCACTTTGCTCGCGCCACCTTGCTTGGGGGGGTGGGACTAACATGAGTTGAGAGTGACTATCTAATACATTTGCGACATCATGTTCAGTCTCTGACTGGCCTATCGGGCAATGGGCATTGCCCAAACTGAAAAAGAGAAACGCTGGTGTGGGCCAATTTCTTTTCTTGAAAGTGGGACACTTTTTTGTCAATGTGGGCCAGTTTCATTAGTTACTTCACTACGCGGCTAGTCACCACATTTTATCAAAAAACTCCACCTTGGAGACTATTTAAACAGTCTGTCATAAAGGGAATGAATTACCGTTTGCAATTGTGGGCCACTTTTTCATTGGTGCCCATTTGTATGCCCCAGTCCAATCCCGGTCACTTTGGACATAGCTTTAGCACACTGTACATTGTAGAAAGGCGAAGCAGAAGGCATTACAGCTATCGCTCCAGACCCTTCACTCTGCAGTTTCAGAGATCGGCAGAGGCTTAGGGAAGGGGACTGAGGGGGCTATAGCCATGGGTCTTTGGTTTGCAGCCCCAGATAGATGCTCAGGGTCTACACCCAAAAGGCTAGCTAGCCCCGAATCCTGGCAGTCCTGACATTAATGGAGCCCCAGATATTTTCCAGACCTAGCAACACCCCTGGAGATCAGACAAGCAGTGTGTAGTGTGAGCCCTCCCTCAGGGCACAGATCTGAAAATAAAGTGAGGGGACATTAACAAATGCAATGGGAAGTGACGTCAGAGGAAGTGAACATATCCTAAAGTGAAATATGCAAATGTCATTCTATATCTCTTTCCCAGCTGAAGAAAGAGCACAAGACAAATAAGTAGTCCAAAACAGTAAATGGAAACAACTCTCACTGCGGTAGAAAAAGTTGGCTTTTCTTTGTTTCTGGGACGGGGACCCTTGCAGGACCCTTTTGTGAGGTACAATGTGGGTATCATCAGAGAAGACGTAATCTTTTAATTAACTCATCTTCCCTTGGGATAAGGTAAGCATTCAGAAGTCACTACAAAATTGCCAAATACCTTTGGGGATTCCCCTGAGACATATCAGGGACTATTGGGTATGGAACCATTCTCTGACTCAATGTTGTCATTGTTTTACCACCTCCAGTAGTCAGTCCGGTTAGATTTATTTCTCGTAGGGGTATGGAGATGGTGGAAAAATCCTCGGACTCTACCAACAGTTATGAAAACACAATCAAAAAGGGTTCAAAGAAGTCTATTAACGCATGAGGTTCGGTACCTGGAATGTCCTCAGCAGACTGGAAGCAAGGTGGGTGGGAATTGGTTCAAGCTGGGTGATGTTTGTGGAAGCTGTAAGAGTTATAATACTTTTTTCTTTCATGATTTCAATCAGCTGACAAGATATATTTGCTCTTTGTTTCTGTCTCTCTGGTTGTTGGAGCTGGTAGCTTAGGTTTCCCACCAACTTGGTAACTATATAGGGACCATGTCATTGGCATACGGGGTCCACCTGCAGCAACCGAGAGCCCACCCACACATACACATTTGCCAACCAGACGAGCATGTATAGTCTGACAGCTGATGCTGCCATAGCCCTGACCAGAGACCAGAAACATCAGCATCATATGAAGATGAACTTCACTGCCAAGGTAAGTTTAATAAAAGTATATGTGTATGATGCATGTGATTCTGATTGTAAGGGTGTAAATATAGGGAGGGGATTGGTGGTATGCATGTTTGCATGAGAGACAGAGAGTGTGTTTATTTGCAGGCAAGCTGTATATTTTTAGGATTACCAGATGCTCGTTCTGGTTTTGTACTGGCCCTCTATTCAGTCCGTCCGTCTCCCATCACGTGTGGTCTGCTGGGCTCATAATCTCCATGGAACCAAGGCCAAAGAAATAATTAGCTACATTTATGAGCAGTGCTACTCTATCATTATACGATGCAGCTGGTAGGCTCAAGGATTGGCACAGGGGGAGCTCAAGGTCACTGTGACCCACACACTCTTCACTCACTCCTGATGGCATCATCCCCTCCCAAAGCTTCCACCCTCGCTTTTGAACTATAACGTATCCCTCCCTGTATCTTGCATTACAAAGCATGTCACTATGAAATAAAGGTGGGATGACTATACTCTCAGATCGTTTATCGTCGATTGGTTTATGGTTGGTGGTGTGGGTTCAACTGGTATCTTGGAATTCATGGTTCTCAGAACTGGGCAGTTGTGGGGGCCATAACTCTTAGTTGACTGGGTAGGGTTTCAAAGCTTGCTTTGACCTGTTTCTAATAAAATGTACACCAAGGCACCTAGCATGTCTCGTGGCCTTGCAGGGCACATTCTTTTCAAAACAAACATATTGGCAACAATCTTAAAACAGAGAAGGGTTCTGTGGAAGTCAGTGGTGTGGGCCTCTCTCTTCAGCACTTGGGTCTAATCTGATTTTCCCTTCAGGCTCGGAGCCTGTGTCTAACACACTGAATACTTCATGGTCATGCAGGCCCTGTGCTTTAGCTATGGTTAGTAATATCTACAAAAATGGAATTAGCTTGGTTGCGCACAATATGTCTAATATGTCTAAATTGCATACACTATTACGATCGGGTGGGGACTTTTAGAAAGCTCCCCCTCCCCGTGGTATATTATAGTTTTTTAGTGTGGCTCGTCTTACCCCAAAGCACCTGGAGGGCTGGGATGGGCTTGCCCCCTTCCCAACATGCCCCCTTTCATTACTTCTACAATAACAAATTCCTCCCCACGCATGTGCTCATTCTACCTTCTCACTGCCTTGTCATATGGTGGGGTCCTCTTTTCTGGTATAAACACCCTACACAGTGACCATAAACTCTCCCCTGATTGCACATACTCCTGAGGAGTGCATGTCATATAAATAAATCCTCAATCGCCTGCTAGATCCACCCATACTTCCTTATAATTCTCAGGGGGTGGAACAATGATGGTGTGATACAACCTGTCCACTTCATATCCATAGGGGATTGGGATCATGCGAGGGATGGGGTGGTCAGTCTGTATTTTACTATCTTTCGTATTCCAGGTACCTTAGAAACCCCAATTAAAACCATCATCATTAGGTTATAAGCACTGCTTTGGCACAACACCAGAGGCCCATTTGACAAGTGGAAAAGATGACCAAGATTTACAGGATGACCAGCATCTTCACTATGGCACCTAGCCAGGGTGGGGCTCAATCAAATGCAACATCAAAGCAGTCATTCCCTTGCATTCCTCCTTCTTTCTTCATGCAAACTCCTAGACCATGTATGGCTGCAATTATGGGAGATAATAACCTGTTCTCCACGTCTTTGAGAGGTACGAATGTGCAGCAGGAATCACCAATCATTCAGTAAACGCTGCCTTCCATTGCAGTCAGCACATCGAGGATGTAGCGATTCTGCATCGTCATCAGTCTCAGGAAACGCAGCTCGAACTTTATGATGTTGAACCCATGCTTGGTGTCATTTGCCAACTGGACCAGTTCCAAGCTCACAATTTGCAGCCATTTTGGACTGGCCACTGATTGCACATCTGGCAGTAATAGTGAAGTGAAAAATGTCTCTGCTGAAGTGAAAAGTCTATATTCATTGGGAATTTCTCTAGATAAATAGTTTGATGTCTTCTTTCTCTGCAGCTTCTCTTATTGCGCTCTTCCAGGTAGGATGCAAAACTCTGGTGTCGGTAACCGGTTTTGTCCTTCAAATGTGGGAGAAACTGTCAGGGCTGTATCAGGTATTGGCCCCCCTAGCGGATGTTCTTCTGGGATTACTAATAGGGCTGAGTGCAGCATTGCCAGCGAACATTAGCCCCTCCATGATGGCAGGAGGGGCAAGTACGCTTGTTATCCGCAGACCCAGTAGTAATCCATCACTGCCGCTGTGCCTCTTTTCAAGTCTGGAATCAGGAGAGTCGTATTGCAACGTTCGTTAGAGCCGATGAAAAATAGTTCCTTCACTGTGGAAGCAAAGTTCATATGTTTTTTCTCTGTGCACCTTCACTGGTTTTTCCATTGCGTCAATCCATGTAATATGGTGTATCCAAATGTGTGCACAAGTTGCTTCCACTCAAGACAGTAGCTCCTCTTCATACCCTATGAGGCCTTCCACCATGCAGCTGGGTGTGGTCTCTTGCCATCTGTTGCTTATATAAGTCCTTGAATCAACAGATATGATTGCTGCAAGCATTTATTGTCTCTCGGATTATTGTTACATTGCAGGGGATCTGGCTCCATGAGCTCTAGTCCTACGCTATGTGCCTGGAAGGTGCCTTTAGCCCTACATAGTGCAAGATGAACCAGGCACTGTGACTCTGTGGTTGGCACTTCTTGTGGTACTAAAACCCTTGGTTTCTCCCGAGAGAGCATACATAACATCTACCATTCACAGTTTCTCTACCTACCTCACTCATATCCAAATACCAGCTGTTGGTCATTTCAGGGTGTCACACATCTTCAATGGCATCAAGGCCTAGCCCATGGTACGCCTCATATTTCACCCTTTGTGTTTGCTTTTCATCCTTTTATGTGGCTTTATGTTTTTGCTAACAACACTTCTAATGCTAATATCATCATTCATGCTTATATTACGAAAAACATTCTTAAAAATAAATTGGAACAAATGTTCTAATATCATACTCATATGTATAGGTGCACTTATTGGTCTGCCGTAGCTGTTATTACGCACATCACTATTGTTATACATATTTACAGTTAAGTTGGTGATATTTGTGTATGCAACTCCTCCTCCCACCATGTGATCTCCCCAGATAAAAAATGCTCCCCAATATAAACATTAAAATGTTAAATAGTCCTGCACTAAAAAGCATGCCACATATTTATGAATATGAACATCTTGGAACAATCTCATAACAAACACGTTTTCTAACATAGACTGAAGTATCTGAAGCTGCTGGTTCCATCGTCTGTTCACCTCAAGGGAAAAAAGAATGCACACAAAAGATAGGGTGGGGGAGAAGATGGAAACAGAACACGAGAAAAAGAGAGAGAGGGAGAGAGATAGAATGGGTAAGGAAAAGGGAGCGAGAGAAAGAAAGAAAGAGAATTTTTATAAGAAACGTATGTTTGAACAGCTCTGCGTGTGCACAAATAGAAGAAGGGCCGGAAGAAACAGTGCTATATGGCCATATACTTGGTGGTTAGGTAGATGGGTAGTGTCAGGGGCCATTAAGGTGGTTGTGTAATCATTGGGGGTGGATCTCCGAACGTTGGATCCAGTAGTGAAGCCCCTTAACTTTAACAGTGAGGGGAGTTGAAAACCTTACTTCATTCGGACCATGAAATCTGGAGTTATTCCATTTTTTGACAAAACACCTTATGTAAATGAGTTCTCCAGGCCAGCAGCAGTCAGGTGCGTGGGAAGTCTGTTGCTGTCTTGTTTGCAGTGTCCGGTGTGACAGAGCGGTGCAATCTGTCGGGAGACACATTGAACATTTAATTTCATGTGTTAGGGTTATCAGGTACTCTTTAAATTCTTCACCTAAAACTGCTGCCGCCCATGGGCATCTGATGCACTCCTGACAGGGCATATGGGTGTACATATGCGCCGACCAGTGACCACTCTTCGGGTGATAAATGGTGGACCTTGCTGGGTTGTGTATGCAAACTGAAGAGGGCCACTGGAAAGCTGTGTACCCAGTTCTTCTTTACCATGGTGCAAAGCTTAGATAGTTTGATTTTGAGAAGCCCGTTGATTCACTCCACATCGCTGTTGGCCTGGGGTGATAAATAGAACACATTTGGTGAGTAATGCCAAGTAGGGCTGTGATCTCTTTAAAGAGCTCATTGATAGAAATGTGTGCCATATTCGGACCTTAGCACATCGCACACTCCCACATGGGGGAAGACTTCACAGAAAAGAAATATGGCTGCTCATTTGGCATCCAGATGCACACAAGGGCCTGCTTCAACCCACCGTGAAAAAGAGCAGAACACAACAATCAAGTACCGAGACCCATTGTGCCTCTCCCCCCATTTCTATGCAATCTATGTGCAGTTCACAGAATGGCCCAATAGGGTGCGACAGAGTGCCTCTAAAGGTTCATAGTGTCATTCCTGTTCTGAAACTTTGGCATGTGGTGCAGTGTATGATCATGCTAGTGATGTGCTCTTGAATATTGGGCACAAACCAGTCCTCTTTTATGTCAGCTCCAATGTGTTGATTTGAGCTGTGGGAGGGGTGGTGGAGTTCATTGAAGGCTATCGTCAACAGGCCGTGAGGCATTACTGCTTTACTAGTGCACTCTTGCCTCCAAAACAAGTAAATCTGGGATTGTATGCACCCTCTTTTTACCCACAGTTCCTTTTCTTCATTTGGTGTCCTGCCTTGTAGTTCAATAAGCATTGCAAGAGGCACTGCTGTGTATGGGGTGTTCTGCTGTTCTGCTGATTATTAGGCATGCTCACAACGTGCTCGGCAGGTGTGTGTACCGGGAGGTAAGCCACCATTTTCTCTGCCACATCTGCGGTGGCATTTCCCAATGGAATTTCATCTGTGCTATTGGTGTGGGCAGCGCACTTAACGACCGCCACTACAGAGAGTTAGGACAATGCAGAGATCAATATGTCTATCAGTTCGCATGTTGTACTGGGGTACCATTCTCTCTCCGGAAGCCACTCATTTTTCACTGAGGCAGACTGGCATGCACTGCTGTAGTGACATATGCCGAGTCAGAATAAATGGTTACGTGGCTCCCCTGTGACAACCACAGTGCTTCAATGAGTGCTATGAGCTCTGCTGCCTGGGCCAAGTAATGCATCAGCAAACTTTTCATAATCAGTTTCTCATACTCTCCTGTCTCTAGGTGCACCACTGCAGTGCCCGAATGCCTATGGCCTATTCCTTGTTCAATTGTTGCTGACCCGTCAACAAAAAGGACCTCCCTCAGCTCCAATGCGCTGTCTCTTACCTTGGGGATGTCATCTTCCTCCCCTTCATATGTGGCACAGTCATGCATGGCTAAGTCCACTTTGATACACACTTCTGTCAGAAAGGTGGCAGGCTTAACTCTTTTTGCACAGCACAATATGGATGTTTGGGCTTGAGAGGGTAATTTCATACGCTGAAGCTCTCTGTGTGGTTAGGGTAGATGTTAATCTCTCTATAATGGTGAACACCTAGAGCGCCAGATACAAAGTGACATAACCCACCATCACAATAGTGGACCTTTTCTTGATCGCGAATGCAGCTGCAGCAAATGCTTGCTCACACATGAACCGTCCTTGCATCACTGAGTCTAGCGTGCCACTGTAGTAGGCCAATGGCTTGTGGCCCATCATACTCTTTTGGGTCAATACTGCAGTCATAAGTTTACCATTAGAATGTGAGAATATGTAGAATTCCTGTGTGTTGTCTTGGGTGGCAAGAACTGTGGCTGTGGATATCACATCAAATCATTGAACCTTTGTATCATGACTGCTGTGCACTCAACTTGTTTATTGTTTTTTGTGCTTCCTTGAGGGCATGCGGGAGCTGCCTTGTGTATGCTGCATAATCTAAGATCCATGCGCTGCAGTAGTTACACAACCCTAGAAATGTTTGCATAACTTACACTGTGGTGGGTTGGGGTGGAACACAAAGACGCCACACTCAAACTGGTATGATCTTTTTGCTATTTGCTGATATTAACTGGCCTAGATACAGCATTTCCTGCTGGCAGTACTGGACTATTGCCCTGTCAACCTTGTACCCCAGTAGTTGCAGGAGTGCAATAGAGTCTCTTTGACAGTGCTGTTCAGTGTCGCTACATACAAACAAATTGTCCATGTACTGGATGATCGTACTGGATACTTGAATGCTTCCTAAGTCAGTGTGCAATATTCTGTTAAAATTGCTTGGGCTCTCGCAGTTCCCCGGAGGCAAATGAGTATGTTCGAAGTGCATCCTGCCATGGGTAAATGCTGTGGGATACTGTGAATAAGGGTGCAAGGGTATCGAAAAGAAGACATTTTTTTAGATCCGCCATTGTGAATTGTGTCTTCTCCTTGGAAATGCTACACAAAATGGTGGCAGGGTTAGGGACCACAGAACATTTCTTCTGTACCACATCGTTTAGGGGGCGTAAATCCTGAATCATCCTCCAATTTCCCCCGTGGAATTTTTGATGGCGCAGATAGCTGTGTTACACAGGGATGTGGATGACACTAATACACCTTCATCACTTCTTGTAAAAGGACAACATTGTCTGAATTACTGGTCCATAACCACTGAGGTATATGCATTTGTTCTGTGAAGGAGGTGGGTCCACAATACCCATCAGGGGGCATTTTACTCTCCGATACTGCACCATAATTTCGCAGGCGGTACAAATCTCTAGTATTATCTCTTCATCACTGTCATTATTTTCAAACAATTCTGCATCTGTCACCTCCTTCAGAAGTACAGTGGGATCAATGCAAAGTATTATTCACCACTCACACCCAACTCGGTCTGCCCCTAGTGCTACCACGCTTAAAGCTGGCACCACCAATCCTGGAGATACCACAGGGCGAAAGATAAAATCTGTCGGTACCCTTTAACAGCTCTTGCCAATTTGTGGCACTGCCTCCACAAGTACTGTTATTCCGTATATATAAGCATGTCTGGGTCCACGGGTATCCCACAAACTACTGCCTCCCTTGCCATTGCATTTATTATTACCATTGATCTCATTGCACACATTCCTGGCGTGGCACAAACAATGCCTTCATCTGTGAATGAGATTGTCATGTCCAACCTGCTGAGCAGATCCCTGCCCAACAGTTTGCCAGGAGAAACTATCTCTCTAAACATATCTACTCTGTTTCCTTGGCTGGTTCCTCCTCCAAATTGTTTCCTCTTCTTCATGGTGTCCCCCAAGGCTCTGTTCTTGGCCCCTTTCTCTTCTCCCTTTATACTTCTCCTCTTGCTGCTATTATCTCATCCTTTGGGATTTTTCACCACTTTTATACCGATGACCTACAATTTTTTTCTCCTTCTCAATGCTTCTATTTGCCTTCTTTCCCAGCTATCTCCCTGTGATTTCATGTCCCAATCTCTGTCTTTGCTTTGCTGGCTTTCTTCCTCCTCTAAGATCAAATTTAATTTTCTTTGAATTTTCTTTGTATTGTGTTCAAATTCTTCTATGGTTTTGCTCCCTGTTATTTGCCATCCTTGGTCTCTTTCTAAGCCCCTACCCGCTCCCTTTGTTCTCAATCTCAATTTTTTTAATCTGTCCCTCGCCCTCCATGTGCCCAATCGTGATTCGGTTCTTCTTCTCTTTTTGAACCTTAACACTGGAACTCTCTCCATTTTCCCTCCTTTTTACTACTTCCTACTCTTCCTTCCATACTTCTCTAAAGAACTCTCTTCACCAGTCCTAATTTTCTCCTTGAAAATGTTTGTAAATTAAATTTGTAATCTACTATAATCTTTTTGTACAGCTTTTGGAGTAAAGCACTCTAGAAATGTCAAATAAATACAACAAAATAAATACAAGTAGTACTTGATATCCCAATTGGACTTTCCTTAACCTAATATATGGATGATAGAAGCCCTTTTGTTGTTCTTGAGCCTTGTGCAATGATGGTGCACAGGCTCCCTGACGAGAGCGATCCTGTCCTTTGTGCAAAATATGGTGTGGTAATACCATGGTCCTCATGTTGCTACTATACGTCAGTCAGAATGCATAATACTTCTCTGGATTGCCTTCTATATGCCATCTCAAAAGGGATGAACCCATTTGAAGACTGTCGAGTGTGACATGCCATAAATCAGGGCCAACGGAAGTGTTCACTTCAGTTTTCCCCATTTATAACACCAATTTCCTTCACTGAATTTAAGGGTTTGATTAAATCGTTGTACTAAGCAATCTCTCTGAGGTCGATATATGCAGTGTGTAAAGTTTTAAAATGTAGCATCTTTTTAGTTACCTCCATTAGATTGCAGATAAAGCCTGTACTTTGATTGCTGAATATCTCCTTGGGTAAGTTCACCCAGGTGAAAAAGAGAACTGTTCCTTATGTTTATTGGGATTTACTGACTCAAAGAGGGAATGACTCACAATACCTGGCCACATAATTTAGTAAATCTAAAATTTCCCAATACAATTGTCTGTCGAGGATGATTCCTTGGGTCATATTATGTCCATTCTGATATGGGTAAAAGGCACCTCAATAATTCTTTTTTAATGTAAGTGCATTTTTTCTGCATTTAACAACTTTACACTACATAGCACAGCATTGTATACATTATAAAACACTGTAAATATCATATACACCGTTCAGAATGTTAACATTACACCAAACCTCTTACTCATAGAAACAAAAACTATTCTCCCTACATGGTATGCTGCTGCAGTAATAACCAGCAATTCCCCAAAGAAAATACACGCACAGAATTGATCTGTAGATACACGAAAGGTTGAGGTGACGTAATTCTTACATCCCGTTAGGTAGCAATGTTCCAGGGACAGACAATTAGTTGATATATGTCTATCAATTTCACAATCAATAGCACGTTTTTGTCATCAGAATCTCATCATTTCTAATGAGATCCCATTCTGCAGCTTTTTTTTTAATCAACTGTATATAAACACTACCCACATTCATCTTGTCAGGCAGTTCCAAATCAATTGCCAGAAGAAAACCATTCACAGTTTTCCCTGGCCTCAGCCCATTATTCTGATTAGCATCAAAGACATTCAGTACATGATTTAACAAAATGTCCTCCCACCCACACCTATAATGATTTTAATGTCTAATTTACAACATTGCACCTTCCACAAGGTAGAGAATGACGTGATGTTAAGCTTGCACCGTATTGCTTGTACTGGAACTGCTGAGGGAATTCACATCACTTTTCTCCAAGTATTCCCTTCAAACTTATCAAACCAGAGAACTTGTTTCTGATCAATATTTCCTTTATGTCTCCTTCTCTTCTGTGACCTGGTCTTTCTGGTTCACAGAGAGCTGTTCTTCTCCAGGATCCACATTATCTCCTCATCAGGAAGGCTTCTCTCAGTGGAATCATGGGTCCCCTTTGTAAAGGAAAAAGTGTGTAAGGCACTGCCCGCAGTCCTGAGTGTGGACCAGGGGAGATTGACAGGATGAGAAAGTGGCCAACTTCCACTCTGATTAGGGTTCCTCTAGCACACATCCCATCCCCTGGGCTTTGGAGGTTACTCCTTCTGGCCTCATTTCTCCCAGGCTCAAGCTTCAATATACACCCAGCTTCAATGTAAACTAATTCAATTTTCTATGGGTTATCTCTTTCATTCTTCTAATGATCTCTCCTTTCATAATAATCTGTGATCCTAACACTCTGATTTCCACTTCTACTCTTTCTCACCTACCTTATTAAACCCTTTGGGTAATGTTCCGCCCACAGTATACAATTTCTTTCTAAGTCTCTGCATTCTTTCCCACTTTCTCAACCCCTCCAATTACTTATTCACAATTCTTTTGGGTTCTCACTGCTTCCCCTCACCTTCTTCTACACTTCTGGCACTATTCTCAATTCTTTCCTGATCTTACCTCTTCCTGTCAACCTCTTCACCCCTTTGGGCAGTACAGTCAAAGGCCTTCAAATCTATCTCCTTTCTCCCACCATTTTCACCCCTTTGGGTACACATGGCATACATCTCCAAACCATTCTTCTACCTCCCTACTCAACCCTCTGGGAACTTTATTTGTTCCTCTGCACAATACCTCTCCCCTTTCTATTCTTAGCCTTCATAACCTCTATAACTGTTTCACCTTCTCTACTTCTCTGAACAACATCCTCCTTCTTACTATTTTCACTTTCTATTTCTTCATCTCTTGCTTGTAACTTCCAATTTCCTTGGATGCACCCCCTTGGACACCAACCTCCTGCTTATGGCCTCTAGCTCCACCATTCTTGACTCATTGGTTTTATATCCTGGGTCTCCCCTCCAGCTCCCAGTTTCAGTATTGCCCCTCCTGCTGGAGCTCCCCTGTTCTCTCCTGCAGCATTCACTAATGCAGGTCTGTCTCAACTCCCCTGTCTCCAGATTCTACTTCAAACAGCCACACTGTCAGATGCAGTGTCTGGGATGTCATAGGATTGGTCCTCCACCTTCAGGACTTGCACTGGGGACTCAGGTGTGATTGTGATGGTAGTTGGGCTCCACCTCTCGCGTTGTCTTGTGATTGTCTCATCTTAACCATTAGGCAATCTCTCTGGCAGCCACATCCTGGACCTGCCTTTCAGCCTCTCTCTAGGATAAAAAAGCAAAGATGCATCTCTTCGGCCAGTTGGTTTCGGGATTGGCTAATGTCCCCACCCCAGAATATGGTTTCCAACTCTGATGGGACTTGAGGCTGGGTATTCGCTTCTCTTAGGCCATCCTCTCTATGGTTGTATTGCCCAGACCTTGCCCTGGGGTGGACTCCATGAGCCTATCTGTTATTAAATGTTTGATGGAAGAGGTATTTGTAATGGATGGATGCCTATCTGTCAAGTCATAATTTTGGCCACTCTCTTCTCTAAAGAAATTTACATGTTTTTCCTTCACCTGTGAGTAGGGAAGCCTAGTGTTCAGAAGCGGCTGTGTTTGCAGGACTGCAATTAATTGAGCCCCTTAAAGGGGTAGGAGTGTTTGTCAATGCAACTGGGAGGTCCCCTTCATTGCCCTGGCTCTGGTTGATTTACTGGCAATGTTGAGATGCTAAGTGTTGCCTGAGATTATGGCTTAGTCCTCAAGGATAAGGCAGCAGCTTCCAAACAGGAGATAGCAAGTATTGACCTCTAAAGAGGAGTTCTTGGGATATACTTGTAATCCCCTAACTAGGATTCAAATGTCAGCAGTTCTTCATATTTGTGATGGTGGCCCCACTTCTCTCACTCACCAGTGAATGGTTTCTCAGAAAGATTTCTTTAGTTGGGCGGATGATCTTACTACTCCCATCAGCTGTGGACTCTATGTTTCAAAGACCTTAATTCCTAACACTTCCTAGATCTTGGGTCAGGGCATCTCACCAGTCTCTGCGTCCAGATGAGCAGACTTTTTCTCATAGTCTATTCTATACCCCTGGCTTCTCGTGATTTTTTGCTCAACTCCCTTTCTTACTCCCTCTTGTTAGTTTTCCTCCTTCGCTTGGATGACAGAGGTGCACCTCTCCAGGTGTGGCTCCCTCTTGTCTCAATCTTGCACTCTGGCCCTTTTGAATTGGTTAATGCAAGTTTTTCTCTTGTTTGCTTCAATTCTATCTTTCCTCAATCTGTCATCATTTTCTTCCTGCAACACTGCCCTTTCACAAACCCATACTTGTGTATTCTGTCTCATTTTATACCAAGCTTGATAACATTATTGATAGGTTGTGTGCTAGGTTTTGTGAGTCACTTTCCCCCTTTGCTTGTGATTAGAGTCTGTCTCCAGTAAAATGATTCCAATTCCTCTTCAATGCTAAATTCAGTTTTAGTGTTCTACCGGAGGCGTGGTGAACATTGGACTGTGCAACGATCATGCGGCTCAACTCTGTCATGTTAGTGTACTGCGGGTTGCCTCAGAACTCACCAATATAAATTACAAAAGTAATCCAAAAAAGTAGTGTATACCAGGCAATTAGTAACACAGTTTATTCTGGGCACAGGCGCATCTGGTAAAGCAAAATTCAGGCAGACGGTGGAACAGTGCTGGATGAAAGACGCTGTCGAAATACACCCCTAAAACAAACGTTTTTATAACCATACAAACGAATTGCGTTCCAGCATATTGCAACAATGAGATAGTCCTCCATGTGGAGCTGATTGGTAGAGCTACGTCATTCCCTTATGGGAAGGCAAACATTACCCTGACGTGATTGGGTCCTGCAGATCTCATCACACCACCCTCGACCACCTCTGTGACATCACAGTCCAACCCACAATTCATACATCAGTAGTGTCATAACATTGAGAGATTTGAGATGACCAGCAGATATTTATTAATCTGCCACCAGTCATCTCCATCTGTTTCTCATGAGAATAAAGTAAATCATAACACTGGAGGACCCTGAACCACTGACAAATTACCATTTTAATGTTGCATCTTAAGAACTCTTTGAACCAATTGCCAAGAGGCAATTTGAAGCCAATATGGGACACTTCAAAACCGCCAGTAGGCCAGTTTCATAAATTAATTTACTGAATTATAAAATCACTGTGTGCCCACTGCCTTTCTTTGGCACCAATTACCTTAACTACCTGACCTCGAAAGTATCAAGAGCTATTACTTTCTCACCGTATGATCCTGGGAACGTGTAATTTACAATGTGATGTCAGCCTTTGCTGCTATTTAGCATGTTAGAAAAGTGTGAATTTGTTTCTAATGAAAAGCATGCTCTGAGGCTTGTTTACAGTGCTTCGGTCTAATGTTAAGTAACATATACTTACCTGTAACCCATCTTTATCATCTATATGTTATTAGCTTGAAACTCAATCTTTTAGGGCATTCTCCAGTGCATAGATCATAATTGAGTGGCTATCAATGAAGTTCCCTCCCATATCAGCAGGCTACTCACACAGATTGTAAGCTTGCAGCTTTTAACCGCACATAACTTGCATTTTTGCAAAATTTTTCCCCCATTATATTGATCCATCAATAGCTAACTCTTTTCATTCTCTCAATCCCCACTCTGCTGCTTTCTTTTTAGGGATTCATACTCTTTTTTTTGTCTGCTCATGTCACCTCCATCTTCTTCCCAGTCTTCTGATTATTCCTCTATCAGCACACAACCCTGCCCATCCTTATCACATGAAATCCAATAGGAATCATAGTTCTCTATATCTCCTAGTTCTATTGTAACCCATTTAACTTCATCATCAACTTGTTCACCCTTGGTTAGTTTGTTAATGGGCTTATTTTGATAATTTACCCCATCAACATTTACGGGCAGCATACATTGTCCTCTCCTTTGATTGGTATAGAGTCTCAATATAGTTTTGCCAATGTAGAAGGTGAAAAGCATGAGGACAAGAGTGGGGCACAGTCACTTGAAATACTCCTGAGAGTCAAGCAGGGACCCATGCAAAAAGGGTGCCCAACCAATTGTTTGATTTCAGTTCAATAGCTTTGTTTGTCATCTTCTCATGTAGTGTATGTATTTCATGTATAGCTGCACTGAATGTTCCATTTAATGCTTCTCCATTTGGAAGCTACAGTACAACAGCTGCTCCCTATCTTGGCACAAACTCCTCCCTCTATGGCAGTGAGAAGGTCCAACACATACCTATTCTGGAACACCAATAAACATAGCGCCCTCAGCTCCTCCATTACCACGTTTAGGCCCTTTGGTGTTGAATTGGCCAGTCGCAGTTACTCGTACCTGGTGAGTTGTAGCCACTTGGCATTAGCTGCAGTGTGCACACCTGGGAGCAGTTAAGATACAAAAAAGTGGTTGCCTTGGAAAGCAGTCGAAACTCAGAAGGAATTGCTTCCAGACTTTCTGCACTCTTCTCTGACCAATAATTATTTGCTCTCCTTTTTCTGTTTAGAACAGCCAGTGTTAGTTCCAAAATGGATGGACCCAATGGACCTTAACGACAAAGGGAATCATGTAAAACTCTTAATGTAAACTGGTTGATGAGTTTCACCTATTTAAGTCAGTGCTTGTTCATATTTCCCCAAAACTGATTTGAAGCTGTTGTTTAGTTTGAACACCACACTTTGTTCAAATCTCACCAAACCTTCAGCATGACATTGCATTATTCCCCCTCCCACTGGCCACAATACCACACTGCCGCTTTTATTATAATTAATGGTCTTGTGTGACACCAGGAGATACTATGTCCCTTTTTATCTACACACTGCAATTGTTTTGTTCACTAATCATTTGCTCCCCCCTTTTAGAGCCTTCTGTTATGTATTATACTATCATCTTTTTGGTCTTTCTTTTTTTGGCCATCCTGTCAAGTTGCACATAATTATCTGTGTAAACCTCTTCTCCTTCATCCACCCACTGGACAGAAACACTTGTTCCTTGAAATAGACCCCTAGTAGCCATGCCTGTAATAAAGGCATGCCACCTCCAAAATGTGCGGGTGCCGGTAATAAGGGACTCCCATCCCCATTTGGACCCATAGGACTGAATGGGAATGGGGAGGGTGGTAGCACCGATACCGGTAATAACGGTACCGTTGCTACCATCATGTTCTGCTCATGGGTGCCTGTATGGCCACCAGGTCAGCCTGGTGACTACAAGGGCATCTGCAAGCAGAACTCGTAGTAAGGCTGTACAGTAGCAACTGACACCATTGTTGCCTTACCGCCATACTTGTAATGAGGCCCAGTGTGTTAGTAGACCATAAAGTGCAGAGAGGCGGTGAAAGCAAAGTGCCTGAGTCCCCTTCCAAAGAGTCAGGCTAATCTCAGCCATGATGCTGTAAAACTCACCTGAAGAAATGTGCCAGTAAATCGCATCGAAAGAAAACACAGCTTGTGAATGAACCTGTTTATAAAAGTAAAAAAAGTGTGAAGGAACGCATCCACAAGCAGACGTGTACCCCATTCAAAAATAAGTAAAGAATTAATAATCACCCTGTCGGGAAGAGCAAGATGAGTCCAATAATGGAATTCGGGTCCTCGTAATCATTGTGGGTCAAGCACTTAATGAAGAAACCATGGTAGCAGCAGCAACGATGCAAACGCTGTAAAAAGGAAATGGCCCACTGAATAAGTGTTGCACAGTCCACGAATGGTAATTTGCTAGCCTGAAAGAGTTGTAACAGTAATGCCAACAGGATATATGTCAGTTAGAAACAAACTTACTTGTAATACCCGCCTAGCAGTATTCTATCAATTTAGCCCAGTGAACACCAGCACGAAGAAAGCCGTCGGCTTGTGACCGCAATCTAAGGTGTATACGTAACTATGGCAAGGAGGTGTAGTGGTAAAGAAAGGACCACTGTTCCAAGAAGGTTTGGAAAGCATATAGAAAGAGGACTATATCCACAGCCCTCTGGCTGGTGAAGTGCATTGGAGCAATCCCATCCATAGCAGCACCACTCGTAAAACCAACCACCCAGAAAAGTGATACTAGTGTGCATCATAAATTAGTGACCAAAAGTGACTAATGATATGTAAGGCCCCGAGAATTAGGGTACATTGTAGCTTATTAGAAGCGGCCGGCAGTGTGTGTCTGTGCTTCTATACGGTATCATTAGCACCCCATATATATCAGCTTTTTTTGGTAACATTAGTGCAGATAGCATTTTAACAAATGCACATAACAAAAACATTAATAAAACTGTAGGCCCAGAGGAACCTGACAAAGCATGTTGGGCCTTATTTCAAGTTGGGCAGTAAACATAAAACAAGTAGCATTTGTGAGTTATTTGCCCCATGTGGTTTTCTAAGAATTCCATATGTGGTAAATACTGCATACAGAAACATTTTGTGATTTCACAAAATGTTTCAAATGTTTATTTTCAAATACCTAATAAAACACTTCCAATGTTTAACTCCACCCAACAGATGGAGGACAAAATTGTAAAAACATCCCAGATGTAAGCACTGGCAGTAGACATAACTCTTGTCAGTCTAGTCTCAGTTACCACCACTAATGGAAACTTGAACCTAGTTGTCCTTGTACTCACCTCCATGCTTCATACCCACAGGTTAGGATCCAGTAGCACTCACGCAGACCTACCTATTGCTCCAGGGGATCCTCCTATCTTCTTTTCTGTAAGAAACACCTTCACATTTACACTGGAGTCCTGCAAAGAAAGCAGACCTTTTGTTAGCATCTGTATCTACTCTGAAATTAATTAGAGGCAGAAGCTAAAGTGAATCTTACACCCAAACAGTACAGACTGCCATTGTGCATGTCCAACAAATTACATAATCTTAAATGTCCACAGAGGACAGTCTTGCAAGTTCAGACTTCAGCATACTGAGCCCCACAGGCTCGCAGTACACAAACTTGCACGAACAGTGACAGAGTTCAGAGCCTTATGTGTAATTAATGTACTACTGAAGGCATTTATTATCAGCAAGATGTTGTCATATAGTGTTTCATGAGGGTTTCTTCCCAATCCTAAAGGTGATAATAATAGGTGTTAAAGTGCAACTCAATGATACAAAATGTAGCACACTCTAAAAGAAAGGGTAACCCCTGCTGTGATTGACATACGTGTCTACAAGTTGCACACAGATCTCTGAAGCAAGTGCTTAACCTGCTGAGCTATGAGAAACATCTGTACAATAGGAAAGCTGTGTCCCGAGTGCATACTGCAACCAAATCTGTGGAAACAAGAGCTACATGGATGAGGAATACACCAGAGTGAGCCTGTGTCTCATGGGCGACTATACACTTCCCAAGATGCTTTTGGGGATCACTCTGGTGTGTTCCTCATGCGTTCAGTTAATTCTCATGAGCAATCGGATGTTGACTCAGCAGCAGGCCCGGCTGAAGATGTGTGGGGGCCCATTTCAACATGATGGTGGTTGCCCCCTTGCTTAGAGTGGAAAGCAGTCGTAGGCACCCCTGGAGGGCAGACATCATAATGGAGATAATCTATTTAATAAAGAGAAGGTTTAATTGCTGCCAATTATCACGAGACGACGAGCTAGCAGGCAGCTCATGAAACACGATGTAAGTTTCATCAGCTGTCTCTTGATAATTTGCAGCTAGTTAATCTTCTCTTTATTAATGTATACTGTAGCGAATGAAGAATTCATAACTATTCAGTCATTGAATGGCCGCTGAATAGTTATGGATCCTTCTTTCGCTGCACATCTCACCTCTGCAAAGACACGGGACCAAGATCTTTGTTATTTGTCCCTTGTCTGTGCAGAGCAGCCTGCACTCTGGTAGGGCTGCCTGTAAGCAGCTCCTCACTGACTGTGCCCATGAATACTGTTTTGGGTGAGTTTCAGTGCAGTGCCCAGGCCAGTGTGAGAAGGGAGCTTAATGCTGTATGTTTTATGAAATAATGACTATGGCTTTAAAACCCAAGGGGGATATGTTAGGCTCACATTAATCTGCATGATGCTATTATGACTTTGCATGCAGGACGGGGAGAATAAAACTAAAACCATGCTCTTATTGCTCAACATACCTATATGTCAATGCATATAGTGTATAATTAGTTTACTACGAAAGGCTAGTTCATTATGTAATGTGGTTTGCATACAAGGTATTGTTATAAATAAAGTATTATTTATGCATATGAAATGCAAAGCAAAACCTTAATAAACATTATAACAACTAAACCTGGGAAGATGTGCTCAGTTTCTTAAATCATCCACATCTCGGATAGACCATTTAACCAATGTGTGTGATCCTCTGCAGATTATTTTATCACACTGTGTCTCATCTGCAGCTCCATAAGGGACTCACTTCATTGCTTATGGTAATAGATCATGCTGCATGATATATTAACATATGCTATGAAGTGAATCTCATGCTACTTTAAATTTTAAAAAAATGCCTAAGGGTAACTATAGCGTTGCTTGATATATATTATTAGTGCAATTCCGTTATGCACCACAAAGTTACTTGCCACTTAGCTTACTTCTGGCAACTTATTCTAAAGTTACTTCCATGTTGCCTCCAACCCATTCGAAGGAGCATCAACAGTCTTTGATATTTGGAGCCACCAAAGACCAATGATGTTTCCTTGCAATGGCCTTTTCCGTGAAGACACTTCTTTTGGTGCAATCCTCATGCACATTAGGATGTGTGCATGTATTTTGCCACATAGAGCCGGGACAGAGCTCTAATAGATGAGTTTCCTGCATCTGTAATGGGCCTGCAGTTTTATTTTAAGAAGAGTATTGTATGTTCATTGTTACATGCAGTTAACTCTCTCTTTAAAATCTGAAAATACCTACTTCTTGCAGATCCTGAAGGTCGTAGAAAGTATGAAAATGGCAGATGGTGTGCAATGAAAGACTCAATATCATAGCATAACAGGGCATAGCAGAATGCGGGGCAGTACTCTGGATGCCCAAGCAATTTGAGTGGCTAGAGAAAAAGGGGAGAAAATGAAATGTTGGTTCTATCACAGTTAGTCTGCTATACTAGGATCTCTGGTGCACTGACTGTCAACTCAAGTGATACGAGCCTGGGGGAGGGCCAGTGCAGGAATAATGCAATTCTATGCGACAGTATTGGAGCCACTAGCAGGGGAGCACCAGGGTACACCAATTTGTCCCTACACTTATTAAAACAGTCGTATTGTAAGGGTGTAAACGTAATCACTTATACGCACTACAATTTTTGCAGTTGAAGTCAGGGTGAGATTCCATTCATTATTTGCCGGGGATCACACACTTAGGCTAAACAGAGAAGCTGGGATTTTAACCCACTCTACAATTTTGGCATGCCCACCTTCTTCCATGCTTTATTTGGAACACATTTAAGTTGTGTGTTTCAAGGCCTACAATAATACTGCACTGTAGAGTTTACTTTCAGAAAACACAAATTGCAGAGTAAAGCATCATGACAACATGTAAATCCTTATAGCAGCATGTGGAGCCAAAATAATACAGTGTACCTTTATTTTCTACATCCTTAATGGAAAACTATAAGATGCAAAAGGGAAAATATCTATTTAGCCACTTTATTTTCAGTGCTTTAAGACACACAATAAAAGAAGTTGTGTAATAAACCTACTTGAGTTTGGCAATTCATCACAAACCTCCAGCGTGGTGTCATATAGGGTTTTAAGAACATTCGACTAAGGACATCAAAGCAAACTTAACTTTTTAGCATAACCACCTATTAGACGTTATGAGTATGAATGCTTTATTGTATTGCTCGCTTTAACTGTCACAGATTTGAAAGGTGACTGGTGGTCTTTCAGTTGGAAATTCACCATTATGCATAAGAAAGGCTATGCTGCTGATAACAAAAGAAACGTGTTGTCGAGTTCATTATGACACTGCCTGCGCAGCCTGTGTATCTCAGGGGGGTATCTCAGGGGGGCTGTGACTCGGGGGAAATTAGCAATTCTTTCAAATCAAAATGCGCAATTTAATTTGCATCCCATTTTATCTAAAATGCGATGCAAATTAAATCGTGCATTTTGATTTGAAAGAATATTTATTCAGTAACAATGGTCAACATTACCGTCCGTAGGTGGAGTAGAAAGCAGTTACTTTACCATGCGGACAGTAGGTCAGAGTCCTCTGTCTGGCCTGTTTGGTCCGTCCCAAACTCAATGGACGGACCGAACAGGCCAGCACGGAGGACTCAGAGAGAGTCCGAAAGCGATCACACAGAGGTTTTATGCTCAAGCTGAGCTTGTCAGCACTGCAGCAGTAGGACTCACTCGAGGTGTTTCCACTTGTTAAGAGAACATTTGAGTCACCCCTAATATATTATTTTTTCATTTTTCTGGTCGAGTGTTACTCAACCAAAGAAAAAATAACTTAATAAGAGCAGAGGAATGAGGGAAAAAAACACACCTGGCTGAAGTCCGATGACTGCTGCTCTTCCTTCCTGGTTCAGCACCAGGCCCAGATGGGATCCTCTGGCTCCTGCAATATCTGGCACACTGTGGACTTCTGAAAGAGCCCCATCCCACATGCTCTAACTGAAACCAAACACAGCCCTAGGCTCTGTTTGGTTTTGTTTCCCAAAGGGGCTCCAACAACAACGCCCTTTGGGAAACAAAAGCAAACAGAGCCTGGGCTGTGTTTGGTTTGTTTGTTTCTGTAAAGTTCCAACATGTGGGTGGGGCTCAGTGATATGACTGGCTCGTAGCCCTGGGCTGCCAGCCTCTGAGCACAGACCCTCCTCTAAGGAGGAGGGTCTGTGCTCAGAGGCTGGATCAGCTGTACACCCCCTGTCCTATCTCTTGCACATACTGGGGTGGGGCCTGCAACTCTAGCCCCACCCTGGTCTGTTGGAGGGACAGGACATGGGGCTGGGTGAAGAAAAGGATGCCTTGGGGCGTTCATTTATTAACATCCCTATGCATCCTTTTAAGCTGCGTTTATCAGCTTTCACTGCAAAAGCCGGGATGGCCTGCAGTGCGCATGTTTAACAGGGATTGCTGATTTCAGCGCTCCCCGCTGCACATTCACTGCATCCCCCACCATGCCCATAAGTAACAGGATTTTGCTGTTACTCGTGGATATGGTGGGGAGTGTCATTTTTGGTGGGGCTCCACCCCACTCACCCATATGTGCCAGCCACCACTGATAGCATGTATTCTGCAGGGTCCTCATATGGCTTCATTTTATGTGCTAATATTGACCCCATATGTGACGTATATGGATACAACTCTCTCTGAGCTTTCCACACGTGTGCTCGATAATTATTGAAAGGTGCCCTGTCATGTATGTTAGCGCTTAATTTTACCCCAGTATATCCTGCTTGTTGCCAAATCTTGTTACTTTGTTGCCCTACCAACACTACCAATAAACTCTGGATGTCCCCTATGGCCAGTGTGATCCCTGGTGTCTCCTTCTCAAATACAAATAGCCACTTGCTGACCCTTGCCATTAGTGAAGGTGAACTGTAGACCAAATTATGCCTATCCAGCGTCTGCCAAGGTATATAATGTACTTCCCATACAGACGACGGAACAATGCTGCATGAAAGACTCTGTCGAAATACACATTTTTATAACCATATAAACTAATTAGCATCAAAGCATACTGCAACATTGAGATAGTCCTTATGCGGAGCTGATTGGTAGAGCTACATCATTCCCTTATGGGAAGGCATGGATTACCCTGCCATGATTGGGTCCTACAAATTTCAGCACACCACCCTCGACCACCTCTGTGACATCACAGTCCAACCCACAATTCCCACATCAGTAGTGCCAAAACATTGAGACATTTGAGATGATCAGGGGATCTTTATTCATCTTCTGCCAGTCATCTCCATCTGTTTCTCATGAGAATAAAGTCGATCATGACACCGGAAGAGCCTTGAACCACTGACAAATTATCATTTTAAATTTGCATATTAAGAACTATTCAAACCTTTGCTTAGGGTCACATATGCAAAGTATGAATTTGAAACTACTATGGGACACTTTGAAACCAACAGTAGACCAGTTTCGTAAATACATTTTCTGAAATATAACATTATTGCGTGCCCACTGCCTTTCTTCCCCACCCATGAGCTTAGCTTCCTGACCTCGAAAGTATCAAGAGCTATTCATTTCTCACCGTATTATTCTGGGAACATGCATTTTGCAATGTGCCATCAGCCTCTGCTGCTAATAAGCATGTTAGTAAAATGTGAATGTGTTTCTAATCACAAGCATGCTCTGAGGCCTGTTTACAGTGCTTCAGTCTAATGTTAAGCCATATATACTTACCTGTAACCCATCTTTATCCTCTATATATTATTTGCTTGAAACACAATTATTTAGGGTATTCTCTAGCCTAGTGCATAGAATATAAATGAGTGGCTATCAATGAAGCCCCCTCCGATATCAGCAGGCTACTCCCACAGCTGGTAAGTTTGCTCCTTTTTACTGTGCTGAACTTGCATTTTTAACACATTATAATCAGGATGATTACTCATAGTGACTTGTGGAGTCAGTTCTCCAGCTTCTCTGTTTTCCCTTGTTTTCCTTGGTCACTGCTATTGGCAGCATTATAGTTAGGGTGAAATCTCATTGCATCGTATTGCATTGACTTTTTACTAATTTCTATTAATTATAGCTTTTATCCGGGTGCCATGCTGGTGTTCTTGATCCATGCATTTTGTCTATGGACATTGCAGTAAAAAACTGTGTCAAAACGCACATTTACACTTGTGTTGCTCATGAAAGAGCCCCTGTGGAGGTCAGGAGTAGGTAGGGATGCATAGAACATATGTTTTTATTCAGAAAAATATATTGTTATGTCTTTTGCTGTGTTTGTGGTTTCAGTTTATGCATCACAGATACTGGAATATGCCCTGGAACTTTTTTGCTGTCCCCGGACTTCACCAAACTAACTACGGTCGTAGCCTGACGCCACACCTCTGCTGATCTATTTAAGGTACATTGATTGTTTTATATGGTGGGGTGGGTTTTGTTATGTCAGCGATAGGGAAACGTGAGCATGGGGCGCAGTTGTGATAAGCGGTTGCAAAGTTGGCCTTTGGCTGAGTCCAGTAGCCAAATTTGTTTGGGCACGGGAAGGGGGAACAAAGTTGGCTTGTGGCCTTGGCTAGTGCCCATGCCCTTAATAATCTGGCCACTGAACATGGGCTTTGGGTATCATATATGAGATGGAGGTTGGCACTGGGTCTGACCTACTGCAAGGGCAATGTATACTTTGAAATTATTAGTACAGTGTGCAACATGGACCATCTACGGGGTTAAAGTTAGCCCTGGGACTGGCCTGCTGCAAGTGCCAATGTCTACTTTTATATGTTGACTGGGTCCTGCAACATGGCGTAAGGCCATGCCACAGGGATTGTCAAAGCTGGCCAGAGCTGCAAGCTGTAGACAGTGTAGAGTTACCCATTTTTGGGGTATAGTAGATAGCAGATTTATGTAGTCTGTCTTGTCAATGCCCCAATACCTTTGGGTCTTGTTTCAGCGCTCTGTAAATAATAAGTTAACATAAATAAATAAAAATAGCGGAGCAGGATGCGTGAAATTGACAATCTGTGTACTGGCCATGGCCATGAGGGACAGTCTATGAGATATAAGTTGGATCTGGGCCTGACCTGCTGCAAGTGCCAGTGCCTACTCCGAGATGCTTAGTGGGTTCTGCAACAAGTCTGAAGGCCATGGCATAGGATTTGTGGATATTAGCCATGGCCACATGTTATGGACAGTGGTGAATGGTCCCTGAGGTTATGGGCAGGGGCAGTTATTTTTTGGGACATTTGGAATGCCTCCAACAATCTGGCCATTGGCCGGGCACATGAGGGACTCTCTATGGGGTTAAAGTTTACACTGAGCCCGGCTGCTGCAAGGGCCAATGTGTTGTTTGAGATGCTTAATGGGGTCTGCAACATGGCTGAAGATGGTACACCACGAATTACGGAGAATGGCCAAGGCCACAAGCTGTGAACGGTGGTGAATGGTCCAATCATGGGGTATTGTGGATAGTGGAGTAGGCTAGGTGAAATGAACAATCTAGCCACTGTCCATGATATATGGAAATCAAGTTGGCTCTGGGCTTGGCCTATTGTAAGGACCGTCATCTACTCTTAATGGGTTCTGGAGCACGACTGAAGGCTATTCCAGGGTCCCAAGCCATGGACAGTGGTGAATGGTCCCTGTGGACATAGTTGTGAATGGCCCTGGCAAGGGGCAATGTGAATTTTTAGTTGCTTAGTGGGATATGCAAAATTGCTGCAAGCTAAATCACGGGGATTGATTATTCTGGCCTTGGGTGAACTTTGTGGACAGTGGTGAATGGTCACTGTGGCCATGGCAATTCCCCCAGACAATATGGCAACTGGCAAGGGCCACTGGGAACTGTGGGTTATGGGGTTTAAGTTATGAAGTTGTTGGTTTGGAAGGCTCAACATTGAGGACAGTGATGATGTTGCAATTGCTCTTGTGGTCTCAGTGTTGTTTTGGACTGATAATTGTGGAAATGTCATAGAATGTTTTGTACGCCTGTAAAGAAAAGAAAATATTATTAGTAGTAGAACATGATATGGAAAAACATAACAAACATTACATATTTTGACCCTCATTGATAGTAGATAGTATGTACCATGTTTTGAACAACATTTGTGTGTGGTACACTGTTGTATTAACACATTTCTAATAATTGGGTTATGGGAGAAAGAAATCTGAGGTGGTTTGAAATAAAAACTGTTATTGTGCACTTTTTGATAATGGTTGCTATACTTTTAAAGTAGTTAGATACATGGTGACATATTCAAACTCTCATTTGGTTCAGAAATACACTTTATAAGTATAAGTAAACATTTTTATTTAATGTATAATTTTGCTGGTTTGTTTGTTTTGTGGATTCATGTATGTTTTAATGCAGCTAGATGCCCATTGGCATTTCTCACACTAATAATATAGTAAATATAAATATTTGATGGATAATTTAATGATTGCATTTTCTTTTAAGAATTATTATGTAGGTATTCTGCAGGTTTGCATGTAATCTTTGTTTTTGTATAACAGAATTTGTGTTACATTCAAACCAACCCCTTGCTTGCTTGACATATGAAATATAGGTGCTGATTCATGGAGTTTGTGCACCGAAAAACAGGGATTTGTGCACCATTCTGCCCGCAAATCCCTGTTTAACAAATGGGGATTTGCAGGCAGAATGGCACACAAATCTCTGTTTTTTGGCAAACAAATTCCATGAATCAGCCCCATAGTGTTCTGAAGTGGTTGTGGCACCTATGTGGTATATTATGCCTATTGTAGAGAATGTTTAGTTTGTGAGTGTATTTGGCCATGCGCATCTACTTTTATTGTTGAAAGAATGTCTGTCTTAATTGTAAAACGCGCACAACATACCATGATTTGCAATATGCAGAGGATGTTTAATTAGTATAGTATCAAGACTTGGTATAGATAATATGTAAGAAATGTTGTCTTTGGGGCTATTACCTGATTTAGAAGTATTTGTGTATCGTGGTATTTTGGCTGTAAATTGACCTTACCTCATTTTGAGTGGTAGTTTAGTATTACCCTATTCTGGTAATAGTTTAGTATTCCCCTACTTGGGGATAATTCAGTGTTAGCTTACTTTGGCGGTAATTTTAGTGATATCTTATTTTTGTCATAATTTTAGCAGTGAACATACCTTCTATAATATAGCCCTTTGTTAAGACAAACCTTCTCTCTTTATAAATATGATAGACCCTGGGCTGACTGTTACCCCTCTCCCAGACCTAGCGCATGTTTAGGGAACCCAGTAAAATCATTAATAATATCACTTGTCACATGTAGATTGTGTCAGTGGTTTATTTACACCAAAGACCTATGCCTTGGAAAGGCTTTGCACTCCCTTCAGCATGCAGAGTAGAGCACATTCATATCCACACACACACGCATTCTATCTTGCCTATATATCTGCGTTTCCCTGATTTTACCTCCGGCGGTATCTTTACCACTCTGGTGTGAACACTAGAGTCTCCTAGAAATCTTTCCCCACTGAAACATGAAACTTTGGAGACATAAAAGAAAAATCCTTACACCAAACTAATCCAAAATATGTATGATTCTGTTAAGCACCATGTGATTTGTAATAACAGTGTAATCCAATCAAAAATAATATATTCCACACAATCTTACCCACATTAGTCCTACTGAAGCTCCTAAAAGAAAAGACAAAACAGGCATTGCAAAGCATTAATATAATTTGTTAACCTGTCATTTTACACTGTCATCATTTAGGACATTCGAAAGGAAAACACCAAGTTTTGTTTTAAAAAATAATCTCTGTGCTGACTGAAACAAAATGCACACAGCCCATGTTCTACTCAATTATAAACCTCTCTTATAATTATTTATGAAGCTTCCGCGTTTCACCTGGGTAATCTCTTTCTGTAGGGGCTTATCTGCGCACACACCCCGCACTGCCCACACTCAGCCTTGGAATCCCAGCCACTTCAATGCAAGAGCGTCATCTCCCTCTGCACTGTCTTCTGCCTGCAACCCAGGAACCCAGCACCCAGCTATGTCGCAGGCAGAAAAAGAACTGCCCACGCCTCTCAGCTCAACTGTATATTCTATCTTGCTGTCAATCAAGAATAACCCTGCCTTCCTCCTGACGTACTTGACACCACCTAAGTTTCTGCCAATCACATTACAAGAGCCTTCATGTAACTACTTCTTCCTGTGCGAACAATGAAGGGTTCAAATTGCATAAGAAACAACTATTCATCACTTGCTGTGTTTTTTTTAACACATTCCTCCTTCATGAATAAATATTATACAGAGTCTATCTGAGTCTGCTGAAATTGCATTGCCATGTTAATCAGGAAATCTAATTAGTCGGGATTTAGTTAATGGGAAGTTCGTTTTATTATATAGGTTATTTCCCAATGCAATTTACACAGATTGGAATCCTCACAATTTGTATGTGCAATACACATTGAACCCATTGTCTTTTCTGCAAAACACTCTGCTTTGTCACTGCAGGCCTAATGTAGCATTTCACCTGCTTCATGTAATCCCATCTCTTATCTACCTTCAGGCTGATCCCATTAACCTGTTGATCTGTATCGCTAATTTGCCCCCTCTTGCACCCATTTGCTGGCTGCTACTGAAAACATTTTACTGAGTGCTTTCAAAATGAGCACCCATTTTACTGACTGCTATTGAAACCCTATCATCTGCATGCAATTTGTAATAGCTGCTTTTAGAAATACTGCCATATATTCCTACAATACATATAACACATTGCTCATTGGGAACACAGTCTTGTGAAACATGGTTGTAGAGACTGCATTTATGTTCCAAGTGTATGAATCTGGGGGATGTTATTTCCAGGGATGGTTTCTCTCTCTAGACCTTTTACTAAATAAATGAGGAATCTTGGGTATCCTCTTGTGTATTTATGGTGAATTTACCAATTTCTGCACAGTGATCCAATAACTGTTTACACCTGATATTGTGTACATATTGTCAGGATTTGTAGTGGAGGGGGAAGTGTTGTAAAGAAAGCTATTCTGGGGCATTTATATATAAATTGTCCACAAAGTGGTGACACTTAGAACAGTAGATTGATTGCTCTGTTTGCATAGCAACTCACTACATTTATTTCTGAAATTAAAGGACCACAGGATGTGGAATGTACTGGATTTCAAGCCTGTGTGGTTGTTTTGCTTTCTTATGGGGATTATAGGTGGGTCTCATGGAGTTTCATTTTGTAGTAGTTCTCTTTTTGAAGGTTTCCTTTTTTCGGGTACAGGGTACATATCCAAGTTTGTTTGTGTCTAAGTTTAGTCAAAATAGACATGTGACTGTATGAACATATGAGAGTGCTACATTACTCAAATGTTCTTTAAAAACTGTATTGTAAATGTTTACAACTGCATATTCAGGGGTTAGACCATGTTATTTGAGAATTGTTGCTGCGTATGCAAGAGACCGACAGATTTTCTCTCTGCATAGTCTGGCAAACCAGAAGAAGGACTCTGACAACAATGGGTCATGGTGCAGATTAGTTTATTCAAATAAAAAGAAAAATGCCTACCTGACCCTGTTGCTATGAGGAAAGTTCCCTACCTTCTAAAACGAAAGCTAATGGTGCTTGTCAAAGTCGGAAACCAAGGAGTCCTGATAGCAAATTCCTAGTTACCAACTGAACCTAACACTTTAGAAAATGTATCTAAAAGCAAAAGGAGGTTTGCACAATAGACTCAGAATGGGCTTCTGTCTGGCCCGGCTCGTCGAAGACTTATCATCAGTGTCAGGGTTCCTTTAGAATGTCTTCACACAGTTCACAGTCTTAGTACAGAGTGTGTTGGTTACAATTATAAATGTCTTCTTCCAATATGTTTTTCAGCTTTTTACTACTAGTCAAATCCCTCCGGGATCACTTCAGATGTTTACAAGTGGTTAAATCCCCCTAGGATTATGTTGCACACACTTCTCCGAAGCCCATCCTTGTGGCAATCAGACTCCCACAAATTCCTGGGGCCCTTTAGGTACGGATATTGGTTCTCAGTCCAATTCATTTCATATATTTGTCAACACTTCTCCTGTTTGCACTCATGTTCCAAGGGCATGTGTCCATTTGATTCTCTTAGCTTCTTGTACTGCGGGTGGCTTCCCTAGCCTTGATATACAGTTTCTGTATCTCTTCCTCTCTGGCTTACTTGGGCTGTGTGCCCGTTCCACTTTTTCAGACTTGTTATACTGTAGGTGCCATCTCCAGCCATAATATGCAGAACTCAAATCTCTCTCACTTGGGTTTAACTGGGTCTTGTGCCTGTTCCATTTTCCCAGACTCTCATAGCGTGGATGGATTTGGCAGTCTATGACCCCAAAGTATACACCCTTCACTGGAGTCCTCATGGTGGGAGAATTTGATTACCTTTTCATGCCCTTCAGGTTGGTACCGGCACTTGCTTTGTGAAGCTCGGGTTCCTTTCTTTCTCCTGATTCTGCTGTTGGTTGGTGGGTACCAGGCCCATCACTGTTCTCTAGTGGTCACACCACCAGGGAAGACGTTTTGCTTCCTGTCTCTTCGATCCGCTCCTGACCTGATCCACTTTCTTGGTCAGATCAACTGCTTCGTAGCCTCCAGCTAGCAGTTCCTGTTTCAGCTATGCTACTGCTGGCTCTTCGGCTTTGCGTTGCTCTGACCCTCCAAGGCATATTTACAGAGGCTTGCCTCTACGTGTCATTGGTTACCCTCCCTCCATAGGAGTCGTGGACGACATAGGAGTTCTCTCTCTCTCTCTTCACAGTTCTTACTATGTTTAAATACTTCATCACAATCGGAAAAGGTATGTACTTCATCCTTGATGGTGGCGTTCAGATGAAACCTGAAGCCAACAGGGTGGAACGAGGATCACTGTTAGTTGCAGTTAAAACATGAGAACACTGTTTTTTCAAGTCCCATGTGGTCTATTTATGTAGGTTCTCATTCAACTGGGAGTCCTTGTCCCCAAGAGTGGAGTCACGCACAGTGAGGCCCCACTTGCCCAGACACATAGGGTGGCTCTTGTGGGGCGGGCTCACCTCCCTAGCCTCAAAGGGGGTGGCTCCCCCTTTGGGAGAAGGAACAAATACTCCTGATTCATCACACCTTGTTCTCCCAGTTCCTCTTCACTCCTCTGCCTTCCATTCTTGCTGGGCTTCCATCATGGATCTATTGTACTATCTTTAGTCATAGAATAATTACCATATGGGATTCTGATTACCCTCAAGCTCATTATTCTTCTGCTTCTTCATCCTGCTTCTTCTTCCTGGAAGAATGTCATTTGGCTGAAGGTTTTTTCTACCAACTGCTTTTTCCTCCACCTTGTCTTCGATTCCCCGGCAATTCCACTTGTCTGCAGAGTGCTATTTCTCTCAGCCTATGAGACATTTTGGAGTTCCAGACAGATTGGCCTTACCTCAGCAAACATTTCTACTTGGGAATCCTACTCACTATAGGAAGGGAAGAAGATGTTTTAGGATCTGTTGACTGGTATTATTCCTAAGAGGACACACTTTGGGGTAGCGCGTTTAGTAGTCCACGATCACTAGGATGAATGTATTCCCCAATTTAGATGTTTAGGGTCTGCCTGGCTCCGCTCTTGTTCTTTTGAGGTTACCCTCCCAAAGGTGAACTTTAGGTCAGGATGGTTCCTTTGTGCAAAGGCAAAGATCAGGTAAAGGGACAATATCTTTAGCCTCTCTTACTTCTGGATCCTCTCTAAGGATATGTATAAGGATCCAAATGTTTTGGAGTGTGTGGAATGTTTCGGAGTGCGTGGAATGTTTCGGAGTGCGTGGAATGGACTAGAGTGCATAGAAGTATGCGACATACATGAATGGTTTGGAATACATAACGTTTGAAAGAGCATGTAAACCATCTTATCACATCACCATGCTTACTCTCCTCTTTACACCACCATTCAACTAGAACACAGAGATACTATGACACCATTCGGTATAGCTGTTCTCATACCAACATCTGCCTTATACTCCACATCACTCTAACTAATCACTGCTGGTTTCACACCCCCCAGCCAGGCATTCTCCTCAGGCCTAACGCAGCCAGAACCAGTCTGGATAAAACCTGCCAGAACGAACACATACCCCTAATCTCTCAACCACCACACCTACCGCTATGAAGGAGCTATTACACGAATGCCACACCATCTGCACACATATCCAGTGCTCACAAGCACTTTTGATTCTCTCTGCTCTCTCTACTGACTTGAACTTTGGTTCCCAAGGGCGTTCAACCTACCAGTGCCTTCAGACCATACCAAGGGTACATAAGGCGCAATATAAATGCAAAGTAACATAACATAACATAACATATTGGCCTCTCTCAGTCTCGAGTAAGGTATCCACTTCCTGGGGTACCAGAGTTAGGGTTTTCTCAAGGATTCCTTGGGCAATGGATTCCCTCTCTTTATTTAGATAGGCAGTCGTCCCATGGCTATGGAGGATCACCTTCACCTCCCCCATATAATTTGGATTTTTTACCCGAGCAACAATTTGATTTAGTCTTATGCAGGTCTCAGGTGGAGGGGGAAGATACAGACCTCATCGTATTAAAAACCTTGCATTCAGCATTATGGAGATGGTCTTCACACTATGTAAATCAAAACCAATAGATTGGGGAGTGACCAGTGTAGGGGCTTTGGCTTTCTCTACCAACGTGGTAAAGAGCACGGTACCATATGTGGCAAACCAGAAGAAGGAATCAGACTACAATGGGTCATGGTACAGATCTGTTTATTCAAATAAAAAGAAAAAATGCATATCTAGCCCTATTGCTATGATGGAAGTTCCCTACCTTCTAAAACAAAAACTAATGGTGCTCATCAAAACCGGACAACAAAGAGACCTGAGCACAAATTCCTAGTTACTAACTGACCCTAACACTTCAAAAAATCCAACTAAAAGGTAAAGGAGGTTTGCACAATAGCCTTGGAACGGGCTTCTACCTGGCCCGGCTTGTTGACGACTTGCCATCAGTCAAACAGTTCATTTAGAATGTCTTTACACAGTTCACAGTCTTAGTACAGAGTTTGTCAGTTAAAATTATAAATGTCCTCTTATATGTTTTTCAATGTTTTTCAGCTTTTTACCATTGATTAAATACCTCCTGGATCGCTACAGGTTTTTACCAGTGGTTAAATCCCTCCAGGAATATGTTGCAGACACTTCTCTGTAGCCCACAAAAGTGTCGCTGGGAATCCTCCAAAGTCATGTTGCTCTTTTGATAGGGTTATTGGTTCTCAGTCCAATTAATCTCATATATTTGTAGGCTCTCCCAACCTTGATAACAAACACAAGTATCCCCTTTGCTCTCTTGTTGACAGGGTATGTTTCAATTTGATTCTCTTAGCTTTCTGTATTGTGGATGGCTTCCCCAGCCTTAATATATAGTGTTCATATCTCTTCCACTCTGGTATACTTGGGCCGCGTCACTGTTCCAATCTTTCACACTTTAAACTGTTGGTGGATTCTCCAGCTATAATATGCAGTACTTGTAACTTTCTCACTCTGATTTACCTGGGTCTTGTTCCCGTTCCATTTTCCCAGCCTCTTGTAGTGTGGTGACTTCGGCAGTCTGTGACCCGAAGGTTTACAGCATTCACGGGCATCATCACAGTGGGAGTGTTTGTTTCCCTTTTTGTGCCTATCTCATAAGTACTGGCACTTGCTATGTGGAGCTCAGGGACTCAAGCTCCTTTCTTTCTCCTGGTCTTGGCAAAGGTTGCTGGGCACCAGGCCCACCACACTTCTCTAGTGGTCACACCAACAGGGAAAATGGGTTGCTTCTTGTCTTCCTTCTGCTTCTGACTGGAGCAACTTGCTCTGTCAGAGCACACACGTCAAAGCCTCCAGTTAGAGGTACCTGCTTCTAGCGCTGGCTCCATGGCTTTGTGTAGCTCTGCCCATCCAGGACATATTTGCAGAGGCTCACTTCTGCAAATCAGTGATTCCTCTCACTCTGTCAGAGGTCTCTCTCGCCTAACAGTACTTACAGTGTTTAAATATGTCATCACAATCAGAAAAACCATTCTTCCTTCTCCTTCTTCCTGCATTCAGATGAAACTCAACATTACCTGAAGCCAACACGGTGGCAGGAGCATCACTGGTAGTTGTAGTCAAAACAGGAGAGCAACCATTATTTTCAAGTCCCATATAGGCAGACAATGTAGTCCATTCAGGTAGGTCTGTGACGAATCAACTTCGGAGCACCATTGGTCCAGAGATGAATATTGATTTCTAAACCATTAATCAGCATCATACCTCTAGAACACCAGAAGGGATGCAAACAAATTGGAAACACAAGCAAATTATAAATCTCCTTGTCCAATTTTGGTAACGTGGTCAGAACAGCAGGCTTATCTCTGCAAGGTCATGGATCGTTGGTTAGTTGCAACACAGTGAAAATACATTGTTACCCAATGATAAAAGGGACTGTCAGTCAAGGTTGTATACACATATTTACTTTATTATTATCACAACAGACAGTTCTAGCACACCACAAAATACAACCCGCCCTGTAAAGGAATGCAGAGGACAGTTTCAAAAAAGGAAAAAAGAAGCACTCTGATAAGAGGGTAGTTGGTAAAGAAATGAATTGCACAATGGGCCTTCAGGGAAGACAGGGGACAGAACCACAATGTACCATGTGCTTGTAGAGGTTCTTGGTGCTCGACAGTGTTCAGACTTCAAGATGGGAGACAGCTTTGGGTATCAAGTGGCAGGCAGTTTGGCGAGCAAGTCTGGACAGACGGCTGGATCGTCGTCTCAGTCCTGGTTGGTGGGTCTGAAGCACTGGTCGAGGTGTCTCAGGTGACGTTAGTGACTGCGGTGTGACCACAGTCGGCGGTGCAGTCAGTTGCAGCTCGGGGGCCTTGACTGGCTCCAAAATGTCCTTTAAGGAAGATGCTGGTTGATGCTTGTCGATGCACTCCTCCTAGCCTCTTCACTGGGCTTGTGTCTTCCTTTTAGGCAGACATCCCAAAGCTGAGGCTAGTGTTGCAGGCACCGGCCTTGTCCTGGGTTTGGTTAAGAGACTCTCTGGCACTTCCCACCTAGGAAGCTGGCTGCAGGTTCTGGAGCTGCTTGAGGGTCCTCTGGATTCAGTATCCCTCTCTGTTCCCTGGGAGATGTTTATGGGAGGGATCTTGCTTCCCTCTTTGGAAATTCTGGCATTCCTACACTGGTGAAATCTGTAAGGAAGACTGTACCTTCAGCCAGGGTCCAAATGAGTTCTTCTTGTTAATCTGATCTGCCCAAAAGATGGGCTCAATTCTCTTTTAAAACCAAATGAGCCCCAGTGAATAGAGTAGGCTAACCCTATCTTAATGAACCAAACCTGGGTCTCCACCAAAAATCTCCTGTATGCATGAGGTCATAACCAGAGTGCTTTGCAGCAGACAAGGTAAAGGGGTGAAAATATGTAATATTAAGTCCCACATATCTTCCTGCCTGTTGTGGATCAAAGGGTCTCTCTAGTTAATTGAGGTCTCTGTAGTTCCTGATTAAAGAGGCAGGTCTCCCTTGAAGCTGCGGCGGGATCAGACTTTTGGTCTCCGCCAAACCACATACTCGTACCTTCTGAAGGGGGTCCCCCCTGCGGGGATAACTACTGTAAATACATAGTTCCAGATATATCAGGTCACTGCCCTTGATACCGAGAGGCTGGAGCTGGCTTCAGGTTGACACAGTGCTTATCAAAGTTTGCTGGTGTTTACCTGTTTGTTGTTAGTCCTGCGACCAGCCCTCTCATTGGCCTGTTTAAATGAACTCTGATTAGTATGTGAGGTTGCCACTAGCAGCTAACAAAGGAATGGGCATATCCATGGGGCCTCTGTTAGTTAATTAAGCTGGCCATGGCAGGGTGAAAGTTTTGCCTTCCCCCTTCTGAGATGCCTTGATGTACTCCTGGCTGTCATATTCCAACTAAATTTAACAGGTAGGACTGCGCCTGTAGGCTGTGCGCACCAAGAGTACACAGGTCTATGTGTACATTGTGCAGTGAGCATAGGAAAATGTGTGCAGATTAGATACACACATTTCCCGTAGCAGGATCTACCATCATTCAATTTCATTTAACATTTTAAAAAAGCCCAGGCGAGTGCACATCTACCGTGCAGATGGTCGAATTTCTCACAAGGTCCTCATTGAACTAGAAGTCCTTGTCCCAGAGAGGGGGGTCACGCCCAATGAGGTCCCACTTTCCAAGACCCCGTAGGAAGGGTCTTGCAGAGTGGGCTCACCCTTCTAGCCTCACAGGGGTTGGTTCCCCTCTGAGGAGAAGGTACACATTGTCCAGATTCGACACAATACACACATGTATTTAAAAATAAGGAAACATGTTCTAGAGCAGGGATATTTTTTTAGTTTCTTCAATCAGTACATCTTCAATCAGTACAGTGATTTCTTTGGAAGCCCACCACTGTTCCCATTGCTCTATTAACTAAACATTAATCTATTTCAAGGTTGCGTCTCACAATTATTCTGAAATTGAGGCAGATATTTAATACGTTTTCCAATTCAGCTGTGTTGGAACATATTTTGCTAGGATTTTTAGGCTTGATGTGGCTTGTTAAAGTGAGGAATTGCCGTCTGGCAAGTACCTAGAAGCCCTATCTTTTTAAATGTATATTAACTATTAAAATGATGTGGTAATTACATCTCAGAAAGAGTGACCAGCCAACCAGATTCCCATTCCCTAAAGCTTCATGCCAAAAGCATAGTGTACACCTGTGCCTTGCTGAATCAGTAGCCTGATTGCAGCACCTGCTCTTCTGTGGCATAGAGCTGGTTCAGGTCACAGGTGACCTCTTGGCAGCTGCAGTGACAGCCATGTTCTTGCAGCACAGGGGTTGCATTTAAGATATACACCCATGTTTAAAAAATACTTTACTATGAGAATGCTATCCTGGTGGAGCATTGCACCATAAATATAAGCCATACTTGGGTTTGAGGTATGGTGTCTGGCATCTATCATAATTATCCAAGCCATATCAATTTGATATAACACATGAGACAGCCCTGTGAGCCCAGTTTATCTGTTGAAAGGGATGTGTGTATTCCTCCCAGGATGTCTTTGCTGCTCCCAGTAAGATTGGGGGTTGCCTCTCTTTGTTCCTATGGAAGCACATGTTCCATGCTCTTGTTTCTCTCTTCTTCTATCTTTCTTTCCTGCCCCCTCCACTTCCTGTTGTACAACTCACTTTGGGTGTGATGTAAAAAGGCAAAGTCTCCTTATTCCAAGAACAGGGATTGGACACTTAAGGCATGTTTACTTTTGACAAATCACTGGTAGACTTTTGCCTTTAAAACAAGAAGTCTCCTACTCCTTCTTTGAATCATCTCAGGAATTCAAACCTTTCAGAAGTTTCATTTGGGCCCTATTGAGAAAGCAGTTCTTTTTAAAGGACTACAGTTGTGAGATTAAGACAGGTAGTACAAGGCAGAGGCAAGTGCTGTCCCTAACTATCCCAGGACACATTGGTGGTGACCTTCTGCTGTAGCAGGACCTGCAATTCTGCCAGCCACACTGCTGCACAGGACCTCACCATACTGAAAGGCGCCTCAAGGTGTGCATCATCCTTCCCTGTGTTTGGGAGCCCAAAATCAAGTACTACTCTTGTACCTGAAATCGTGGAGTGGGACTTTCAGCTCGTGAGAGCCAGGACAGCCAAGATTCCTGCTTTTTTGCTGTTTGATTGCTGTGAGATGTGGTTTGAGATTGTTCAACATGGTTTCAAACCAACAGCACCCTCTGGAGCTGTCCTTGACGCTATTCAACTTCCAAACATAAGTTCCGCCCATTCAAAGCAGTTCACTGCTGCAATACACCAGCTGAAGTGAGTTGTTTCCACAATTCAAAGAAGCTTTGCTGTGCCTGTATTGCTCAAACTGCATTGCTGAAACTGCTGATCAAACCACAAGCCTCTTCATTGCCAATCCATTCGGCGATCAAACAAACCCTGTGGTTCTCTCTGAATCACATCCTTCGAGCACCACATTGAAATTGCCTGCAAATCCTGTCCTCTGCACGTCCGCCGTCAAACCTCGACAGTCTAACTGAACCTGATAATCTCCACGATCTGCATCGCTCGAGCATCGCTTTGAACTGAACCATCTTCTGTTTGACCCTGACACAACACTGCTTACTACTGGACTACTGTTACTGACACATTTCAAACTAAATCGAGCCATCGAAGAGAGCCGAGAAGCTTGGTTCACCGTTGTCAAACCAGCAAGACACTGCAAAGGTTTTACAGCCTCATAACTGCCACCTGGTCCATTTTGGACACTAGAGACTGACAAAGGGACTTTAATCCGTTTTGCACAGCAAAGGGGATTACAGTGCATTTTATCTCCTTGTCTCATTATGCAGAGTGCTGCATCTTGCTATCTTGCATATTTTGTGCTCATTCTACAGGGGTGGGTTCATGTAGTGTGTTCTATATTGTTAGTATTGCATATGGTGTGTTTAATTAAATTAAATACATTTTTATAGAACCTTGATCAGACATTCCTTTATTTTGGACTGGTATACTTTGCTTTTTGAGATGCTACTGAATCACGTTCACACCCTCTTGAGATTATGGCTTTCCCTCAGCCCAAGTTACCATAAAAAGCAAAGGAGGTATATCTCTTAACTGTACCTGTTTCACTTTTATGAGTGGGTTCACTCCTGGTAGAAATGCGAGGGCTGGGTAGGCACGGTAACCTCTACTCATCCTTGTGCTTGTGAAGGGCAGAAGAAAATATTTCACAACTGACATATAGGGAGCGTAATGACCATGGACTTCTAATTGTCTATGCAGCTAATTTGGACTTTACGTGCCTTTTTTTTAGAATTATTTCATTAAATTGGCATGGTTTCCAAGTGTTCACATTAAACACACACTGTAATTTTTCTAGTGTTAATTGTCACATTATCTTTGGGCCTGATCTATTTCATCCATAACATTCAAGTACTAGCCTATTTTCTAAGGCTGCTTTTGCATGTGCAGTTGGTACACCAATCGTATGCTCTTTAGAATATGGGCATATGTTGGTTCTTCTATTTGACACATATTTTGTAGACGTTTTCTGTAGCGAAAATGACACCATGGCTTAACATTCTCTTTGCTGCCAAGTGTGAACTGGCATTTGTTGTTACCTAATATTGTGAATTCTGTTTGGCCTTTGACTTGTGTTAGCTGTAGGAGGTCACAAAAATACAATGTTATGTTTTCCTCAAAACAATTATTCTTATCCAGTCCCAGGACTTCTTGCTTTCTTAGGTGAATTAAGGCTATTATTATGTTAGAAACTGTGCTTAATTTATCTATTTGAAGAACTTTCATTTGTCAAAGTTGTCAGCCTACTTGAAATTAAGCTTCTGCAGAGAAATTGTGATATTCTAATTTGTTTTGTTGCTCACCTGGGAAAAGTAGTAGTCGGTGGAAAGTTAGAATTCCTATATTGTATGCAGCTAGGCATGTTGGCCTGTCACACCTGAAAAGTTGTCTCTTATTTCTTGCAAAAATGTTTTTAAAAAATTATTTAGACATGTTTTGCCATAACCAGCATCACCACTAACATGCTAACATGCAAGAACAGAGGTTTGTAATTATGTTATGTTATATTACGGTTCCAAAGCGCTTTTGCCTATAAGAGAGGCAAAGCAGGAGTAAGATAGAAAATTTAGTAGTAAATAGGAGCAAAGACAGGTAGGTGAGGGCAAGGGATAGAAAGATAACCAGGAAGGTAAGAAGAGAAAAGGTGGGATATCGGATTTACCTTGGGTCACAACTGTATTTTATGGGACACAGCGCTGAAAGTAGAGACAGCTGGAGAATGGTGTTCGCTGCACCAGGGGGTATGACTGGAACGTACTCATCTCATGGTGTTCCAAGCCATGTTGAAGCTATGCCCAAGAAGACACGCAAGGCAAATCCCTTCTACTTACTCTCTTACCTAGGGCCCCAATAAACATTTTGGAGGGGCTGCATGACATAAATCCGAACTTGCCTAGATTTATAAAAGCTCCTCCGAAAGAAAGCATAAATAACCTTGCTTTTTTGGGGGTTTTCTCACTTATGTCATGGGTTCCAAAATGATTTTCTTTTTGCAAAACCCTAAGCTTGTGCATCTGTGCAAAGTGCTTAAGGACAAAAACCCTGTCAAGTTGTTTAAGGATTCAAAGTCTGGCTCTGACTCTGCAGTGGTCAGACTTTGGGCATCACAAAATGTCATGGTGAGCCAATAAATGTTGAAGCCATCCCCAAGAAGACGCAGAACAGAAAATCCCTTCTACTTCCTTCCCTCTCAGGGCAAACATTTGGAATGGGTTGTGTGCCAGAAATTCTAATTTTCCAAGATTGAAAAACTTCCCTGAAAAGGCAAGCACAAATAACCCTGCATTTCTGTGAGTTTCCTCATTTATGTCATGGTTTCCAAAAGGATTTGTGTTTGCAAAACCCTATGCTTGTGCATCTGTGCAAGGTGCTTAAGGAGAAAAAGCTTGTCTATGGCTCTGCAGTGGTTATACTATGATATTATATGATATGAATGATATGAGTCATTTATAACACATCTGTACACAAGCATTTCTGGGTGTGACAAAGCAAGGAAGGGAAGACAGAAGGGGGACAAAACAATGATATACTAGGCCTTATGCAATTCAGATTGTGCAAGTGCGGGGGGAGGGAGAGAAGTGCCATGGGGGGAGTGCAATGGAATGCGTAAGTGCTGCCAGGCTGCTCCTAAGTGCAGGGTGTCAGAGGACTGTGGGGTTGCAGATACAGTCCCTAAGTGGGTGGGAGGCACAGAGGCAGTGCAAGCGAGCCTGGTCCCGTAAGTTCAATGGGTGGCCAGGTAACCAGTTTGTGCAGCAGATAAGTGCATCAGCAAGGGAGAGTGAGAGAGAAAGCGGAAGCAAAAGGGAGGGTCTCCTTAGGGGCTCCTGCTCAAGTTTGAGAGAGGCAGTGAGGCTGTTCCAGATGGAGGCCCCAGCCGAGGACAGAGATCTACTCCCCACTCTCTACCTAGAGAAGTGTCTGACCCTCAGAGAGTTGGAGGTGGATGAGCAGAGGGCCCGAGAAGGAAGATGCTTAGGAAGGGAAAGTTGGATGTAGTGTGGTCCCCGGACCCAGAAAGCCTTGTGGACGATGCAGAGGGTCTTAAACTTGATCCTTGCAGCCACAGGGAGCCAGTGGAGAGATTTCAGGGCTAGTGAGATACAATCCCTGGGCTTGAGGCCAAGGACAAGTCTCCCAGTCCTGTTCTGAATTAGTTGTAAATGGCGAAGAGTAGAGGCAGGCACATTTAAAAAGAGGCTGTTGCAGTAGTCCAGCCTAGAGCGAACTAGGGCTTTGGAGACAGTGAGCTACTGGGGGAAAGTGAGAAAAGGAAGAATACCTCTGAGGAGGTGCAGCTGATATTGTGACTTCTTAGAGACAACAGAAATGTGAGTAGAGAAGGAAAGGGTGGAGTCGGAGATGACACCAAGCTGCTTAGCCTCACAGGAAGGTATGATATGATATGATATGATTGGTTATTTATAACATGCTTAATACCAGGAGGTTTCTAACCGCGGACCCTGGGATCAAACAGTGTTTCTCTGTGTCGTCTTGTTTCCAAGGCGAGCATGTTGCCCCTGAGCTATCCTCCCGAGGTACAGGTAGAGGGCCCAGAGTGGGTGGCCAGAGTGAGAGAAGGAAGGCGGGAGAAGGTGTACCAATGAGGAGGATTTCAGTCTTACTGGCATTAAGGCATAGATCATTGGAGGGACACCATTCCTGAATTCTGGACAGACAGGAAGGTATGAGAGAAGGAGCAGAAGAGGCTGAGGGGAGCCTGAAGGAAAGCTGAGTGTCATCCACATAACACTGTAAATTAGAACAGAACGTAGAGTTGTGATGGGCCAGAGGTGTCAGCTAGTGGTTAAAGAGCCAGGGATAGGTTAGACCCCCAGGGAACACCACATGGAGTGCTTAAGGGGGGGAAGGTTCCAGTAGAAAAAAGAGTGATTGCAGAAATCGGCCAAGGCTGGAGCAAGTGTGTCGATGTAGTCCTCAATGGTTCTGGATTAACCTTCCACAGTGTCATGGTGTTCCAAGCCATGCCCAAGAAGACACAGACGGCAACTCCTTTCTACTTACTTACTTCCCCAGTCCCCAACAATCATTTGGGAGGGGTTGCTTTCCAGGAATGCAAATTTCCAAAGATTGAAAAACCTCTCTGAAAAGCAGGTAAAATATTTTTTTGGTGCAAAACCCTAGGCTTGTGTTTCGGTGCAAGGTGCAGAAGGACACAAAGCCTGATTATGGGTCTATAGAGGTCAGACAATGAGCCTTCGAAAGTGCCATGGTGAACTTGTTAACATGGATTTCTAAACTCTGACCTGTTGTGCAGAAGTTTAGGAGGTCACCCGTGTATATTGAAACAGGGGAACCTTCTGGAGAAGCCACACCAATCTCGGTAGCTTTGCAGGCAGTCAAGACTAAATCTCAGGAGGGGCAAGAGTGATTGGAAGCCCACAATGAGCCCACAGAGCAATGAACCACAAATTACTCTTAAACAAGTGTATATGAAAAATATCTATACATTTATTGTCGGCCGGACCAATAGATACAAGTAAACTTTATTTATGCAAAAACAGTTATCACACACAATCCTTATAATTAAGCAATAAGCTCTGAGTCGCGAGGGCATTACTGACTCGGTAATGCCCCCGTGGCAATGGGCTTATTTCTATTAGTACCCTGGCCCACAAGACCGGGGTACTAATAGCATTCTTTTTCTGTTCCGAAACTCTGCTATGTTTTGGAACAGTAAAAAAATGGCAATGAAAATGGCCACCAGGGAAGGGAAAACAGAGTCCATTTTCCCTTTCCATGGCAGCCATCGGGAGCGGTTGCGCTGGGGACAGAAGTGTTCCCTGTGCATTTGCTTTCAAACACAGAGCAAAAAGAAGGTAAGTGGGGGTGGGAGGGCGGGGAGAGGATTGTTTGGGGGTGAGGGAGAATACACTTACCTGAACCCCCCGGTGGGGGAGGATGGCAGCCTCCAGCCATGTGGTGGCTCGGAGCAGGGATTACCCCGTTGCAAGCCCCCTCATTGGCTGCCACACCTCCCCACCGAGGATATGAAGGCAGAGATTCTGCGTCAGGCAATGCCCCGGCTAGGGCCAATCAGATTGTTTTTTACATTCTGATTGACCCTCGCCGGGTACTAATATACAATATATCTTGGAATTTGATTGACACTCGCCGGGTACTAGATTTCATGCACCAAAGAATAGAGGATACATTTCAGTTTTAATTTCTTTATTTTCTTTTTCTTTTCTTTTTCTTCTATAATGCCTAGTACATTGTGTTCATCCAAAGAATTGAGTATAAGTTTGATAAAAAAAAAAAAACTCTTAATGTGTTTCACCACTAAATGTGGATCTTCAGGAGGTGAAGTGTGCTCAGTTTATTGATTACCCACTTGGTTCAGGACTGGCAGATTCAACAATGATAATCTGCTGGTGAGCGTATAAAAATAAACAGCCATCTCTTTAATAATACATATTATTATTAAAGAGATGGCTGTTTATTTTTATAGGCTCACCAGCAGATTATCATTGTTTTTATTATTAAAGAATATGGCTGTTTATTTTTATAGGCTCACCAGCAGATTATCATTGTTGAATCTGCCAGTCCTGAACCAAATGCGGAAAACGTGGCGTGATTAAGTAAAAAGAAGTAAAACATTATAAAAAGTAACTGCTGCCACAAGTTCGTCCCAAGCACACTCGTACAATCACCCAAAAATCCTTAGAGGGTGTCTAGAGCCACTAAACAAAAAGGACTGGAAGGTACATTGTGCACTGTTACAAATTTACCAAGAAATTGTAACATAGTCAAAGACTAAGGGAAACAAATTTTCCAGTACTGACAGTCTGAAGGACATGTCAGTTTCCCATAACAAGTGAGCAAAAGCGCAGGGGAGTTCAGCTGAAGGCTGGGCTCTGCGGAAAAAAGTCAGGATAGGAAAGAAAAACAAATCTAAACGTTTGAGGGGTCCACAAATGGAGGGAAAATTACACATAAATTAAATCTTTCCTAACAGTGAGCAAAGAAGCCATGACTAAGAAAACAGTGTGAAAATCCATTCTACTCACTCCTCTAAGCCATGGACGGCTACAAACAGCCAGGTTCTATAGTTGGGGAAGATGGAAGGAAATATGGTCACATTTAAATGACAGTAATATTTCAGCCACAGCATCCCTGGGAGCAGAAGCCCTTGTCCTGCCTTTCTGGTATTTCCTGAGTCTTGCTAGTACCTTTATGGGAGTGGTTCCATTGGTGTGTGATGCAGGAATCTTTTAGGTATTATTGCAATTGTATGTTTTGTTTTCGTGGTATAACCTATATTCAATTTATTCTGTGAATTCCAGATAACTGCTGAGTTGTTCATCATTTAGCTGTGATATGAGATCTGATATATCTTGTGCAAATTGCTTGCATTGAACCATGGAGTTTTGTACTTCATGCTTCTCAGAATGATTCATGGTTAACTGCAAGAGATGGTTGACTCCCTTGGGGAGCTTGTTTACCAATTTCTCTATCTCTTTTTCCAAACCTATCAAAACCTTGAGTAATGGAAAACTTGGAGTCAAGGGCTAAGTATACAATAATTTGTAGATACCTGTTCGGAATATACTTAGAGCACCAATACATACAAATTTGATGCAAACATAGGGAAACTCTTGCAAGGGGCTAACAAATACTATGACTAGAGAATGAAACTAAAAATAGTGCAGTCATCATGCATATAAAGTATAAACATTGTATTATGTGTCTGAGGCCTGCTTATTGTTTCATGTATGTGTGCCATGAGCTTAGGCCAAACTCTAAGGTAAATTAGGAACATTGCACAAGGTTAAGGTCTACATATATAGCGCCTTTAGAGAATGTGTGTCACGTTTTCGATGTAGTGCATCCAGGTCATGTCCGGTGCTTAAACTGATAACTGTCACTAAACAAAAACGACTTCCCAGATAAAGTGATGACATCAGTGATGTCATTGATGATGTAATCTTTGATGTTCTGGGTGATACTCTGAGCAATGCATCACAGTGGGTGCATGTTATAGTTGCATAGCTGTCCATAGCTGATGAATGTCTTTGGTTTTTAGATTTTGTGCTGCAAACATGAAGTACGTTTAGCAAAATGTTGATATTGCGCCTACAGCCTGGCCATCTAAGCACTGTTGTTCAAAACAATCAGTATTCCCCTAGGAGTGAGTACATAAACAGAAGAGTGTTGATTCTCTTTCTGATGCCAAGACCATTATTAGACTCGCTAAATTCATTCCAAAGTTTAGTGGCATCCTTTTTCCTCCTCCAAAAAGCATTTTGAGTTCTTTCCTGTGCGGCTTCTCTTGGTAATATCGTGGGAATCACTTGCATTGAGCTGAAAAACTGAAAAGCCGCTCAGCTTCTCTGCTGCAAAGCGCCAAGGCCAATATATATATTTAATAAAGGTTTTAAGGAACAGGGGCCCCCCATGTCTCTGTCAAATATTTCAAAAATGAGTGGATAGATTTACTACAAACCAGTCATGAAAATTAAGTCAATGCTTTGTGCCCAAGCTGTTGCTTATTTGGTCCAAATCTGTGCAGCAGTTGTCTTGCTACGTTGCACCCTTTCTCTAAGGTGTAAATGAATGGCCTGAAAATGGTGGTGTTTTGTTTTCTTAATATCTTTTTCAATCTATCACGTATTGTTCCCTTTATTTGTAGAAAGGGGCCATGAAAAATGTTCTGTTTGGAAAGTGTCATCCAAATCCATTCAGCAATTCAAAGGTTCATAGCAATAGAAATTTGGGCGACATTTCTGAAAAGCCTCTCACCCTCTCTGCTGCAAAGCATCATTTATTTATTTATTTGTATGCATATAGAGTGCCGAAAGTCTGCAGGCATCAGGGCGCATAACATAATTCATACAGGTGACAAAACAAACGGCCAAAATAAACACAATGAACTGAGCACAAAACTAAAACAAATAAATTAACAATCAAATCAATAACAGTAACAGTAACCAGATTGGCTAGGGCCAGGAGTTGCACAACGAGGCAATTGAAAGTCAACAAAGCCAATGGTAAGAGAGAAGCTGTCATAAGAGCTAGAACAAAACGCTGGTTAATTCAATACCAATCTGATTGGTAGAGGAGCACATATGCTGTAGGATTAGAACTCTGTTCATGTACAAATGAAGGCTACTGGACCCACATCCCACAATGATACAATCAGTATTGTCAGTAGGACTCCACTTATCAATTTTAGAATAAAACCAAGCCAAACGTTTGTTTTTCAGGGCCTCCCTGGATTCAAATTGACTTGGCAACATTGGTGATGATAAAATTTCTAGGATCCATGGCAAAACTCCTTAGACTGAGGTCCTCAATATTAGCCATTTTGGATTTTCTTTGTCGAATATCCTCGCAGGATGGAAGGGCAACTAGAGAGACTAACTTAGTAGGCATTGTAGTGGCCTCACGTGGAACATTATCCCCCCGACGAGGAGCTGGATTGACGATCTTCACCTGAGAAGACACCCCTGCATGACAAGACTCTATGAGGTCTACTTGGCAGCCCTGATGACAACCATTCTTGGTAGGGGAGGTTTGTGAGAAATGTTCAGTTTTCTCAGTTTCAACATGATCAAGCTTCCTCGAGTTGGGCAGGGATGTGGTGGGCATGTTGCAGCCTACGGATGCCACCCATGTCTGAAAATCCCTAATATTTGAACAAGCCACATGGTCCCGCATGAATTGCTCTTGAGGGAGTCACCAGGGCTCTGGAATCTTGGAATCCGCCCACCCCCTGTCCATTTTTACCACTGCATTTTGTCCTAGCTGATCCCCCATTCATCACACCCGTTTATCCCACCTTTATTAACTTGAGGGTTAGCTGTCATTGGCTGCAATAGAAAGGAAATTGGAAACTGGGTGTCAGCAACATTGACTTCGAGATTGAGGTCATTCTGAAGCTATTAGCTAATAAGCAGGAGTTTAGAGCAGGCAAGCTGTTCTTATTGGAGCTTCAGTCTTCATTTAGCACGAAGAGCTAGGACATCCAATAGCCGGTTGTTATTCCTGAGTGGTGTCAATAGTGACGACTGTAGAGGGGGTTCCTCCCTACTTATGGCATTGGATAATGTGCTAGCAGGACCCAACCTTTGGAAAGGGATGGTTTCCCTTTCGATAGTCAGGTCTGTACCCTTGTTTGTACCTGACAATGACTGCAACCTCGTAACTGGCATGGCTCAAGGAGAAGTGACAAAACTACTGAACCGCTCAGCGCCAAAACCAAGCCACAGTTAAGCACCTAAAAGAAACGCGAACAGCATCATGGGAGATACATCTATAATTTTGGGAGAAGGAGGCACCTCCTTTCCCTTCAAATATTTTAAAAACTACTGGACAGAATAACCCAGGCCCCAAAATCGAGTCAACGTTGTTTCTTATTTGGTCAAATTCTGTCCAGTGGTTTTTGCCCTGTGCTGCGCACACATTTTGACTTTTTCCCTATGGTATAATGAATGGGAGTAGGCTCAAAACAGCTTTTTTTAACTTTCTTAATAACTTTTACATTTTTTTAACAACTGTACTATTGGAGGATGGGGTTTGCCTTAACAAACCTTTTATTTGCAAAATATCAGCGAAAACTGTCTTGCAATTCAAAAGGTATTAGCAATTCATGCAATTCAAAAGGTATTAGCAATTCAATGTTCAGGTTTCCAATGTAACTTGATACTCACTTTAGCTATAGTGTGATGACTGCCACACTATGATACATGCATATGTTACAGAGACGGCAAAGAGCTTATAAATTAGAGCCGTTTGTCAAATCCACACAAATCTTGTGACAATAATATAGACCTGACTTTGAATATGTTTACTGCAGTTGGTGTGGGTTTGTTAAGGAGCAGAAAAGTTGTAGCAGGGTCAGGGTAGGTGAAGAGCAGTTTTTGGGTGGTTTATAATTTTGCACCGTTTGAGGAATCCGCACAAATCTTTGCACAAACGGCATAGAACTTACTTTGAATATTCCTTCAAAGTTTGGTGTGCTTACGTCAAAGGTGGGAGAAGTTGTACTGGTGTCCAAACATTTTCAAAATCTCGATAGAATTGAATGGGGACAACATTTTGTTTGTGACTACAGCTTAACAACAGGATGGATTTGCACCAAACTTGCATGAGGTTCTTTGGTTGGGTTTTGAAAGTGTGCTTTTGCTCATTTGGTGTTAATCCATCCAGTGTTTCATTTTTTCAAATGTGCCAAAATGTAGGCAAAAATATAGTGATGAAATATGGGGACTGAGACTGCCCCTTATTATGTATGTTTTATTCTTTAGTGGACAGGTGTAAAGTCATAATTGGAGCACTAGAATGTCTTCTTTGCATAGGGACCGTTTTTAGAACAAAGTGATAAACAGACTAGAGTATCTCATCATAGCCATTGCTCAAACAATACAGAGGGCCTCATTACGAGGTTGGAGGTAACCATGGAGCTATTAGCTCCATGGATGCCTCCAAAACCCTACCGACTCCTCCCTGGTGAATGGATCAATTACCAGTCCATTCCAAGGTTGGCGGGACCGGTAATTCCCCATTCACCAGGGCCCTTCCCCATTCCCATTTGAGCCCCCACAGGGCTCAATGGGAATGGGGAAGGCGCTAATAACGGTACCGTTAATTACGGTACCGTTATTAGCTCCGAAATCCCTTTGCGGCTCCCGCTAAGTCCGCCTGGTAAAACCATCGGCCTTAGCGGGACCCGCAAAGGGAACTCGTAGTAGGGAGGTAAGGGATTACCTTACCGCCCACCTCGTAATGAGGCCCAGAGTAACTCTGATGTGCAAGAATACCTTGGTTGTAAATGACCTGTATTTTTAAATGCAAACTCCAACCAAGCTTTGCACCTTATATGCAGAAACATGATTTTTAAAACGTGTATCTCTCTTTCTTGCATGCATGCATCATCTGCTGTACAAGTGATGTCACTCATGATGCCATAAGTGATGTCATATGTTATATCATAAATGATGCCATTTGGGATGTCATCAGTGGATGGACTACTGAATGGATTTACCCTAAAGCAGTCAAGAAAAGCAATTAAATCCTGTGTGCCCAAATTGTTTTTTATTTGGGCCAAATCTGGCAAGTGAGTTTCAAGCTACGGCTGTTCAAAAACTGCTCCTTTCCTCTATGGTGAAATTAAGGAGAGTAGGCTGAAAACTGCATTTATTTTGTTTAAAAATGTTTTTATTATTTGTTTAATTGTTCCTAATATTTCCAATTTGAGGGAGCCCTCAACAATCTTTTTGTTTAGAAAATGTCATCCACATCCTTCCAGCAAGTCAAGAGTTATTAGCCTCGCTCAGCTTCTCTTCTGCTAAACACCAAGGCCGATATAAGCAAGGGGCACCTTCTCTATTGAATCTTTTCAAAGCTACTAGGTGGATTTACCCCAAACCAGTCATGGAAATGAAGCCAGCACTGTGTGCCCAAGTTGTTTCTTATTTGGTCCAAATCTGCCAAGTAGTTTTCTCGCTACGGCTGTCCAGACATTGCACATTTTCTGTATGTGAAAATGAATGGGCCTAAAACTATGGTGTTTTGTGTACTTAATAACTTTTTCAATTTATAAAGTATTGTTCCCAAAATTTGCAGTTGGGGAGTAGGGGGGTTGTTACATGACACACTTTCCATTTGGAAAAAATGCCATCCAAATCCATCCAGCAAGTCAAAGCAATTGAAATTTTGTGAAAAAAGGTCTGCTTGTAATTTCTGAAAATCCTCTCAGCCTTTCTGCTGCAAAGAACCATGGGAGATATAGCTATAATTTTGGGAGAAGGGCGCACCCCTCTCTGCAACAAATATTTTAAAAACTACTGGACGGATTATTCCCAGGCCCCTCCCAGAAACAAATTCAACGCTTAGTGCCCAAGTTGTTTCTTATTTGGTCAAATTTCATCCAGTGGTTTTCATTCTGCTCAGAAATTTTAATTGTTTCACTATGGGAAGTTGAGCAGATGTAGGTGTAAAACAGAGTTCTTTTGCTTTGTTAATAACTTTTATTTTTTTACAGAATCTTTACCAAAATGGCCAATCTGGGGGAAATGGAGGGGCATTGACTGTTTATCGAAAATGAAAAAAGGAAAAAAGGGGTAGTTGGTAGAATACAAGTCATGTATTTCTTAATTGCCCAAGCCTCACGGAGGCAGGAAAAAGCAGCAGCGCTTTTAGCACCACTAGGTGCTTGATCACTATATGCAACACACATAAACTGATATGATCAATGATGAACATATGATCTAATAAATCAACTGACAAATAAAACACAGACACATTAATAGTAAAAAGAAGACAATAAGATAAAGTGAGCAGATAAGAGTGTTAGTGTTAGGCATTCACATTATCCCTCTGCAGCATGCAAGTTGTCCACTACTTCATCCCTATGGAAGTGTTGGCGTCCCATCCCAAGATGGCGCCACTTCTGGACATGGTTGCTGGACACAGTGACATCATGACATGACATCCAAGATGTCTGACACCATTGAGACCGCATCAGAGAAGAATCATGGATCATGAAGACAGAAATCAGGTAAATCTGTGCCTTTTCTACTCTGCTTCTCTCTGTGCTTTTCTTGGCCTTCTGCCTTAGCCTGTGTCTCCCTGGCTTCTTCCTTCCTGTGCCTCCCAGGCTTTCATTTTCTGGTGCCTGTGTTCTCTGGCACACTCTGATTGCAAATTCCGGGTTCTCTGTCTTCCAGTATTTTTGGAACTCTGTTGCCCACTGTTTTGGAGAGTTATATTACCATGTACCAGGAGTCCTGTGTTCTTCTATCCTGTTGGACTTCTCTGTATCCACTGTAATTAATCAGATCCTGCACTCAAATTTTCATATCTTCCAAACAACATTCTTCTGGATCATTTGCCTAAGAGGTTTTTTCCTGCAAAGGTATTCCTCCGTGTAATTGGGCTGTGCTCCCGGGGAGGTGCCCCAGTCCTCTGTCTCTATTCAGAGAGGTGAGTGGCTCCTTGGGAAGACAGGCCTTATCTCTTCACATCTCCGTCCGTAGACACTTCTGAGGTAAGGCCTGTCGGTGAGAATGAGTCATGCAGACTTCTCAAACAATTACACTCCCAAAAAGGTATACAGTTCCTCATCAATGTTGTGCGATTTCAGGGCTTTGATGTCAACATCCAAAATCATTCTTGTCTCCAATTGTCAGAGATTAAGCTTCCTGTCACCCCCTCGTGGATATGAAGATACATGAGGTGCTCCAAAAAAAGACAATTCCTCAATATTGCTAGCATGGCATTTTTTTAAATGTTCAGCCATTGGATAAGAAAGGTCCACAGTTTTAATGGCTCTCAGTGTTGAAGTAGTTGCACTTTTAGGGCCTCATTACACGGATGGCGGTATTAGCACATGGACCAAGGTGCTATTAGCACCTTGGTCCATGCCGGTAAAATACCGGCACCGCCTTGGTGGAAGGGAGAATTACCGCCCCATTCCAAGGTTGGCGGGGCGGTAATTCCCCCTTCCACCACTGCCCTTCCCCATTCCCATTTTTGCCCCATAGGGCATAATGGGAATGGGGAAGGTGCTAATTACGGCACCACAATTTTGCGGTGCTGTAATTACCACCAAGGTCCCTTAGCGGGTTGGTTTTTAACGCCTGCAAGCACCAACCCACTAAGGGACCTCGTAGTAAGGCGGTAATGGTTAACGCTCACCGTTACCATTAACAGTGACCGTTAACCATTACCGCCATCCGTGTAATGAGGCCCTTAATGTTCATGTGATACTTACCATGTACCGTTTCTTACATGGACAACTTAGAACAAAGACCACGTGAGTGTTATTGCATGTAATAAAATGTTGAATGGTATGTGAAATCCCCAACACCGGATGAATATAAGTGTTTGAGGACACATTAACCCAAACTTCACTTTTCATGCATTTGTAAAAACCCTTCTGGCATTGGATAACAATGAACAGGGGGCCACTTTCGTGTTGAGAGGCGATAGAACACTGGACACCAATGTATCTTTCAAGGAAGGGCATTTCCTAAACCTAAGGCAAGGATGCGCAGGCGTAATGGTAGAGAGATCATTATCCAGTCGAAGGGCATGCAAATGCTTCTGGACTATGGGCCTCATTACACGGATGGCGGTAAGGATTTACCGGTACCGGTAAAATACCGGTAAATCCTTACCGCCTTACTACGAGGTCCCTTTGCGGGTTGAGGGATTTAACGCCTGCTTTTTGCAGGTGTTAAAATCCAACCCGCAAAGGGACCTCGGAGCTAATTACGGCACCGCAAAATTGTGGTGCCGTAATTAGCGCGTTCCCCATTCCCATAGAGCCCTATGGGGCAGAAAGGGGAATGGGGAAGGGCAATGGTGGAAGGGGGATTTACCGCCCCTCCAACCTTGGAATGGGGCGGTAAATCCCCTTTCCACCAAGGCGGTGCCGGTATTTTACCGGCATGAGCCATGGCGCTAATAGCGCCATAGCTCACCGCCTACCGTGTAATGAGGCCCTATGTGTCTAATCTGATGGGATACACTACCAAAAGTCAAAATTAGATGTACCTCATTTGACAACCTGGAATCAACTGGGGATTAATCATTGAGTAATCCCTTATGATTCAGAACTCTAGCTTTAACATACGCCTGTTCAATAAGACCCCTAGAATTGCCTTGAGACTGAAAACTGAATGCTTCCCTAGAACATTTAGCATCACAATTCACAATATCAGTGCAATTGGGATGATATCTCACAAATTCACTTTAAGGAATATTTTTTTACAGCTGTAAATATGATTACTGGAGGTGTGCAAGGGAATATTGGAGCTGGTAGGTTTTCTATGCAGGGTGGACTTAAATCCTAAAGCATCAAGGTTAACAGAGACATCAAGAAACACTATCTGGGAATCACTATGAGTCTCTGAGAATTGTAAATTAATGCTGCTTGAATTTAAATGCTTCACAAATTTCAACCAATCATGTTCATTCCTCTTCCAATTGTTGAATAAATCTATATATTTATTTGTGAAAGTGTGTTTTTATGTTTGGGGTTGGCTCGAGCCCCATAATAGTTTTTGGGGGGGATGAAATGTTGGCCCAATGTCAGCACACCAGTCTGGGGTGTACTGGTGATAGTGAGAATTGACCAACCCCACCCATTCAGGCTGCACATGGTGAAGCCCAGCCCTGTGCTATCAGTATAGGCGGTTTCAGGAGACTTACAATTTTTTTGCGATTGTTGGCTCCAGCCCCACAACAGTTGGTGGGATGACATTTTGACCCAAGGTCGGCATACCAGACTGGAGTGTACTGCCGATGGTGAAATCTCACCGACCCCACCGATTCGCCCTGCTCATAACGGGGTACGGGCCTCTGCTATCAGTATAGGCGATTTCGGGAGATCGCAGATTTTGTGATTTTTCCAAAATAGGAATTTATGGCACAATAAAACATACACAATGCAATAGAAGACCCCCATGTGAATGTCAGTTACAGACCCATACAAAACCAGGTGGTACCACTAGTCATCAATAAGGTGTCACCAAGATAGCACATGATCGGTGTACTGTAAATTGAATGAATTCCAAACCATGGTATCTTCCCATCACCCAAAGATAAGATTGGCACAGGGAGTGTGAAAGTACTGCCCGGGGCTGTACCCCTTTGTTGATGATAAAAAGTACAAAGAAAAACATTGTTCGTCAGACAAAATTGTAACATCTCCAAGATCATTTCGGTATGTGAGGGATAATTCAGAGAGCCCATGTCCCAAAAATATATAGATGATGCAATCCCCACTGTATGTTCTATTGAGGTATAGAGGGAGACAATGTCAAGTTAGATTTGACTCTCATGGTATCTTATTAATAAGTTTTTAAATCCTTTGTGTCATGTAAATAACAAGGTAAGGTGGACACAAAGGTAATAAGTGTCTCGTCCACAAACTTGGATACGTTCTCTAAAAAACGACCAGATAGTGTCACAATCAGACTGTCAGGCGGCTTAATCATGGATTTGTCAATTTTTGGCAAAAAATAAATATTGCTAATAACAAAGGAACTAGGAGACAGAAACCCAAACATGTTCTAATCCAGTATATCCTCATCACTGCATCAGTCAGTAGAGAGTTAAGTTGAACCTGCATCTCAGGGAAATGATTAACATTCAGTCTATGGTAACAGGATATATCCTTCAATGGACGAGAAGCCTCTGCCACATAATCACTCTGATTAACCAAGCCAATGTTAAATCATTTATCAGAAGGTTTAAATACAACTTCAGATTGAAAGGACTCCATTGTGCATTGCTGTTGCATGGTAACATTATAGCTCCTATCTGTCCTTCTCATCAATCTTAAATTACGTAAATCATTGATGACAGTATCCTGAAAAGCCTCCAATCAACCCCAACTGGAAAAGAGGGATTACATCTAGATTTACTTCAGATGCACAAGCCCAATCTGGATTAATATTGAAGTCTGTGAGATTGACCCCAGCCTGAACACACTCAATATCAGACAAATGAGCCAAATCTAATAGAGAAGGAAAATCAGAGATCCTCAAATCACTTCTACCAGAACAGGACATTGTGGGTTACCATTTTTTAAGGATTTGAAGCAAAAATATTTTTAGATTATTTTCCATACAAACTGATCAAAATGAAAACGTTTGTACATAATCAAAGTTTCTTGAAGGATAACATTTGAAGTACAATTTTAGAACATCCAGTTCATTATCATTTGATACATGTGATGATAGATTGACTACTTGAACATCTGTAGAAAACGTTACTTCTTCCCGGTGCCTCCATAATGTGTTGGTCTGGCCTGAGATAGTACTGATCCTCTTCCGCGTCCACCACAGCGGCTCTTTTCACAGTTGTGAGATTGGGTCCGCGTCCTCATTCGCAACCCCATTGCCATTTTGGTAATTAGCCATCTTGGCAAAGGAGCCACATCTCCTCTTGTTCCAGGTGTGTCACACTTACTGTTAGACACAACCAATTCTGAATAAAGCGATGCTACCAGTAATACTGGTGCAATATCATCACTACTAGATATTGGCTTCCTGAGTTTATCAAACCTCTTTGCAATGCATAAATCCAGCCTATTTCGTAGTCAATCTTATCATGAATGAATTTATGAAGTTTTCGTCGTTTGATACCTTCTTCGAACGTTCCCAAACTTGCATCAATGGTTGCCTGAGTTTATTCCCTTCCTCTGTAACTAGAATGTCCTTCAATTGCAGCTGAATGGCTGCTATATTTTTCAAAATTGGTGATCTATCTGTTTTAGCATATTCCAGCAAAATTGCTAAAAATGTGGTTGAACATTCATTGGTGGCATCTCCCCACTCTTGTAGCATGGCAGGATACTGATCCTCAAATGAAGGAGTGATAATAATGCGTAAACCTCTCGGGATGCGTCCCACATTTACGTAAATGTGCAGAGAGATATCCTCCCACCATTTGGAGATCTCCTTTTTTGGTATTTTCTTTACATTTTTTCAAGTGTCAGTGCTGGAGCTCGCCTCTACAGCAATCTGTCTGTCTAAGTGTACATCAGCTCCACACTGTTTCTCGTCAAATAATGTCAGCGCCTGTGTTAGGCGCAGTCATCACCCTAAACATAAGGTGAAACCTATAAACCATTGACTTTTAAGAACATTCTACTGCTAATAACCCTTGGGGCCAAATTCCGAAGGTTGATAAGTTATTAGGCATTGAAAAAAGCTGTTTTTGCACTCATCCCTTTCATTTTCACATATGAGAAAAGGTGCATCCTTTAGAAATGTGTACAATGAACAAAGCAAGACCCCTGGACAGATTTGTACCAAATAAAAACAAGTTGGGCAAAATGTGGTGTAGATGAGTCTTTTGTTGATTTAGTATGAGCCTCTGCTATCGTTTTTTAGTTTTAATTTGTTGCAGAAGGGTGGAGCCTCATCGCAATTTTTTGTATTCGTCACCAATGGTGCATTGCAGCACTTAGGCTTTTCGGAAATGAAAAAAAAAACACCTTTTCTCTTTGCTAGTTT